>NC_072014.1:10029642-10336772 GCF_027791375.1 Indicator indicator | reverse complement strand
ATTGCCAGAGTAGGAGCAAGCCAGGTGGATGAGGGGATTGAGTGCACACTCAGTCTGCAGATAACACGAAGCTGGGTGGCTGTGCTGATCTGCTAGAGGGTAGGGAAGATTTACAGCAGGATCTGGACAAGTTAGGCTGATGGGCCTTGGCTAATTGTATGAGGTTCAACAAGGCCAAGTGCCAGGTCCTGCACCTGGGTCACAACAACCTCATGGTAAGCTACAGCCTTGGGGATGTGTGGTGGGAAAGCTGCAACTTGGAGAGGGACCAGGAGATCTTGGTTGATAGCTGACTGAACATGAGTCAGCAGTGTGCCCAGGTGGCCAAGAAAGCCAATGGCATCCTGGCTTGGATTAGAAACGTGGCCAGCAGGAACAGGGAGGGGAATCATTGGCCACTGGTGAGGCCACATCTTGAGTATTGTGCCTCTCACTGTAGGAAGGACATTGAGGTGCTGGAGCATGTCCAGAGAAGGGCAACAAGGCTTGAGAGGGGCTTGAGCATATGGCCTACAAGGAGCATCTAAGGGAGACCATCTAGTGTGAGGTGCCCCTGCCCAGGGCAGGGGGGTTGGAACTAGATGATCTTTGAGGTGCCTTCCAACCCTGACAATTCTGTGACTCTGTGAGCTGGGGTTGCTTGAATAAGAAGATGCTGAGAGGAGATCTTGCTTGCTACAATTCCCTGAAAGGAGGTTGGAGCAAGGAGGGGGCCACCCTCTTCTCCCTGGTGGAAAGCAACAGGACTTGAGGAAATGGTTACAGGCTACATCAGGGAGGTTCAGGGTGGATGTTAAGAAATATTTCTTCACTGAAAGGGTTGGCAAACAGTGAAATGATCTACCCAGGGCAGTGGTGGAATCACCATCCCTGGAAGTATTTAAATGGTGTGTGGACCTGGCCTTTAGGGACACAGTTTAGTGTTGACCTTGCAGCGCTGGGTCAAAGGTTGGACTGGACGATCTTAAAGGTCTCTTCCAAGCAAACACATTCTGTGATTCTGTGAATTAAAACAAGTGTATCCACATACTTCCCAAGTACAGAGATCTCCACAAGCATGGGACTCCCCACTACAAGTGGATGACAGGACAATGCCCCACTGAGCAGGTGTAAGTTTGCTTTCAGGTAACCATTAACGGGAGCTCAATGTACAGACAAACAATTCCTTTCTCCACTCCCTCTTCTAAACAGCCCCCCCCCACCCAAGGACAAACTCCACCAGCAAGTATAGTTACAATGCACTGTGCGCCCAGGGAGCCTTTTACAGTCTTCCCTTTGACCTTCAGTTTGTCCAGGGTACATCCTTGGTCAGTAGCATTGCTTAATACCCTCTACCATCACCTTTTTTCTGTTAGGAAAGTGCAACCCTGTGGTCTTGCTTTGCCATAATTCCTAAGTAGATCACCCTTTGTCCTGGGAGAGCAGAAGTATTTGACCTCATGACTATGTAGGCCACATAGACTTAAGATGTATTTGGGACCAACATGAATATGCTGAGTCAGGAATTTGAGAGTTCTAATCCGGATTCTAGTAATTTCTCTTTTGTTTTCTCTTTTTCTCTGATTTTGTGTGTGTTGCCAAATAATAACCTCTAAAGGTGTTTAGTGATTTGTGGGTCTGAAGCCTTCTGTCAACACACAGCACATGTAACATCCAAGATACACTTACTGATCTGCAAGGATGCATAAGGATGTTTGGGTGAAACTTGACAGTTTTCAGCCACTCTTATTTTGGTAAAGAAAGATGCAGCTAAGGCTGTGGCTTCTTTAAAACAGAATCACTGTCCACATGAGCAGAGCTACACTAATTTAAGAGAATTCCTGGTCTTTGATGTTCTTAAAATATTTATTGATGGCAGCTGTACTTGCAAAGAAACCAGGTGCTTCCATTGTACCTGTTAACTGCACTTAAATGAAATGAATTTTTAAAGTCCCATGGAGGAATAATCTCTTTTCTATACACTCATCAGCATGCTCACTTCTTTTCAACAATCATGAATTGCAGACATTGGCTTTCCCCCCTCCCCCTAGCTTGTAATTTATCCGTCTACTAACTGTAAATTCAGTAATATGAAAACACAATTAAGAAAACTTTACCCTAGCCCACTGCCAACTCCTTGATAACTGCTTCAGCACACGTACACATGACTGGTTATGTCATGGATGCATGCTGTTTGCAAAGTACTCCATAGTAACCAAGAGCATTTCAGGGGATGAATCATCTCAATGCAAGTTCTGTTACAGGTCAGCAAAGGAAGGGGAAGGGAAAAGCCAACCTAAACAGCACAGGTAATTGATCTCAAATTTTTCTGTTTATATACCCAGTGCCCCAAAGGCATATTGTGAGTCCCTCCAGATTGTTAGAAACGTCATCTCTTCCCCGTGTTTCCTTAGAGACAGGGTGAATCAGCCTGGAGAAAAGCAGCTGGAGCTGATAAAAATTCCAAAGGGATAACCTGGCCCCTCTACCTCCTTGCCTAAGACTTCCAGAGTGGGACTCTGTTTTCTCCTGTTACTTCAACCTCTCGGAGTTCTGTTTTGAGGGAGGAATGCCTCCCTCACACCATCATGCTAAAACTACAAGGGTCTTGGGGGGTGGAGGGTGTCTGCTTTTTCTCTGACATTTCAGCTGTCTCCCCACTTTCCCATGCTTTGTTTATCCTCTGGTGTTTGTTGTTACACAAGTGGCTGAAGCAGCCCTGTTCATCTGTTCCTGCAGCTTGCTTAGTGGACAATTTGAGCTCCTCAATTAATTCATTTATTTCCTCTGTTCCTCTGACATACAGAATTATTAACATCCTGGTGAGGTGCTTAGGGACCAAAGATTACAGTCATCATTTGCAGCCCATTGGATCAGAGGCAAGCTCTCATTGTGCGGGATTAGGACCAGGACTTGTACAGCAGCAGAGACATTTCATTCCGCCATCCAGCCTCATCACCCTGAGTGCATCTACCCTCTAGCTGTAGCTTTGGGTTACTTAGGTGATAAAAATATCATGCTGTCCAGGTTCTCTCTCTTCCAACCTCATACTTTCCAAAGAGAAATATTCAGCTTGGTGGAGAGCACCCTGAATCAGCAATGAAGGATATGAAATGTGGCCATGCTTAAAAATCATGCTAAAATATTCATCTGAAAGCTGCGTAGTTCCTGGACATGTCAGCCTTTTTGTAAATGCCATCCCAATTACTTAACAGGTGAGTTTTATTCAGAAAGCAGAGAAATCACAGAAAGCTCAGGGCATGTAAATGAATACAGTTCAATCCAAAAGAAACAGAGACCTTTAAATGGCATATTTGTGACAAATTACTTCTTAGGCTAGAGGTAGTGAGTACTCAGTGGCCAGAGAAATGTTTTCAAATTGTCCCAGACAATCCTTGTAAATTGATTTCTTCTGGGATTTAATTTGTATGTTGCCTCTATCTCTTTAATTAACTTAGTACAATCCATTGACTTTCTTTAATTCTAAATTTTAAGCCTTTAAGCTACTGCTACACAGCTCCAGACATCATGAGTGTGTATTTAACATGTTAATGTGTAACAGGTTTCATTCATTAGTCTCAATATATTCTGCATAGCACAGCCAGAGTGAGATCACAGAAACACAGAATGCTAGGGGCTGGGAGGGACCTTGAAAGATCATCCAGTCCAACCCCCCTGCCAGGGCAGGATCACCTAGAGCAGATCACACAGGAATGCATCCAGGCAGGTTTTGAATCTCTCTACAGGGGGAGACTCCACAACCCCTCGGGGCAGCCTGTTCCAGGGCTCAATCACCCTCACAGGGAAAAAAAGATTTCCTCATGTTTCCATGGACCTTCCTATGCCTCAACATCCACCCCATTGTCCCTTGTCCTGTCATTAGGCATCACTGGGAAAAGCCTGGCTCCATCCTACTTGCACTTACCCTTTACATATTTATAAACATTAATGAGCTCTGTTATAATTGCTTGAGGCTCCGTTCAGGTAGAACAAAACTCAGCCGCCTTATGGGTGTCTCTTTCTGGGGAAAGCCTTTGTAATCCACAACAGACCAAAAATACAAGTTCCCTCCTACTCCTTCCAACTTCAACAAGTTGCCTTTTTTTAATTCATGAGTGTAGGAGCTATTAATAAAATTTCTGAGAATGGTTAGCCCCAGAAAGTGACACACACCTTGTGCTTTGCAAGCCAACATGACAACAGTCAAAACAGAGATCAGCCTTTCAATGCTTCAGCACATAATGCTGTCTGCAGTTTAAAGAAAACGTATCAGACAGCATCATATCAGTTGCAGACAGATGAGTCACTAGGAAGTTTGAGACAAGCAGACCTAGAGTCACCTCTAGCCTGCAAAATACTTCCCCTCTTTAATGAAAAGCGGTGGAGGACTCTGTCAATGACGCGAAACGCCTGGCAGACAGATGCACAGCACTGAGCCCTGTGTTTCCCCTACCCTCCTAGGGAAGGGGGAACCAAGTGTGAAGAGGAACAGTTTGGGAGAAAGGGAGAATGACCTTCTCTCCAGCAGGCCTGTAGCTGGTAAAGCAACGAGATTTGCCCCTGAGCAGAGAAATATGAAAAAAGCCCTCAACGGAAAAGTGTGGGATGATGCACAGACATCAAGGTAACAAAAGATTTGGCTGGTTGGGTTTCTTACTCCTGTTCCATCAAGCAAACTTGACATTTTGCTCTTCCCCTTCTAGAAGCATTCTTCCAAGGCAAGGTTTTGTGCCAGCAAGCACTAGTAACAATCAAAGTGGTGGTGTATACTACAGCAAGCCATACTGGAAGGCTCAGAGAAAGACCTGAATATCTGTTTAGAAGCCTTTAGCAGGGCTTCTCCAAATGTAAATGCCTTCTCCTCTCTCCCCCAGCCTCTGTTAATAAACCATCGATAGACTCAGCAGCCAGGTCCTGAGAGAAGTGCAAAGAAGAAATGCTGGTCTCCTCAGTTCAAGGCATCTCACTTTCCTGGTGCTGGAGACCTTCCAGGTGGGATTCCTAAGGCAGTGTGGGTCTGCCTACAAAATTATGATGGTTTTAAAACTGTCTTTTTAATTTTTCTTCACAAAGTTCAAAGAGAGAAAAATGAAAGAATGTAAATAAATCACTACTGGGTATAAGAAAGCAAAATAATGATTATTCTAAACACTTCCATTGGAGAGAGAAAAATGTTTAAGAACTACTACTCAAAACAGAGTTTGGGCAGTCAGGGACTCTGCTTGCTCACTTGGTTTTCTGTCTGTCTACTCCTTCTTTTCTGACTGAAGATAACACACTGACCTTAACGAGCTAACAGCCTCTCTGCTTCTTGACTCTCTGCCTTCTGCCAGGGGGGTCTGGGGGGATTCCTTCTGGTTGGGGGGTGAGGCCTCTTGGGGGAAGCAAAGGGGGCTTGGTTGTGCTTTTTCTGTTGATTGTACATATTTGTAAATGTTGTGAATAGTGTACATATTCATTGCATTTCATCATAGACTGTAGATTTGCTTGTAAATACAGCTCTCATTTGCTTCCAGACTGAGCTAGCCTGGTTATTGCTGGGGTGTGTGTGTGGGATTTCAGCTCTCACATTGTTACAAACATGGATGGCCTAGGGGCAAAACCTACTCCTCTCTTGACTCAGCTTTACTTACATGGTTCCTCTGCTTACAAACTCATCTCCAGTCCTCCCCTTCCACATTCTCAGCAGATAAAAGAGAAATATAGACAAACTTTCTGCAGCCAAACTTCTCAGTTCTCATTAAAACAAAAATTAAGAATCAGAAAACCAACTCCTGTTGCTGCTTCCCCTTGCACCTTTTGGACCCTTCTTAGATGTTTTAAAGAAACGGGGCTGGCACAACCTCAAACATTTCCTTTGATGTTGAGACTGTTGCACCCCCAAGGCCCCCTTGTGTCCTGCCTTTTGCTACCATCTTCCCTTGGCAGCAATGTCCCACAGCAGCAAGCCTGCTGTGAGATGCTTTCAGGGTGGAGCAGGTAAGGCACATCTCCCAGCCCCAAGGAAAAACATCTCTGAAGGCTTGTCTTGCTAGCTTGCCGATAGAGCCACACCCCTCAGAAAGCAACACTCGAGGGCAACTGAGTCCTCAGCCCGAGGGAGGGTGGTGGTTTTGCTTAAAATAGGGCAGATTGGTGGGCAAAAAGAGAAGTCAAGCACCTGCACTACAGCTGGGCAAACCCCTCAGAGAATCATTGGCATGGCTTTCACACACAGCTCTGCAGCTGGGGCATGAGCTTGAATTTCTGTTGGGTATTTGACATGAAAGTTATTTCTGTTGGACAGCTTGCTGCGGTCAGAAGCAGAATTTACTGCCTTCACCTCCAAGGCAGCTGCAGAAGGAAGATGGACACTCTAAGAGTTCCTCTGTCTTCAGAGGCCAGCTGAGGTGCTGGACTCAGGATACAGGCTACAGCATGTCCGGGCAGCGGAAAAACACCCAGGCAGGTGAGGAGTGATACACCAAGCCAGAATAGCCTTGCCAGCCACATTGGGATGGGTAAGTAGGACAGCAGAAGTGAGCAGCCTGAGCAAGTGACTTTGCTGCCTGGAGAAAGAGAGGAAGAAGTTACATACAGAAAGAGGAATGCGTGTTACCTTTCGTTTAAAGCTAGAGACACAAGGAGGCATTTTTCTCATGCACAGATGATTCTGAGTTAAAAAGTAGCCAGATACAACCACTGGATTTAAAACAAAACAAGAACAACAACACAGCTATTAAAAAAAAAAAAAAATCTAAGCACAAGTGCAGGACCACTTTTGATAAATAACACACCAAAGGGTGACTCTGCCCTAGCTCAGGCAGGACCCCATGTCTGACCCTAAGCACATCTAATTGCCTTATGCTTCTCCCACCTGAACAATAAAGAAGCTCCTTATTACCCATAGCTGAGGGAACAAGAGCAACAAAGTGCAAACGAATGACAGTAAACAATGGAGAAGAGGGTGAGATACTCAGGAAGAATAATGCTTTAAATCCAGATTTTTATGAGCCCTGCTTTGTCACTGCTTCCTCCCCCACTTTTTTTTTTTTTTTTGCTTCTGATTCATTCCTTACCAAGATCAGGATCCAGTGTGATAGACATGGTACAGGTATGCATCAAGACATAGCTCCTGAGGTTTGTAGAGCTTAGAACAAGCAAAGAGAGAAGGAATACACACCAATATATTATGGAAGACTATATGTTTTCTATCACCTTGTAACTGGAAAGCATTCATCCAGCAAAATACCTGCTCCCCTTAATAGATTGTTGACATGTCCTTTTTTCAAGTCTTATGAACAGGAGTGAATGGCTAAAGACTATGTCAATTCAGTGAAGAAATTCATCTCTATCTGCTGCTAATTGTAGAAGCAGTGTTCAAGCCCAGGTGGCCAGGCTTGGAAACCTGCATTTGCTAGATTTGCGTTTTACAACATCTCTTGAAATTTTGCTGTCAATGCCAGTTTTGTATTTCAGCTGTGTAGCCATCCAGGCTCCTGTCATTCAGCATGTCACCCCATATCTAAGTCAGCCCAGTACAGACACTTTCTTTCTGTCCAAGGAAAACAGGACTTCCTGACCCTCACAGTTATCACTGATTAGCCTGACAGCCTGCTCTTGGCTGATTTTCCCACGCAGAAGTTCTGCTTCATCACTCCCTGACCTGTCGAAGTGTTCCCAACTTGGGAGCAAGAAACTTGCCTTAAACCTGGAAACAGCCTCCTATGTTACATTACAATTATTGTTCAGCCAATAAACTGTCCTCTGGAAAAAAAAAAAAATCTCATAAAACACAGCTTCCTAACCCTTTTCAGCTACATGAGATAAAGCAGCCCAAGTCAACTTCCTTTATGGACATCTGTAAAATGGTTCATTTTTCAGGACAGAGTAGGTGGCTTTTTGCCCTTGTTTGAGTAGAGCTGGGGAGCCTTCCCAAACACTGCCTAACCAGTTCCCCACCACACTCCATCTGTTCAGGCTCTCAGCAGAGATAGAAACAAAATTTAATGCGCATTCAAAGCACTCTAGAGATAGTAGTTAACCTTCTAAGCATGTAGAGTTATTGTTCTGCTCTTGGCTGAAGGGATTTCCCCACACAAACACAGGTTCTGAATGAGTAAGGAGTGGGGTACCCAGTGCTGTTCCCTTGGGAGCTCCTGGCCATGCAGCATCACAGGGAATAGCTCTGGCTATGCTGTGCTCTGCAAAAGATGGAGAAGAAAAAGAAAAAAAAAAAATAAAATGCCCACTGTATGTTATCTCCTGAATGTACTACCGATCTCCCTCAATCACAAATATCCCCCCTTTTCAACTGTTACATACCAAAGGAAAAAAAAAGTAAAAAAAAAATTCTTTTCCCATGAAAAGCATCACCACAGAATAAATGTGTGACTAAATTGTGTTTAGACATAATGCCCTAGTTTTTGGGAAAAAACACCCAAATGATATTTTTTTTTAAAAAAATCCTTAAGAGAAAAGCTGAAAAGATTCTCCATCTTAACTCAGTTAAAGTGAGTTAAAAGTTAACTAAGTTAGTTAACAGGGAATCTTTGCACAGCAAAGGACTAGCCCATCCAAAACACCAACGCTTCTTACTTTCTAATAATACAAATAAACTTAAAAGTTATAACAGTCACCTCTCTCTAATTTCAATATCATCTGCATAAAAATGAAGAAGAGAGGCAGTGAATGCTAGTGGTACAAAGTTTTAAGCGTGGATGAAAGTGCTTTTTTAAATATTGACCACCAAATGCTGTAACATTGGAGGAACTTTGCCAAGCAGGAATTTGGCTTTGTGCACTCCTTTGTCCATTTATTGTTTTGGTTTTTTTTTTAAGCCCTATTCCTGCCCTTGTTTCAAAGTATTCTGGATGTATAAGTAAGTCTAAGACAGTCATGCTCATGAAATATTTATGAAGTAAGGCCATTAGAGCTTCATATGCTGGGCCCAATCCGGCAAAACACTTAAACTGAATTTCATTTTTCAGTAAACAGGTAGTCCCCTGTGAAGTGCTTACACTTAAACCTCAGCTAAAGATTTTTATGAGGTTGTCACAAAGATACTCCGCAAGTCCCAACTTCTTTTTCTGACAATCATGAATATAAAATCCATTATTTCTTCCTTCATTCATTGACAGTTATTACACTAGGTGGTTCCTTCCTTTCTATAACCTCAACCCATAAAATCTCCTTGTTTGGCTGGATAATGAGCCACCAGCTAGTGGAGCGTATTTAAAGCACTTTTAAAGAGCCTCACAGTCAGCAGGACCCAAAGCTACTCTATACAACCATCTTGCCTGTTTATGAAACTGTAAAGCAAAGCAACAGTTTGGTGTGCCTATTCAAGATGAAACCCAGGTTGAAAAAGACCAGGCTGATAGCTCAGGTATTTTGAACACCATGTACAACAGTAACAGTGACACATATCTTGATTAAAATGAAAAGACAGTTCAGAGTTGTCCCTGTTGAAACTGACTGGCAGAGATACTGGCTGCACAGACTGACACAATGAGACCATGGGTGACTATAGCAAACCGGAGCCAAGGAAAAAGGGAGGATCAGAGAATGAACAGCTCAACCATAAAAAGGCCTCCTGTCTGCTAAAAAGGCTCCTGTCTACTAGAAGTAAAATAATTGGGTTAGATGAATCCAGCTATTTGACTAGAAAATAAGACACAACAAGAAATACAATTTACAGTAATTTAGCCATGAGAATGGTCTTAGACCCACACATGGCCATGCTTGGTGGTGAGAAGGAATCAAGCAGCTATGTCCATGGGCTTCCTGGGTTCCCTCTTTACTCATTAGCAAAGATATCACATGGGAATTGGAATGAGCTTTGAGTCTTTCCACTCCTCGGCTGCTCCTTTTGCCACTGGAGTTCATGACTAATCTGAATGCATGAAGCCATTAGTATCCTTTATATGCCATTCATGCCAAAGACCTTGGATTCCCTTTCATTTTTCCTCCTAGGCAGAAAGGCCTCTACTGTTTGCTACAAGTCAGATATGATTCTCAAAATAGTTTTCAACATCAAATTTCACAAAGTTGTAGAAATGCTTCAGGGTCAAAACCACCTTTCTGGAACAAGAGGATCAATCATAGGCTCTGAGAACAGTTGAAGGCTGGCATTTCCTATAACTAATAGCCTATATTTAAGAGTATAATCACCCCTCACTGACCTGGAGCACAGAGCTGGAGTGCAGTTTCACCTGCTGAAAGTCAAGCATCTAAAGTTAGATGCACTGCAGTGTGTGGACAGATTTGCTGCCACAGAACAGAAATTGCTCTGCATTGGGAAACGCATCAGAATACTTTCTACATCCCACTGTCTTCTCACAACTTTGGCACCTAACTTCAATTACAAGCAATTCCTTCCACTTGTGATTCCCAGCCCAAAAAGTTTTCCTGGAAGTTTATCCCTCAAAAGATGAAAGAACAGTTGTATGGTTCCCTGCTTCATCTGACAGTTCACTGCTTAGTGACAGCTGCAAAGGAGTTCAGCTTGTTGCTGGAGGGACTTAAACCTGCACAGATCATGCTTTGCAGGAGACTGCCTTAGCACTCAGGTTTTTGTGAAGGTGGTGCTCTCATTACCTTTGTTTCCCAGTATACCATAGCCATTAGGGCAGAAGTGAGCTGAGAATTAGCACACCTCTGCTGCTTAGTGTTTTAGGCAGCAGCCTGGAAACAGAAAGGGTTTGGGTGCTGAACTCTGAACTTGCAAATAATTTGACACTTTTAAGTGGGACTGCTCCTTCACACCACTGACATTTTACAAGCTAGTAGGTGAAATAACCACTGAGGGAGGAAGATGTTCTGAGTTTGACTCATACTAAGACCTGAAGCTCAGCACAGCTCATCATTTGAGTGTGCAATAGCTGTAATTTCTTAGGTAGCTGGATGCTGTGGTAGGCATCCAGCCTGCCTCTGCCTAGTCTGAGAAGCTGCACTCTTGAACTGTATGCTTAAGGCAAATCAGAGAGTAGTTAATTTATGGACGGGGATTAGGTAAGAACTGAAATGTCTGACTTTGTCCAGACTGTAGGCATAGCTAACAACAAGCAGGATTTTAGGTGTTTGGTGTAGACAGCCCATGTTAGTCTCAGTAGCTATCCCAAGTTAAACAACTCCTACCTTTGCCTGCCTCACATCAATCACTCTCTCCAATCTGATAGCCCAGTTGATCTCCAGGCTGCTCAGGACACGCATTAGTGAAGAAACCACATTAGACTTTTCTTCTAAGATTATTTTATATCCTAAAGCAGTTCCCTGACAGTTTACTGTGCTGGTTTACCAAAGAGGCACTGAGTGAGAAACAAGAAGGCAAAGGGAGAGGACATGGAGCATGCTTTAGGCTACTGCTGAGGAAAGAACCAGTGGATCTGCTGCTGGGATCTGGCAGCAGCTGACTGTGGATGTGGGGTTCTCTTTCTGGATTCAGATGCTTTCAGTCTCCTGTGAGCCAATTCTTTTGTTTTGAACTAGGGAATCACTGTCAGGCAGACTAGTGTTGCTCAGTTATGTTACTCATAATTAATGTTTTCCCTGTGACAACAGCTTTGTGCCAGCCTTCTAGATGCACTTTTCCCTAAAATCTCACTAATTTGCCAATATCATACTGTTGATGAGTTGCTCAAAACTGAACACATGTTGCTATGGGTCATAAACAGAGTCTGTTACCTCCTTATCTCAGAAACCAGTGCTCCAGGGCACTGAGCCTACCATTTAATTACCAGTTATTGGTGATGGGAATTATATATATAGCAGATGCAGCCAGTGTAGAAACACCATCTGGGCAGATGTGACAGAAAAGAGGATCTCTTTCATGCCTACAGCCTAGAGAGATCTCTGCTGCTGTTCTAACAAGGCTCACTCCAAGCCAAAAAAAAAAAAAAAAAAAAAAAGAAGTGGTTTAAGGCTACAGCACAGCTCTAGGTAAGCCACAAACATTTGTGTCCCAGAACAAGCATTTCCAGGGTGTCCAGACAACCTAAGAGAATGAATCCTATTGAGCTGTCAGGCAGATAGACAGACTGCTGTCTAGACATACAACACACACATCAGGGCAGGTGGACAGGACATGTATGAGGAGAATGTGGGTGGCAGCATGAGATAGCAAAGGGAGCAGTGCTCAACAGCATAGCTTTCTGTTTGTCTAACCAATGCCAGCCAGCTTTGCAGGGATTTTATTTGGCAGACAGATCTCCTTCTTGGTCTTCTTTGAGGCCACATCCTGTCAAAAGCCTGCCTTTGGTATTTGTTACCATCCTTAAGCATGCAGCAAGACAAATATGGACACAAAGACAAATGGATTCTAGCAGAGAAGGTAATTTGGGGATAAATGCAGCTTTTAAACATTTCCCCCTAAGTTAGAGTTTGTTTCCTTGAAGCAAAACCTATGGACACTTAAGTCTAAAAAAATTGGAGCCTCAGTCCCTTTTGAGGGCTTCATCTTGGTAGAAAGAGGCTATAGACAGGTGGCCAGGGCATGGGAAGTTGGTTGTTCAACTATCTCTGACTTGCAGGGCATATGGAAACATTGGATTTCTCAAGGGTTTTAACACCAGCTCAAGATATTCAAGGCTCTTTGATCACAGAGAGATGAGATAACAATTAGGCTGCAATGCAAGAGCATTTAAGTTGGACAGATGGTCCCAAGCCATGCTAAAAGCTCAGGGTGGGCAAGTCTCAAACCACTGCTGAGCAGGATTTGCCAGTCAAGATGAAACGTAGCAACAAAACTTTCCTGGATCATTCCAGCAAAGTGTCAATACATCCAAATGGACATCTGCCCAGACCACAGAGATATTCCATCAGCCA
The DNA here is from genome assembly GCF_027791375.1 of Indicator indicator. Lineage (NCBI taxonomy): Eukaryota > Metazoa > Chordata > Aves > Piciformes > Indicatoridae > Indicator > Indicator indicator. Next base: position 10,323,989 of record NC_072014.1, on the reverse strand, counting down.
TGCTGGAAAAGTAAGTGCCCCAGAAGTCTCCAGTCTGGTTTAACAAACTCAGGCTAAAGCTGGAGTCTCCCCAATGCTTAAAACACACATGGACACAAATCTCTGCACCCAGCCATTAAGAGGCAACACTGTGTCAATTACCAAAAGAAATGGCAGGTCTCTTGCTAGTTAAAAAAGTAATTACATACCCTGTTTGTAAAAGTGTTCCCATGCCAAAGGAAACAATTTCAATTTTTAAGAGGCTGTTAGTGGTTTTGTTTTCGGTTTGGGGGGTTTTTTTGGTGTATTTTATAAATATTTTTTTTAAGTTATCATTGTTTATTGTAAATAACCATCAAGAAGGGAATAAATAACCATTAAAATCAGTTCTAGAATTCAATATTAAATAAAATAACAACAATTTAAAAAGCCAATCCAAAATACAACAAAACCCACACCAAACAAACTAGGTTTAACTTGGTAAAGTTTCTCCTCGTGTTGACAGACCCCACAGAGCTGCCTCACTTCACTGCACTCATTACAATCCTTTCAGAAATTCCCCCGTCACCACTAAACCCCAGTAGCAGACAAACTGGACAAGTCAAACTCTCCAGTGATATTAAATCACATGGCTTTTTGTCAGATTATCTGGACTTTCTGGCCCCTGGCCCCTTTTCCTTCCTCCCTCCCCTCCCCAGCCTTCCCCCTTCTCCCCAGCCCTTTTTCTCATTTACCTCTGAGAGGAACCTAACATGAACCAGCCCTGTGCAAACTCCAGATAAAACAACACTTCATGCAGAATTGCCTACAACAGAGCTGCAAAGAAAAACATCTAAAGGACGTGTGTGTTTTTGCACTCGCATCAAACAGATCTCTGAGCATGAGCACTAAAGCACAGGCTGCCTCTGAGAACTTTGTCATTAAAGACAATCAGATCCAGACAAAACAGAATCATCTAGTTCCACCCTGCCTGCCATGGGCAGGAACACCTCACACTAGATCAGGTTGCCCAGAGCCACATCCAGTCTGGCCTTAAAAACCTCCAGGGATGAGTCTTCTACCACTTCCCCAGGCAACCTGTTCCAGTGTCTCACCACCCTCATGGCAAAAAAAAATTCTTCCTAACATCCAATCTAAGTCTACTGATGTGTTTTTTTTTCCACATTCCTCCTAGTCCTATCATTACCTGACACCCTAAAAAGTCCCTCACCAGCTTTCCTGTAAGCCCCCTTCAGATACTGGAAGGCCCCAAGAAGGTCTCCCCAGAGCCTTCTCTTTTCCAGACTGAATAGCCCCAACTCTTTCACAGTGTGTCCTTATAGGAGAGGTGCTCCAGCCTTCTGAGTATCCTCATGGCCCTTCTCTGGACACATTCCAGCACATTCATATTATTTCTTGTCCCTTCCAACCCTAACAATTCTATGATTCTAGGAATAAAATTCCACCTTGTCACATGAGCAGTGCTCTCCCAAGACAGCTTTGCACCCACATCCCTTGGGCACCTAACTCAAGTGGAGGTATGAAAAAGCTAACGAGACAAGGTGATTAAACTATACAAACCTTTTTTTGTTAGTATAAACAGAAATTTGAATTGTTATTGTTCTGAAAGCACTTAAGGCAGACTTTTTTTCCCCAGAATTTCCCAAGGTTTACGAAAGTTCCCGAGTTTTTAATACAAATATGAAGGGTACATTCTGACTACCAAAAGACAAAAATATTTTGATCAACAATTAAAAAAAACTTTATGGCTTTAAAAAAAAAATATTGGCATACCTCCTGTGGAAAATTGTTTCAAAAAGTCCATTGATTTTCACACAATTTTTTGGACTGCTGTTTACAGGATGAAAGTGGGTCCTATCTATTTATAAACAAGAGTTTGTAGGCAGAAGTCTTAGAGTCCACACAGGTGTGCACACGTAAATGCCTTCATCTGCACAGGGCTCTGTCTGCCTGCATCCTCATACTGGTTAGATTTTTAACAGGGCAAAGGATTATGTTGACAGAGTTGTAAAGACAAAGTCAGCATCACATTAACACGGCCCAGTAGCTGAGGAGAAGTCACATTAGCTGATGAAATAATAGAACCATATCTTGAATTTTCTACTGTAAAATGCAACCTGTTAGTCAGGTTGTTACACTAGGTGTCAAAGTTGTAGGGCAGTGGTCCTGCATTGCTGCTGATGCAAAGATAAGTGATGCAGAGCTCATGGCAGGGGCTGGGGTGCCCTCTCCATGGTCTCAAGGAGGAATCATGTCTCCTCTGAAGAACAATTACAAGCTGTGCAAAAATTATGTCGTGGTTCCCTGGGTGAATTTGAAAATGTGGTATTTTGTTCCAGACTCATCCAAAATCATTCTAAAAATTTGAGTGTACCTAAAGAACAGAAATTGTGCTCCCCCCCCCCCCAGTCAGTGGTCAAACATAACGTTACATTTGGCCCAGAAGGGAAAAGAAAGCTTATTATAAGAGTGCATTTAAAAGTCAGTGACTCTCAGCACGCTTCCAAAAACACGTGACAAGAGTGAAACAGCTTCCAGTGAAGGGCTCACAAACCTCACTGCAAATCTGAGTTCACACATTTCTTGCCACCTCCACAACTCAAGCACCTCAAGGTAGCCCTGTTCCAGACTATCTCAGCCATGACCTTCATTCAGAAATTGGTCATAGGATAAGGACCATGAAGAACACATGGCCCATGAAGGAGTCACTCCTGCTGGAACTTGAGTATATATCCCCCTTTGGGAGAAAGGGACAAATACAGAACTAGTGATCTCCTTCCAGAAAGGCAATACATTTACGGGTTAACAAGAAGGTGTGAAAACCTCTCAAAACCACTTCATTACCACCTGTAAGAGCCAGATCTACCTCCACATTTCCACTACAGGAAAGGATCTGGACCAGACAGATGCATGGCAGTTTGCTCATCCCAGCTGAGGACACAAGAGAGCTGCAGCTTGTTCACCAACTGGGAGGATTCAGCACATGCAGAAGATGGTCCAGGGCCAAGGAGGATCTTGGCTGCATGTAAGCTTGCTTTCCCTTGGAAGGCCAAGAACTGCTGATTTCAGTGGCTCCTGCCTGCCCTTTTTTCCTGGAACATAAGAGCTGTGATGATGGGTGCAGACCAATCTGGAATTAGTTGCATGCATACTGCAGGCAACAGCTGTGAAGCTGGATCTTGCCTGGTGTTTCCATGTGGTTCCTCCTTCCTGGGAAGGATTTGAAAAGGAGACGATACCAAGCCCCTGAACCTTCTGGGGAGGGAAAGCACACGTAAGCCATGTGCATGTTAAGCAGCACAATATGAAACTCAAGGAGGCCAAATTCAGCAAGCCTGACAGTATTATGCAAAGGGGATTACTGATCCAAACCATACAGTATTTCCAAACATGTTTGGGAAACAGTACGTTACTTATTCCTTTAATTTTAAGATGAAACTGGTGTTAATCTGGAAAGTGATTTCAGCTTATTAAAAATAACTTTTCAAGAAGTTAGCATTTGTCCCCTTGCATAAAAGTAGAAGCCATCAACAGCATTGCCATCATTTGCTCTACAACCACACATGAAATAACAGATAGGACTTATGGAGAGCAGCCAGTGCCCTGAAAGGTCTCAGTGCTTTGAGATAAGTTTGGAGAAGCCCTTCCATGCCAGAACAACACTACAGAAATCAGTGGCAGTCCACAGGACAGATTGTATGGTCAGATCTGGGCTTATATAGATGGGGTGGGTGAAAGATGACAGAAATAACAGAGGTGCTTGTGTTTACCATTGCCTGACACAGCAAATATCCATTCTCATCCCCTGGGGATCACTACCCTGGCCTGACTGTAGCAGTGCAGTGCCTGCTATTATCACATATATAAGTCTGCACATAAGTCTCCTTAAATTAGTTTGCATATAAAGTGAAACTGGCATACTTTGGCATATAAAACTGTATTTAATGAAGGGCTGGTTTTAAAATGCTTGGTAGTTGCCAAGAATATTTCACCAAATCTGAATAGGCACTTGGCCAAACTCTTGCTGTCCAGATGCATTAACATTAGGCTCCTATTCTGAGAGGCTGGGTGACTCAACCTTAAAAACACACTCCAGGCCCAGGCTCAGCACAAAGCTTGGGGGAAACAGTCTGGTCCAACACAAAGACACAGACAGAATCAGTGGGAGTCTGTGCATTGTGTTTAGTGGCCTTGGATGTATTTCACAGTGCACATTTCTCTTTCCTACCAGCAACACTGCATAAGCAGCCTGGGACACCTTCCCCAAACCTTCCTCTGCCATCTCCTTAGATTTTAGTTTGGTGATCAGAAGTCAAACCTCTCCTGTATTTTTCCCACATTCATTTTCTACTTTTCATTGCACAGAATAACCCCCACAGTCACATTCAATGTTCTTCAATCCCTTCAGACTCAAGCCCAACAGTGAGCACGAGCCAGTTTGTCTTTTACTTAAGCCAAAACTGCAACATTATATTGGGGAACACTCTTCCTTTACTAATTGTTCGTTCCAATTTATAACAGAGTTCAGCTAATTTGTATTTACCTACCTTGCATGCATGACAATTAAAAGGTGGTCACAGAAGTCCGTAATGAAAGTCTTAGGAACAAAACTGCTCAGAAATTTGTGATTTAAGTTCTAGATCTGCCTTCCACATCCTGACTGCATCTGGCAATTGAAAATAAATGGCCTGATATTCAACAGCTTTAACAAGACATGAGAAAGGGGTCCAAGTCAAAAATGATGGATTGGAGAAAAAGTAGAAAGCATAAGATAGAGGATCAGTCACAGCAGAAAGGGGTCCTCTGTGCTTGAAGATTGTTTGACTCCAACTTAATTCAAACTGGGAGCTGAGGACAGTGAATCTATTCCAGTGTGAAGCTAAAGCACAACGAAGATGGTATGAATTGAATGGGTCGGGGCCTCAGTTAACACATGTAAGCCCATTCCTGGTCTGATGCTATTGTGTAGCAGTAAACAGCAGTTTGTCATTCTTGGGGCAGGAGTTGTCCTGGTTTACAATGCCAGCAGACCCCTGGCCAGCAGCCACTTCGAGGCTGAATCTTGCACTGCTGAAGGGGTGCAGGGCTCCTCTGCATTTAGCAAGTTTCCAGCTTTATAGTCCATATATTACAGATTGATCATGCCATAAAATCACAATATGCTTCTGGAATGCACTTCACTTCTCATACTCATTCTCCAGTCAGAGTTTCACTGCAACACACACATCCCAAAAATAAGTGTGCCTGTGGTTCTTGGAAGCCTAAAGTTTAACTTCTTAAGAGCATAACAAAAACAACTTAGAGATTATTCAATGCATCATCCATGGCATTTATTAATGTTAGATCACTCATGCTCATTGGCTGCTTTTCTCTCCTGAGTAGCCATCAGTAGAGACTTATTTCCTTCCAAATGCTTTCTCCCTTGAGTGGGGACCTATGTGAAGAAGTAATTTTTTTTTTTAAAAATACAGTAAAAGAAAAAACTCTGTCCTTAAATTGCTCCTTTTCAACACAGTCTGAATTGCAGTAGCTTTTCAACAGAGTAGCAGAATAGCTCAGCATACAAGGCTTCCTTTCTCTTGTAGAAGAGGCTGAGGCAGAGAATTAAACTTCATGTTTGTATCCTTTTCTAGACAGATGGTTGTTTTTATTTTCTAACCAAATAGGTATATCTGGCCTGTCTCCAGTGCCCCAGTGACACAGCTGTTATACTTTACTCTGTCTCCTAAAAATTAAAACAGGACCAAAAAACCCAGCCATGCTTTTTCCTGATGTACCAAGACAGTCACTATTTATCAAGTTCCCCACTTGAGCAATCCCTGCTAACCCATTCAAAATCCTGGAAATGCAAATGACAGCCTCTAAAGACTCATTACTAGCACTGTTGCTTTTTCTCATGGCTCAAATGTCTTCAGCAGTGAAAACTGCTGCAGATTAATCTTCTGCATCTACTTCTGCTAAACAGGCTGAAAGGTGTAAACTGCCCATTTACAGCTTTCTCCATAAGTCGTGCTCCTCTCAGAGCTCAGAACTTTGCTGATGAATAACTCAAGCAAAGGGCTTTCCTTTGACATCAGCAAGAAGTTGGACCAGGCCTGAAACATCTGTAAGCATAAGCTTTCTTTGCCTTTAACAAACCTTGTGAGCTTCTTTGCCTCTAAGAAAATTCATGAGCTTCTGTACTTGTAATTTTACACTTCTTAATCCAAGCTCAGACTCTCTATTTCTGGAAGCTTTCAAAAACATTCCAGGGAGCGCCCTTCTTGGACTTGCAATCATATAACATATCTTTACATCCAGCCACTAAAGAAGTGAAGGCAATAAATAAATAAATCTGCAAATTCTACCTTTCTGCAGCATGTCATTCACTTTAAAGTGGCTCAGACAGCAGAAGGCTATAATCACAATTATGCTGTACTTTGCTGAACTGAGAAACTGCAGTTCTGATTTTTATTAGGCTGACAGAGCCATTCGCAAGGGATTTCATCCTAAGCCAGAAAATCTGCCAGCACGTCTGGGTTCACGTTCAGTCAAAGTACCATGTCCATGTTATGTATTTTCTTGGGCCCTGTGAGTATGTCCTGAGAATTGGAGGAGCATAAAAAGGAGGTTTTTCCAAAGATTTCATGGATTTTTTGAATTCAGCAAAAAAAGACTACCATTAACATTTCTCTTGGAACATCTTTTCCTTCATAACACTCACACAGAAAGAGTTATTTGGCCTATGCCATCTGCAGTTCTCTAGTTGAGGTTCATCACTGCCTTCCTGACAAATTCCTTCTAAACTAGTGGCAGTTGCATAAATATAATTAAGATGTCACAGTCTTCTGAAGTTTAATTAACACCTCTCAAAGTAACAGTTCCACCAGATCCCAACTCAAGTGGAACTTTTCAAGCACTCAAGTGAGTTTGGCTGGTCTCCAAAGAGCTGATACATACAACATTATATATTTCCATTAGACAAGAATAAACTGAAGGTATGGCTAATGCAATATTTTCCTAGGGAATTCCCTATGTTCTTTCCCCACCACCACCATGGATGAATCACTTATAAAATGAAGCAATATAGTACTGGCATAGGAAATTTTTCTGAAGATAAATGCAAGGGTCATGTATCCACTGCACAGAAAATTATTGTGCATTAATCAGAGAGATACTACTATATACAGGCAGCCAGTTTCACCTCACTGTAACGTAAAAGCCTGGCACACTTCAGTAGACACACCCACTCTTCACATGAAGTAAATACTGGTAGAACATAGTGTAAAGGCTTAGGATCAAGTGGAGCTCTTTGAAAGCAAAGAGTGATTTTTCTCCATTTGGATTTATTCATAAATTCCACAAGTTAAAAAAAAAAAAAAAATCAGAACTCCCAAAAAACTGATATTGTGTCAACTTAAAGATAATGAAGTTGTGTTATTACATGACACCTCGGCAACAGGAATGTAGAGACAGTCTTCTGGTTTCTCACTCTACATCAGCACAATATCTGCTCATTTCCAAGTGTTTCCACAGCTATCCCCTTGTTGCTTGGTACCTTCATGAAGGCACTGTCAAAGTATCTGTAGAACAGCAGAAGCTCCTGATCTTTTTTGGATCAGTGAGTCATGGTTTCATGCCATGTCTTGAAAACCTCAGTACAACTTTATTATTGAACTTTAAATAGAAAATGCCAGAAAGTTGAGGTGGACCCACAGATGCGAAGCTAAACTAGTGTTGTCAAAAAGATAGCATTTTGTCATTTTCCCCTCATCAAGGCCTCTGGAGCCAACCCTTAAGCAGTTTTCATAACAGCAGGGGTCTGGATTTGTAATTAATATTTCCCATTGATCCCTGAAGCACACTGCAGAACTTTTGCATATTTAAGTTAAAGGAGTGTTAACTTACAAGCAGCAGTTTACTCAAACAGCTTTAGGCAGCTACTAGGTAAGGACAATGTGTACACTTCCGTGCTCTGCTGATCAAAACATCCCAGTGATATGTCGCTTTAATGATGAAGAGGGACTCAAAACCTCTTTTTAATCTATCAGTTCACAGACCTGTGGAAACATTCTGTCCCCACTTCCATAAGAGAAGTATCGTGAAAGCACTGCATGTCAGGATATCCTGATAGGCAGGAGGGAATATATTTAGGCAGGAATAATAATTCTTTCATGCTAACATCTGTTTGCTAAAGCCTACAGAACTTCCCTGGAGTTTTGAGGTTTAACAACATTGCTTGAAGATGACATATTAAACATTACGAAAATGTGCTTTAGGATCCACACCCAACCCCCCCAAAAGAACATTTCATATTTTCAGACTTTGGTCAACAAAAGGTTGTTGAACTGTTTTTAGTTCCTTAAATGATGGGTGTTTAATTAAAAATGAGACCATGTACCAGAACTGAGAGGGAACTAGACAGCCAAAAGCCCACAAGACCAGCTTTGAACTAGACTATCACAGAAAAATAGAAGTTACATCCAAAACCATCACCTTATTGGGAACTGGAATAATTTGCAAACAATTCATTGAGCCACAGTGTATAGGTAAACAAATGGTAGACAGGCATTTCCCATCTCACACACCCTTGAAACCTCTGCAATGGTGTGGTACACTCCAGTAAGCTGTTACCATTCAGAAAGGTGCCTAATTCCTCTTTCAGTATAGCTGTGATTTAATAGTTCTTCTGCAGCTATCACTCCTCTTTCTAGGGTTATGTTCACTGACACAGTTCTCCCAGTCTTTCTGCACTAAATTTGCTAAGCTTTTTCTCATCCCTTTCCCCAATATCAAACCTGTCTACATTTGCAATTTATGAATCTTCTCTTTCCCTTCCCTCATTTGCTTTGTGTCACCAAGGGACATAAGTTCAGATAGATGGGCCAGCCATTTTTAATTTCCCAAGTAGAAATTTACATTCCATTTGATCTTAGAGGTCTCTTCCAACCAAAACAATTCTGTGATTGTGTCTACAAATCCAGGAATGCACAAAGCCTGGTGAAGAAGGGGGTCTTTACCAATGCCAGTAGATACAGAAAGGTACTTCTTTCTGCTCATAAAATGGAGCAAAAAATAACTAGGCATAGAGATCTATACAAATATAGGTGAACTCCACTGAAAGATACATAAGGACACAGATTTTTCCTTAAAATCACATGGAAATAAAATGTCTGATCATCTTTAAAGACCTATCCATCATTGCCTTTTGGGAAAAAAAAAATAAATGAAACCCAAAACATTATCTTCTCAAAGGAAAGGGAGTAGAAATCTAAATGGTGACTCAGAGGATGTAATGTCTCTTGTGTTAGCTCTACAACACTGCAGCCAGTCTTTCAACTTTGGCCCATTGAGTTGGAAAGTTTCTACCCATCTTGGAGGACTTCAATCCTATGGATTAGGCTATGGGACCATCCAAAACCAGTAACCTCCCTTTGACTGCTGCAGTCAGCTACGTGAGGAAGCATGTGAGGACAGGAGTTTAGCAACACCTCCCATTATTCTCTCAGCTTTTGGCAACAAGCAGCTCTGACTTCTTGAGCCAGAGTCCACGTGCTTAAACAGACTTTTGTGTTTAATAATCCCAAATAAACCTTTCCAGTAATTTCTCTAAAGCCTTGTTTGGATTTCAGTAGTTGCTTGGCAACTTTTGCTGGTGACTTTCACACCTGATTCATGTGTTATATGACAAAGAACCTCTTTTAGTTCATTCTGAAGAACCTATCTAGCAATTTAATTTGATGCCTCTGACTTTTAAACCATGAGTGACTAAGCCTTCCCTGCTGACCTTATCCTATCAGGTCATGAGGTTAAAGATAGGTCTTTCTTGTTCATGTCTTCCACACTGAAACAAATAACACTTTCATTCACCTCTTATACAAAAGTCATTCCACACCCTTCATCTATTTTTGTCGTTCTCTGGATTCTTATTTTTGTGTATCAAATACCATATGCAGTTCTTAAGGGTAGGATATGCTGAGTATCTCTACTCTGCCACATTCATTCTTTTTCCTGTCCTGATAGTTCTTTGCATCATTTGACCTTTTTCTTACCTCAGCTGAGTTGCTATTTTCATAACATCACCTATTACAGCATTTACTGAAGAAGCTGGGTTTCAAAACATTCCAACTCACAAGAATTTAGAGTTGCATATGCATGATGAAATGCCAGGCTGGTCCCAAGAAGGACACAGCCATAACAGCCAAAGTGCTCTAAAGTGACAGCCCCTCTTCAAGCTCATGAACTAGCAGAGGATCTCAAGACTGTTGGGAGGCAATTTAACTTGTCATCTCAAGACCTGGTTGCGAACATAGTCCTTGCAGTCCGATACTGCCCACTAGCAAAGGACAGAGCAGGACTTCATCCTTTAAGCAGGCAATGGGCAAACATCAGTTTGGCCATAATGTATGTTTATGTACATATAAATACATATGTTTATGTAGGTACACAGAGAAAGAGATTTTTAATAAAGTCAGTTTGAACTTTATTTTTAGGCCAGCAGAAAGCCACAGATGAGGAAGCCTGCTCTTTGGCAGTGATCCAACCATGCACATTTTCAGCATCTGGAAGGCTAATGAGTCCAGCTCTATTAAAACGAGCTCCTTACCACTTTACTTGTGCCAACTCCCTGAAACAGCAGCCAAAGAGCATATAGTGTAACACTCTTCATAAAAGATGAAAGGACAGCTCAAACACTGGTTAAAGCCTCTTTCCAAGTTCACTTTCAGGATCTGACTTGAATTTGGGATCAGACACACTTGGAGCTAGAGTATCCAAAACCATTAGTAGGAAGTTACTAATGTTTGATATATGTAGCCAGTAAAGAGGATCAGAACTGGACAATTAATGAGGTCAGCTAAAACTTTTGTATGTCACAGTACCATCTCTAGTGCTCTGCTGGGTTTCTCATATAATGATGTTTCACCAATCCTCATAGCAGTCTTAAGAAGTACAGACTACACAGAAAGAGCATCCAGTCAAACACTGGGCTAATTCTCATTTAGCTCTCAACTTCACTGTAGCATTGATCTCTGCAGGCATTTTGCACCCCTTGTTCTCTTCCAGTTTAAGAGTAGGAGGCTACAAATCCAGATCTTAGATCTTCCTGGGGTTTCCCTTCTGTTGCACAAGGACCTAATTTCTCCTATTCTCAATGTCACCATTTTAAACAACAGGATTTGGAGTAGGAAGTGTCCTCAGGTGTCCCTAACTCAGACTTCAACATCAGGTGGGCTGCAAAAGCTCTCTCTCTGCCTAATACATCCAGAAGTTAATTAATACAGCAATAGGGAACACTAAGTTAATAGTATGTTTTATATTGATTACTTCTGCTAGTTTGAGTAAATTGCCATGACTATTCTCTTACACCTTTTTTTTGCAAGCTCTGAAGCTCATCTTCAGATGATATTTCTGACTGCCATATTTTTTTAATAATTTTTGTTTGAAGCTCTCCAACAACATTCAAAGTTTTGACAATGTCAAATCTACCAATTTCTCATGGTCTTTTCCCCCTTTATTCTATTTCAGTCTGTTAACACACATTGGACTGGTGCAAATTGGAGTTTTTAGTGTTGATGCCTCACATATAAATGACTGGGCCCACAACAAATGTTCCCTTTAAAGACTGCCCATCACACAGCCAGCTCGGCCGTTCCACATCAGTAATGAAAAATCACTTTGCAACCAGAGCAACAGATGGATAGGGAAAAATGAATCCTTTGCCTTTTCTGGGCATTCACCAAATTAGTGGAGAACTTCAACATGATTGCACAATGTCAAGCCTCAGGCCCAGGTCAGGTAGGTCACCTTCTACCTTTACAGCTTTAAAGAAGCTATGCTATAAAAGTCTGCTAGGCACAAATTAATCCACTTGCCTTTCTCCATACATCAGATATCTTTGACAACCTTGCTTTAGTTCAGATTTATGTCAAGATGTCACAATGTTTCTTTTTTATAAGGACAAAGATTTCTTCAAATATGCCAGCCTAGAACACACTGAGCGCATTCATGGTAATCAAACTCTGAAAAGGAGGCAGAGGGAGTTATTTTCTGTTGTACCACACAGAGAAAAGGATGTTGTCTCTACAATGGCACAGCAAAATGCAAGGCCATTTTATTAACACTTTCATAAACTACATTTCCAATCATATCGGCACTAATTAACAACACCCCACCATAGCACCAAGACAGACATCAAACATAACAAATATTAACTTCTCAAATGAAATCTGAAAACTAGGTCTGTCTAGACAGGAAAGGATGAGTAATCAAGCTCTCCAATCAATCCAGCTGCACAGGTTTGCAAGGATATTTGTTTTAGCCAGCATTTCACAACTGGCAAGTTCTACCTTATGCTGATACTCCTATTATGCTTTGGCTTGATTTTCTAAACCCAGACTTATGAGGCCTCTAATGAGAGAGCTCCCTTTGCTTCCAACTGGCAACACCTTCCACCTTTGTACTGCTCCCATTTCTCCTGGGCTAGAGAACAGAGAAAACTTTCTTTGTATGCAATTAAATTCTAATCTAGTGAGTTACCTAAACATATGCCTAACACACCAGTAATCTCAGTGAAGTTAATTGGGTAGTCACATGCATAAGCCTAAGTATGTATTGAAATACTTTAAGTGCAAGTCTAAGACACAACTATGAAGGACACTTAAAAATTTGTGGATCTTTAACTGCCATTTAGAAGTTAAAAGATTAGTGGCAGGGAGCTGTGGTGGTAGGAGAAGTCACTAGTAAATTCACAAGATTGGTAAATTGAGGAGGCTGAATAAAGGTGATAAAAGTCCCAGCCTGCTGACTGAACAACAAAATGTCGCAGATGATACCAGCTCATGTTCAAAGTCTTCCTAGTTAAAAAACAATCCACTGACACTGAATGAACACTATTTAGTATCTTCACTGTGACACAACATAAAAGGCATACTCTAAATAGATAAAGGTAAAAAAAGTGACTCCTCAGAAGCAGCCAGATTATATCAGGATTATGCAACACAGCTGTGCTGTCCCTTCCCCACTGGCACAAATTCTTTGGGGTTTTCAGTGTGACCACTACAATAATTAAAATATAACAGAGAAATAGACTGAGAAAATGTAGGAAGGCAAGTAAATACAACAGCTGTAATGGCTGTTGTTCTGAAAACCTTACAGAATGCCTCAGAATAGGTTTATTGCTGCTGCAGTCAGGAATCCTGTCCAGTAGGGATCCCACAGGAACAGATTCTGCACATAGGACTCCACATGAGAGATCAGCCAATACACAGAGCATCATTAGCTGTTCTTGTTTTTGGACATGGTGTGGTCTGATGTTTCAAAATTTGGCAAAAAGTAATAATACTCTCTGCAGGTGAGGGGAACGTCAGGCTTCAAAATGTTTAAACTCAGGATACTCTCATAGTTGTGAGATCTTTATCTTTCCTTTGCTTTCCAATAGAACCTCAGTCAAAACTTTTCAGAGGCTGTTCAAGCCTTTAAATAACCAGCTTCAGGACTACTTCTCTGAAGGCATAAAATGCACAACAATCTGCTGGGCTGTGTTTCACCTTCAGCTACTTCAACCACCCATCTCTACCATCCCCAGTCACAACCCTGAATTTCAGAGGTGTTCCCATCTGTGGCTGCCTTTGTCAGCTCCCTTCAGATACAAAAGACATTGGTCTGAAAGAAGACTGCTAGAAGAACTCTCCAGATCCACCAATACTCAGCTTTCAAGAGCTTTGGTTCCCAGAAAGGGATCAGCTCAGAGTGGGTGGCCACTTGGCAGATCTGCTCAAAATTAAAACTATTCTGAATTCTTTCCCCCATATATGTATATGAGTATTCTAGAAGAGTACCTGTTTTACAGAAGTGTTCCAGAATTTTTCTTGTACTATTTGTGGAACCAGAATCTTTAGTATTGGATAACAGCCCAGTTCCCCAAAGTTCAGTACAACAGCCCCTTCGTCTGAGAACTCATTACAAAGTTCATTATTAAAATCGCTCAGTGCTCTTACTCAGAGGTGTCAGTCAGCTGAGGTGTAGGCACAACTCCCAGCAGCAGAGATAACTAATGACAGCTACCTTCCCCCTCTCACCTTCAAACTGTCTGAAGTAGGAACAGCCCACATGCAAAACCACATTTGCCCACCTATCAGCCAACTGGGTGGGCTTCAGCACACTGATATTTTACTTACTCATGCCAGTGGTGAAAATCTACATGTTTGGGCAGGAAGCAACCAGCCAATAATCCACATTCTCTTTTTAATTCCTTTAGATGACTTAAACATGTTAGAAAAGGACTTTTGGCTCTGATAAGCAGAGGGAACGGAAAAGCCCAGCTCTGCCTTTAACCAAGACTTGCTCGCCTCAGTCTGCGGTAGGTTTGCAACTGGTTGAGTTGTTTTGGATAGCAGAATGGATGGCTTCTTCAGCTATGGCAGGTTTAGACTTCAGCTTGAATGGGATTCAAGATGAGAAGAGCTACTAGAAATGAATGGACAGATAAAAAGCTTTCTCTGGAGAGTTTCCAATATTGCCACCTATGCAAACTGAACTCTGGCACAAAATCTGGAAAAATAGTTGGTTTGGATTTGTCATATGTTTCCTTAGTACTATGGGAAGCCTATAAATCTAGCAGGCACTATTATCATCTCTGCTCTAAATATAGCATCTAGCCCAGCTTAGTTTTGTCTGCAGCAATAAAGGACAACTCAAAACGTACATTTCTACACCAACGCTGGCAAGGATATCCATGTTAGGTGAAGGATCCTATCTCATACTACACACATGCTAACAAGCACTGCTAGCACCAACATTCAGCTGGTCCTCCCATCACGGTCAGCAGCTCCCAAAGCTAACAAAGTTCTGATATCAGCCTACAGACCTCTCCTCTTCTGATGTTTTCCCACATTTTGTGCTCATTTTGTTCAATGAGCCTTTTCCTTAATAACCATTGCTATGTCGAATACTGTTCCTACTCATTTCCCCCCATACATACATTCTTGCCCAGCCTTCTTTCAGTAGATTCTCTTAAAAAAAAAAAAAACAAAACAGTGGGCAATAGGGAAAGCAGCTTGTTCCTTGTCTAGTCAGAGCTAGGGGTTTACTTGATAAACATTGTACTAACTATTCTTTGGTTTGATTTTTCTGGCAGTTCCAGTATTTTCTCAAGCAGAGGCTGCCTTGTGCAATGTATCCAAAGAATGTGACATTGAAGGATGACTGATACACTGCCTAGTATAAGAAATAGATAGAGGTTGCCCCTTTGCTGCTTTGAACGTCTTATGCATGGTCTCCTGTGACCACAAGTTTTCTTACTTTGGTCTAAGAGCTACAGTAATAAAAAACAACTTTTCAAGGTAAATTAAAAGAGCTAAAAAGGGGCCATGTTGAGAATGAGACACATGTCTCCTCTGGGCTATAGAGGACACTAAACTTTAAGCAGCAGAAACAGACACACACTTTTCCCATGGAAAGAGCAACACAAGAGGTAGTTAACTGAGTAATTAAATTAATAAGTGCCATCTGCATGGCAGCATGGATAACGTGAAATGATAATTTTAAGAAGGGAATTGCGTTCAAACAACATTTGAGAGCAATACTGCTGTGCTACCACTGCTGGATCACCATTGTGGCCTTGAAGATGAGCTGGAGAGTGTAGAACACAAGGCCATCCCTACTTTAAAACTCTTCACATAAGCACAGTCAACACCATGAAGAGACTAGTCTGGGAACTGTGAAAAATGAATAAGGCAGAGGCACAATTGCCAACCATTAAACCACATTGCAAAATAGGTGTTTAAGAGAGGCAGATCCTACTCACAATCTAACTCCAGCATTAGATGAGTTTGAGCTGCAGGGAAAGTTGGGAAGTTTTCAGTTCCACTGTAAACTGTGGGTATCTAAGCGGATTTTGAGGTTTATTGAGAAAGCAAGGTACTGTCTGTACAAAGAAGTTTAATTTAAACCCTCCCTCCCCAAGCTTAACTCTCTCCAGAATCATGCAGACAGATTTAATATATCATTAAACCTCAAAAGGTTCTTGATTTCAGCCTGTATGCAATAGTCAAATATCAATAAATTTAGACTTTTACCAAGTATTCCTATTCCCCCTGAGAACGCACTATGAAAGTGACTGCTGATTACAGAGTGTTCACATCTCCTTTTTAACATCACAGTCATAGTCAACATTTCTATCCACACTCTCTGATTACAGACAGCAAGGTTCACTAGCAGGTTCCAGTGATTTTGTGCTGCTCTGGAACTGTAGAGCTGTTAATATAGCACCATTATAGCACTGCATCATTAATGGGGAAGAGAACAAATCAACCATAATACACTAGGAAACACTTTGTTAAGACTGCATCAAAACCCACCAAATGTTGCTAAATACTGTAAAAATACTCACAAATAATAGAAGTGTGTGTGGGGATAATAATCAAGAATGAGTTATTAGGCAGGTAATCAAATCAACTACAGACCTGACCTGGTACCAGATAAATCAACAGTTATTTATCCACTACAGAAAAAACCCAACAGAATACACTTTGGAGCTTAGCAGTTGGGCAACTGGTTTCTACCACAGCATCTGGCTAAAAGGTTATACTTCAGTGAGCACCATTTGATTTAGGAGTAAGTCTCATTTTTCTGAACATAGGGGCAGACACCTAAAGATCTGAAAGATTCTGGGGTGCTGGACCAAAGCTACTCTAGGCACCTGAAGATGTAGGCTGACACTGACAATGAGGATGATTAGAAGGCTGGAACACCTCTCCTATAAGAACAGACTGAAATAGTTGGGGCTATTCAGCCTGGAGAAGAGACGGTTCTGAGGAGACCTTGTGGCCTTGCGGTATCTTGAGGGGGCCTACAAGAAAGCTGGGGAAGGACTTTTTAGGGTGCCAGGTAATGATAAGACTAGGGGGAATGGAAAAAAGTAGAAATGGGTAGATTTAGATTGGATGTTAGGAAGAAGATTTTCAGCATGAGGGTGGTGAGAGACTGGAAGCGGTTGCCCAGGGAGATGGTTGAAGCACCATCCCTGGAGGTGTTTAAGGCCAGGCTGGATGAGGCTCTGGGCAACCTGATCTAGTGTGAGGTGTCCCTGCCCATGGCAGGGGGGTTGAAACTAAATGATCCCAGAGGTCCCTTCCAACCCTGACAATTCTTTGATTCTATAACTTAAAGATATTTTATAAACATATTTTACTTCTCAATTTGTGTGATTTTAAAAGGATCTCAATGATTTGCAGGATTAAGTGAGTCTTAGTTGATACAATGTATTTTAGTTTGTGTATTACATGCATAAAGAAAAAAAACCCCAAACTTCATTCATTCAGCTCATCAGCATTTTGTTCTTTCCTCCAAAGAACATGGACATTTTCTATTTCCCCATTTCATCTAGCTTAAACTTCAAGGAATGTTAAAATAAGTTTTTACCTACAACTAGACCCAAGCATGGTGCACATCTTGGAAAACTTTCACAACTCCCCTTACAAACTCAATTCCTATCAGAATTTAATATACCAGTAACACAAAAGACTCCAGGAAGAGTCCTGGAGAGATAAGCTCTACATGCACAGCACTGGCTACATGCAGAGACAGGTCACAGTGCTACAGAAGTGGGAGCCAGAGTGTATGCAGCTTGTCCTCTTTCCCACCAACAGTACACACATAGTTGTGTATTTCCATACACCCAGATACCTCCTTTCCTAAGTAAAGACAAACAGAAGATAACAAAAATTTATCAATTCTTGGCTAATGAGACCTTTCAGCCACTCACAATCAATATCTTACAGCACCCCAAGTGCATTACAGTAGACACAGTGCATGAACGGAGTAACATGAGTAACATTTACAACACCTAGAGCAAAAGAAACAGAAACCATTTCTAATTACTGGCTCCTGCTTCACTCTGCTGGCTATCCATCTCCTGTGTTGCTGGCCATCCAAATTCACAGGTCTTTTACAGCTCTTTGGTTCATAAAAAGCTCAGTGAGGTGTGAAATAAGTCAAGGTTTTATCAACTGTTTATATGGTGACCTTTCATCTCCCTCTCAATTTCACAACTATTTTGATGTATATTACACAGATACATATTTGGCTTGCAGCAAAATAGATCATATTTAGTAAAAGGCAGGCTCTGAAATAGTTTTTGCCAAGTCAGCCTTTAAACAGATTTCCACTCAAAATGCAGTTCTACTACTGTTCAATTCAAAGAGGATCTCCATGAGGGGACAATCGTGTCAATTGTAGATAGTGACCTCTATACTTCACTGCTCAAGGCTTTTAGTAAGAGTGCTCAGCTAGATGGAGAGAGGAGCATCACAACATTACCAGATACAAGAGGGGTACAGAGATCTATTTAAGTTGATGAAATTGGGGTTATTTGTCAGACAATATGGATGGACAAGACTGTCTCCAGCTTTATGCGTTAATGGAAAGACAAAGTGTTGAAAAATCCCAGTCCCCCCCGTGATATCTTCTACAAGTTTCACAGTGAAACTTGTCTTTCAAGACCCCATTCTCCATCTGAGCACAGCCACGTACACAGTCCATAAGAAAGGGCAAGGTCCAGGTGCTGGCTGTGTCCTACACTGGGCAGTCAGACAGGGAGTGGTGGCAGAGGTTCTCCCCTTAGGCATCCACACAAAAGCAGCCACATCACGGTCTGCAGCACAGGGAGGAAATGACTGGAGCCTCCAGACCGAGACATGGGGCATTTCTGCCTGGTCTGCAGTGGCAGTACTTTCACAGGAGTCAATTATTCACCCTGTGTATTTAAAGACTCAGTAAATAACTACTCAGGGGATGGTTTTTTCAAACATACTAATGATATTTTCATCAAAAGGCCTTTTTTACAGAAATAGACGAAGAAGAAAAATATTTATCCCGAATGTGCTTCATGGAAGCTCCATTGGCTGGTGTTTTATGGTAAAGGATTATGGTGTTCTGGGGACAAACAGACCTGAAAGGCCAGACATTCCTGCTCTTGAACTAGCACAGGTGCAAAAGAAAGAGCTTGCACCTTGTCTGCTCACACTCTGCTGGAAGAGAAGGAATTTTTCCCTTGAAAAAGCTTGAGAATATCCCTTTAATGCATAGATCCACTTGAGCATAACATTGTCCCCATCATCAGATGGCCTCAAGTTGTACCATGGGGGATTTAGATGGGATATTATAAGAAATTTCTTCACTGAAAGGGTTCTCAAACACTGGAATAGGCTCCCAAGGCAGGTGGCTGAATTAAACACCTCCAGGGATGGGAAAAAGATAGAGATGTAGTGCCAAGTGACATAGTTTAGCACCAGATTTAGTAGAGCTAGATAATGCTTGGACTTGATTTAAAAGGCTTTTTCCAACCCAAGTGACTCTATGGCTCTCTGATTATGCCTCTTCCTTCTCCATCTGTTACTAAAGCTTGCCAGAGGCAGAGATTGGGAAGTGATGGGTTCACCTCCACACCCTTCAGGCTTTCTGTCACTGGGCTGCCCAGTCACACAAGTATTCATCTCCTCTTTTGGAAGATTAACTGCAGAAGATCCTGCAGGCACATCTGCCTCCACCATTTGGTTATATTTTCTAGTCCCCAACAGAAGTATCTCTTACCGAATTAACCAAGAAAAGGATCCCAAAAAGGAGGAGAATAAGGTTGTTCTAAGCAGCAGCAAGCCATAACCTTTCCTCTCATCTGTGGAAGGGTTCTTCCCTAATTACTAATCCTATCTTTGGGCAGGAATTTTGGATGGACTCCTTTTCAGGAGCACTTCAGAAATTTCCCTCTAGCTCCACAGGCAGTTGCTCTTTGTCTGCAACAGCAGACAATGGGAAACAGCATGAAAGGATGGATCCAGTTGGGCTAGTGCTCAGAAAACTTTGTACCAGGATCTTTCTCACAGTTGCTCAGACAGCTTGAAATATTATTAAGTGACTCATATGATGGCATATTGTCAATAAGGCTGTGGCCTTTTGTACAGAGACACAAGGCCATTTTGTGCCTCTGTCCAAGGCAGAGAGAGATGCCACAACTGTTCCACATCTAGTAAGCAAGCAGAGATATGCTGTCAGTTGTGCATAAAGGGACATTTGAACTGGCCAGTGACTCAGTCTGCTCTCAGGAAGATAAGCAGTCAAACAGCTTAAGATTTGCAACAGGGGTCAAAAGACACAGAAGCTGAGGGAATTCTTCTGCCTCTTCAATGGAAGGTTTTTCAGTGGATCCCAACACCTGAATTTTGAGCTGCTATTTAGGATTGGAGACAAAGCTCCTGCCACGAAATCTCCTATAAAGGAGTGGTTCCATGAAGTCAGATACCTGTAGAAGTTTGTATGAAGTGGAACTGATATGTGGCTTATGACCCCTTCATTTGAGCGTGTATGAATGTTTCTTCCCTCTGTTGCTCCAAGGACAGAAGTTGTCTCCCTCACTACAACTCAGTCACAGCAGGTCACCCTATTGTGATGAGCACACATCTTACAATAAGCCACAGACATCTCACACCAAGGAGGAATAAAAGCACAATAATGCAGACTTGGTATTATGGTTTTGCTGAACACTCAAGGCTTGGTAGGACTTTACAATGAAGGACCACAAATGTTTTATATCATGCAGTTATCCTAGCACTTGTGGGTAAAAGTTGCCAATATGGCAAAACTTCTCTGCTTTGGAAGTGGCCAACAACAGCAATACGTTATGCAAGCCCCTTCCAGCTGATCTTTAGGCAAATTTAGACAAAGATGCTTCCAAGTCATCCATAAAAAAGTGAAGCTCTTTCAAGAAGATGCAGTGTCCTGAAATCACTCATACCAGTCACAAATATCAGCCATGAAAACCAGAAGCCAGCAGGCCTCATAG
The DNA here is from genome assembly GCF_027791375.1 of Indicator indicator. NCBI lineage: Eukaryota > Metazoa > Chordata > Aves > Piciformes > Indicatoridae > Indicator > Indicator indicator. The sequence goes on along the minus strand of NC_072014.1, from coordinate 10,303,195 downwards.
TCCACCTTACTCTTTACATTATATGATCTTTACAATATATTTACAAATATATCACAGCTGAGCTCAGGTAAGCCACTGAACAATGAGCACCTTCAGGTTTCTTCAGCTCATCTTTGTGGGCCAGGTTCAACCTTACTACATTTAAGTTGGAAACCCTCTGACAAGAAATTCTTCACCATGAGGTTGGTGAGACACCAGAACAAGTTTCCCAGGGAGGTGGTAGAAGCCCCATCCCTGGAAGTTTTTAAGGCCAGGCTGGATGGGGCTCTGAGAAACTTGATGTAGTATGAGGTGTTCCTGCCCATAGCAGGGGGGTTGGGACTACATGATCCCTGAGGTCCCTTCCAACCCTGACAATTCTATGAACTTGATTTGATTTGGTCCTGTGATATTCAAATTGTTGTTTTAAGTACTCAAACTGCAGGGAGAGAAGAGACACATTCAGATGACAGGCAAATGACAGACCCTTGTAACTAGAAGAAGATGGAAGAGTTACTATCAGCTGTTTCATGCACTATCAAATCTGCTGAGGGAGTTAGTCACAAGGTAGCCTTCACTCCAATATATGCTCTTTGCATTTACGAACTTGCCTGGATTAATACACTAATTGGAGCTAGCTTTCCTCTGGGAAACAATGAGATCTGCTCGGAAAAGCATTTCTGAGAAATGTAGACAAGCAGAGGGCCAAAGTCTCTGCTGGCCCAACTCCACTGAAATCAGAGCAGCAGTAGATAATTCAGCCATACATTCTTAGAGTATTACCGCTCAAAAATCTCTCCCAGGAGGAAACAACAGGAAAACAAAAAAAAAAAAAAAAACACAAACACCAAAACCACCCCACAAAACCAAAAACAAAACATCAAACAAACCCACCCAAGAATAATACTCATTAACAAGAAATTAGAGAATATTATTTAATCAGGGATAGAAACATTCAACTCCTATCACTCTTATATAAAGTTTCCCAAATAACCATCACTTCAGCCTAAGAAACCTCTGAACTTCAGAGGAACTCGGAAAGAGAAACAAACAGAAATGGAAGTGTTGTTAAGGGGTAAATAATTCATTGTTTTCCTCAGAGCTAATGTTTCCTTCTAGGAGACCAAAGTGATCATTGCTTGATTCAGCTTAAGCAAACACAACATTAGATCTAAACAAATGATTGCAAGAGTAAGTAAAGTTGCATTAAGAAATTGCTTAACACATTGAAATTGGCAAGACTAGATCATTGCAAGAAATAAAATGCTTTGAAATTAGCACTGCCAGTTTGGACTCAACACTCTTAGTCAAAGCACAACAGATGACCGTGTCAGTCTCACTAGTCTCTTGATACAAATGAAAAAGTGGGGCATGATCTCCCCTGTTCCAGCAGAGAAAATGTTGTCATTCTCAGACAGGAAGCAAGACATTCCTAGAACTGCCATAAGCATTTCCAGTGCTTGGCCCATGTATTAAATAAGTGATACTGCAATATTGTAGCTAATCTACTCTTCTTAATTAAGTCATGGTATATCTCCCAGAGGAGAAAGTACAAAGTCTAAATTTCCCCAAGACCTATAAACTACTCACATCCTTTCCAAGTCCACTGCAGTAAGTATTCACAGCATCATGCAGAAGCCAACCCCTCATTTCCCTAATGAAAATGTAAGGGTGAGATATGGAAAATATTCCAGCACCATCTCCTTTCCCTGACACTAAAGGACTGGTTAGAGTTAGGGATAGGAAATGGAGGGGCCAGTACAGAGTGTGGTTAGAGGAGGGGTCGGGAAAAGTGGGTGAGGCTGAAGAAAGAGGACCTGTTAAGGGGTTTCTGGTTAGGGTTAGGGAGGGGTTAACAGGAAGGGCTGGGCTACACCAGGCTCATAGACTTCCTATTTAATGTCCACAAAATATCCAGCACCCTGTGAAAACATTCCTCACGTTAAAAAAAAAGTTAATACCTTATCCATTGTTACATTGCTAGGAGATACCAGCAGCAATGAGGAGAATTGGGATGTTATCAAATAGAAATATTGAAGTTGAGTTAATTCTTGTTTGCTGTCTTACCAATACCCATAATATTCTCACCACTAGTGCAATCCACCAGATGTGCTCAAACTATATTGCTCCCACTTAAATAGCATCACACTTGTATTTTGTGATGTATTTAACAGAGCAGAGAATACATCTGATGCTTTAGGTGTCCTGCGGTATCTCAGTTTCCAAGCCGCACAATGGCTTCTGTCTGTAGTCATCTGCAGTGCTGTAGACTCAGTGTTTTGCTGGAGGACTCATGGATTATGGCACCTCATTCTTCAAATCAATGATATTTTACAAAAGAAAATGCTCCACACAGATGCAACTAGAAACAGAATGTCACCACAAAGAAGAACTGAAAATATCTAGGCCAAAAGATTTGAGTTAATTTCAATGTAAATTAGTTGATAATCCTTTGATGCTTTTCAGAGTTTTTGCATATTGATTTAAGTTTTTGATACTGATAGGGGTTTGGATTCTATTTTTGTTTGTGGTTTATTATTGGTTTGTTTTTTTTTTTTCCACTATCAGTTTTTAGAGTGCTCAAATTCAATTCCAGTTATGATATCCCACCTCTGAAAAATCTTCCTGAAAAATTTAGGTTTCATCAGCTTCAGTGGTACCTCAGCAGTGCACGGGAGAGCAGCACTTGCTTTTCTGTGGCTCAAACAAGCACCTGGCAGCCACACCACAAAGCAACTTTCACTTCTCAGTACTTGAGCAGATAAACTCCTCCTTCCCTTCTCTTTTTTTGTACAGAATCTCTGCCACAGGAAATAATTAGAATAGCCTTACAGTGGTTATCAGGTTTATCAGTAAGGAGATGATGGGACTCAGTTTAAGACCTACTACTCATTGCATTCTCCTCCATCATCTTCTTTAATGAGCATTTGTCATGGCTCCATCAGCCCATCCCAAGGCACATGCACTCTTTCACACTATATTCAACAGCTCTTGTGATGGGGGGGGGAAGTTTGACATGGAAAAATATCCACTAGTCAGTCCTTATGTTTGTCAAGTGTCTAATTACCTTGGAGGTAATTAGAAATAGAGATTTGATTACTTAGGCAAATATCTACATAAGCAGTTCACTCTCTTCTGAAAGTTTTTCTTAAGCTCAGATTTTTCCATCAAGAGAAACTTAGGAAGGGCAAGTAGGGCAATCTATCCTTCTGGAATTAAACCAAAACTAGTTTAATTTGTACCCAAGATGAGGGACGGAAAAGGTATTAAAATAAACCAAATGTTTTTATGGGTTAAAATTTCTACTGCTAAGTATGTTTGTTCACATCCCAGTTGTGGGAAATGACTTGCCTCTTCTAGCAAGCAGTGAATTTCCATCAAAAGATGACAAAAGAAGTGGATCAATTGAAGAAAAGATATCATTTTCCAAAGCTGGGTTTGCTCCACCTTTCACCCCACTACACTCCTCTCTGCAATGGATCCAATACAATCCAATAGCATTCCTGTCCATTTCAAAACTGGCTGCACTTATACTTGGAGAGAGGCTAAGCAGGATGAGATTAAATTCCTTGATTCAGAGTCAAGGTCTTCTGATGCAACTATCATGTATTCATTCAGATTCAAAACACTCCCTACATCTTCTACCAGATGGGCAAATCACTTTCCTTTCTGTAGCATCTTTTACTCCTGAGGAGCAGCCTTCTGTGTAAAATACAGGCAGAACTGAGCACTAAATAGATCTATTCATTATTCATTCACTGTTCTCCTGGACAGCTGGGATTTTTATTTTTTTAATTTGCCTTTGGCTGTTTTCTTGGTGTTGTTTTTGGTGGTTTGTTTTTGTTTTTTTTTTTAATACACAAAGTGATGCTTCTCTGCAGTGGCATTTTACAAGATTCCACCCTTTTGAAGTCTTATGTTATAGTATGCAAACTGGAGACAGCAAGACCTCCCAAATAAAATTTCATTCCAATTTTTTTTTAGGGTTTTGCTGTTCTACGTTCTCCACAAAAGTGGCAAGCAGCTGAAAACCTGAAAAATAACGAAAGTGAAAATTCCAAGCCTTACCTTCAGTCTGGTACTGCAGTCAGGGGGTATGAAATTTGACACTACTACAAACTGTCAAGCTAAACCCTAACCTCTTGGCCACATACTACCACAACTGAAATTAAAGCTGCTGAGAACTGATGCCAGTCTGGAAATTTCTCCCAACAAAGCTGATGTAGTTTCAGAGGCTCAACAGTGGCTCTTCAAATTATTTTAGTATTTCCTATCGATTGTTTTGTTTCTCACATGTGAAGCCAGATCGTATCCTGGAGCACCCTGCACTTTGGTATTTTATAATAGTTCTTACCCAAGAGTTTTGCAGGCAGATGGGCCAGAGAGAAACAGGTTTCTGACAGCCAGATGAGATCATCCTATATCAGACCAATTCCAGATTCAGACCAATTAGAAGGCAGCTAGCTGGTAATAGCCTATAGACTTGGAATGTAGCTGTGTTATGTAAGTGTACTATCACAACAGTTCTTCCCAGAAATGTGAGAATCTGGAACATTCACTCTTTTCTCACACTCAGACAGTTGACATCTTGTTGAGAAAGAACATGGTGAGGAGAGGCATGCTGCTCTGCAGGAGGAGGGAGTATAATAGCTGGATGGTATCCCTACAAATCCAAACACTTAGGAACAGCTTAATCCAAAGGCAGGGGGTAGTGGGGGGGGAACAGAATCATGGTTGCCAGCACATTTAGAAACTCCCCCCAAAGGCAGAGGTGGCAGGGTGCTACTAAAATCTCTGCCATCCTCATTCCTGCTTCACCAGGGTCTGATGAAACTTGCTTTCAAATGTTAAGCTGCCTGTGCCCTGATGGTTTAGAAAGGCTCCCTTCAGGGGTTCAAACTGGTATTAGTCCTTCTAGGTGTCCCAGCAGGGCAACTAGAAGGCAGGAAGATCTGAACTGCTATTTAGCCCAGTCAAACGGTGTCAGTGATTTCTCTGCATGAAGAACAGCTAGTCAGACACTCTGACAGCATTTATTGAAAATGAATGCTGGTTTATTTCTTAATTTAATGTTAAGCAGCAAATGGGGATTCATTGGTACAGAGCTGCTGTCAACAGAGACTAGAGGCTTCAGACATGGCAAGAGACTGCAATATGTCTACCAAAAATGTTAAAAAAAAAAAAAAAAAAAGGCCTGGCTATAACACCACAAATATTAGTGAAAAAATTATAGCACAGAAGTAGACTCAAGGAGCCACAGCTACCAGTAGCAGTGAGTACAGAAACACAGACTTCTAGCACAGTAAAATAACCACTTCGGTGCCCCATGGATTTTGCATCGTCCTTCTTGAAATTTGATCCATCATCCTTCCCTGACTACTTATCTATTACTTATATATATATGGATGGATGCTAGTTTGGACATACCCATACTAGTGACCACAGCATGGAACTAAAAACTTCTAAACAGTAAGTGTAGCAAACTAAGTTTTTCTAAGAGCATTCAAAAAAAAATAATGAAGCCAGACTGGCACATAGCATGAGCAACAACTTTAACTGTACCAAACTGTGCTCAAGAGCACCCTCTTATGTGAGAAACTCCAGAAATCTAAAAATCAGAACTGTAAGCTTCAGCTTTTCCTCAGCTCAGGCCATTTACAAAAAGCTCTCCTTGGTGGGAACTCCCACATATCGTCCAAGTATGAGATTACAGTTCATAGCTCAGTTGCCCCACATATGTTGGGAAATATTCAAAACTCAAATTTAAAAGAAAGGATTATCAGATATCAGCAACTTATTTGATATATAGTTTTATAACTGAGATTTAATGATTTAAACACCTGATAAAACAGTGTGTACCTAGTGTCTAGGTGAAAAAGGAAAAGCATTTGGAGATTGGGAAAGAAAAACAAGCAGCATAGAAATAGGACAAGGAAGGCTTTCTACAGAAAATGAAAGTGGTCAAGAAAAACACTGGCTGGCAGGCAGCAAGGAGAAATGCCTGCAAGAGATGAAACTACATGTGGATTTACCAGTCTCCTAAGACTATCCCTGCTGGAAATTCACTGCTCGTTGGCAAGAACAAGGGATTATTTGACCATTGCTGGATAGAAATCAAAATCCTCAGGAACAGGTTCTACAAAGCAAGACAACTTAGTCCTTGATATTTTCCTATTTTGCTCCTTACATAGTGATAACATTAGAGAGACAGGACTCACTGTGTCTCTGAACTGCTTGAATACACAGACTGTCTTGTAGGCGTTTGGAGATACAGAAGTACTTGAAACAGCTGGATTCATATTTAATGACAAAGCAGGGAATGAACACTGATATACAAAGGCGAGGGAAGCATCCATGTGATATGTAGCAACTATACAAGGTCTCTTGAAGTCTTGTAGTAAGAGAGGGGAAAAAAAAAAATGAAGATCACATAACAGATGCATAAGTCAAGGTGTGACCCTGGAAACACAGGGGGAGGCAGGAGCTGGCTGTGTTTGAAGAAATGGGTCTGGGAGGGGCTAGAAGTGGTGTGAGGCTTCCCTTGCATTAGCAAGTTTCTCACTACCGCAGGGAAAATAAGAGAAACCCAGAATTTGTTTTAAAGTGTCTCTAACTTGTCCTTTGAGGCCTGTATGCTTTGTAAGGAAAAACAAACTGAAAAAAGTCATCATCGTAATTCATAAATCACAATTGTTACACCAAAAATTAAAGCCTTTATACAGAAAGGTTTAGATAATGGTTTTGGTTTTATGGTCATAAGTTGTAACTAAGTCCAGATGAGAAGTTTTGGCAGAAAGAAACAGCAGGTGAAAACCTAAGAAAGTTTAATACCAAAAAGACAGTAATAACTGTTGCCTCCTTTAATTTAGTGAATAAGGTGTCCAGGGATACTTGACTTTTTTTATTCATATCCCCTATATGCCAGGCTTAACCACATGATTGTTGATTCTGATAAAGATCTTGTCATAAAGTTCCAAATTCAAACCTGAATTGGTGATTTAGGATAAACTTTTAATCAAAATAGGTGTTTACAGTCAAGTTTTCATTGGGGAGACTTCCCCCTAGTAATACAGATTATCCTACTGAAAAATATTAGTCTTTCCAATGATGGTCATCTAGGAGCAAAAAATAACTCCGTGCAAAGTGCAAATCATCTCACCTAAGAAATTATGGGAAGTGACCCTCTTTGTCATATAAAGAGATACCTACTTTTATTTATTTTAACCCATTGCTTAAAGGTAGAAAGTTACAAAGATCTGAAACAGCGGAACTATCAAAAATGGCTGAGAACTGCATGGTTATGTTTGCTGTGTCTTAGAGTGCACTGTGCCTGCAGCTCACAGTAGTTTTTTTGGTTTGAATGTTTCCAAAATGTTCTTCTCTAACAGAAAAATGATTTTTAGGTAATTTCAGAAGTGTTTTCCAGAGAAGCTGAAGAAAACGAGTTCTTCACATTCTTTTATCTACAAAACTGTATTATACCTGATTTGAACAAAAAGCAGGTGAATCAAAATTGCTGATTTGGAATGCATATTAACATAAATCTGTAGCATCCATGATGGCATAATGGGTGAAGAACATGCTGCTGTTACACATCAATTGTACATATCAGTTAATTGCATGTAGAAAACATCCCATACATTCTCCATCATATTACCCACACGTTTGGAGTCACTGCACTATTACAATCTCAGTGATGCCACAGGGCCAGGCTCTGCCAGTGCTAGCTCCTTGCACCATAGTCTCCAGATTCAGCATAGCTCAGAACAAAAAGCATGTAGCTCTCCATAAATGGTCCTCCCTTCCTTTCTTTATATGCACAGCATACACCTCTGACAACTCCCTCGCATTTGAATATATGAACATTCACAGATTGGGTTGGGTTGGAAGGGATCCTCAAAGGTCATCTTGTCTAACCCCCCTGCAGGCAGCTGCATCAGGCTGCCCAAGGCCACACTGAGTCAGATCTTGAATGTCTCCAGGGATGGGGCCTCAACCACATGTCTGGGCAGCCTGTTCCAGTATTTTACCATTCTCCTCGTAAAGAACTTCTTCCTTACGTCCAACCTAAATCTACCCGGCTCCAGTTCCAAACTATTGTCCCTCATCCTATTACTAGAAGCCCTTCTAAACAGTGTCCCTTCAGATATTGAAATGTAACTCTAAGTTCCTGAATTCCTGCACTATCAAGAATTCTGCCTATTTCTATACACCTTTGATGAACCACCAAGATAATTCACACATGTGGCTTTTTGGACGTGTTGAGGATATAACAGAAATTGTTAGATCTAACACAGTATCTACCTTCTAACCACAGCTAACAGCACATTTGAGGAGAAAAGCAAGACCACAGGAATATTTCCCACTATACCCATCTGGATTTTGGAGATCAGTGGTTGATCACACTTGCATCTGTTTAACGTAACTTGGTAAACCCGGTCACACAGATAATATACTTCAATATGTTGCATATTATTTTGGATCCAGAAACATTTAATCAGTGCTTATCAACATCTAAATGGTAGATGTCAGAAGGATGTGACCAAACTTTTGATTGAAGCCCACAGACAGGACAAAAGGCAATGGGCACAAACCGGAACACTGTAGGTTTCCCCTGAACGTGAGGAAAAACTTCCCTGGGAGGGTGCCTTAGAAGAGGAACAGGCTTCCCATGGAGCTTTCAGGTTCTTCTTAGGAGTTATTCAAAACCTTCCTGGACATGTTCCTATGCAACCTGTTCTGGGTGATCCTTGACTGGATGATCTCCAGGGGTCCCTTCCAACCCTGACCATTCTGTGATAACCCAGCATTAACTCACAGTCTCTTCACAGGCCACTTCTTACACTTGTGGAGGGGGTGAGGTGGAGGGGACCATTCTCACTAGCTTCAAGCACAGCAAGAATTCATTATATGGGTGCTTTGCCTCAAGCAAGCCTCTCACTTACTCCTGAGGACAACTGTACATTGCACAGGTTAGTGCTTAGACACAGCTTCCAGACCTAACCAGGTCAAATGTGCACACAAACACACATCTAACCATGTTCTGCAGGCAGGCAGGGTGCTGCTTGCACATACAAGCACATCACTACTCACCTACACTCACTTCATTAAACTAACAGTTTTCCATTTATCCTTTACAATTTTTTTTTGAGGGGGTCTATCTCAGGCCCCTAAGTTTTCATGGTTTTAATGCTTTTATTTTTTTTTTTTTTTTTTAGAAGCATAGGAATTTCAAAGCACCAAGTTATTTCCACATGAAAAGCCCTCACTGTTGACTACCAAGATTCAACACTGATGCACACAAGCCCTGGATGAAGGCCACATTACAGACAGCACAGCATCCCCCCAAGCCCTTAGGACCACTTCATGTGAAAACATGAACAGCCTGCACAGTAACAAAAGGCACTGGGGGAGATGACCATTTTATTATGCATTTCACACTTAATTTTTGCTTATGTTTATAATGACGTTCATAAGAACAGCAATGTGAGTATGCAAACACAACACTATCATGCTGAAATAGTATCCAAGATCAAACAATAAAACCTGGGATATGTTTTTTGAATATAGAGTTGATTTAAAGCTGCAGAACTCTGCAGCCACAGCACTTTTGAGGCACATACTGAGTGTGCATCTCTACAAACTCAATTTATCATTGCCTTAAAGTGAATAGTCTTAATGATGCTCCTGTCTAAAACAAAATATTTTGCTATTACTCTGAAATATGTGCACTGCAAATTAAAAAATTAAAGACGGCATTTTTTTTGGTTTTACATTTAATGTAACTTTCTTACAAATAGTTAAACTGACTGTATTTAGTTTGCTTTACTGTTTGTGTGTTTTCTCTTAGCAACAAGGAGAAAAACAGTCTTTTAACTATAGGAATTCATAACTGTAAGATCATAAAAACTGGCATAAAAATAGGATATTTGAAACTACTTAATTTACAATATTTAAGCTACAAAATGAAGGTATTCCTTTAACTTTGAAGAACGCAGTTTTCTGTAAATATAAGCAAGCATGTAGAAGTGTATTTTATACCAAAATTTTCTTCCAAAGTTGCTTTAAATGTGGAACCCATTCAAATCCTAGGAAACTCCCAGGGACTTTTGTTTGTAGGAATATTCCCAACTCAGTGAGATTATTCATTTATTTAAAATTAGTCATCGGTTTTCCTATGTGCAGAAATAACTCTGTATGAAAGATGTCTGTATTTCACTGATAGACAAGAAATCTAAGGCAAGATTAAGTTGCTCAGCAGTTTTAGGTCACAAAAAGCACCAAGAAAAAGCCATCAGGTTTGAATAGGAGTTCAAGGAAGAGAATGAAAGGCAGAATGTAAGAGAGTAGGTTAAAACTTGAGCAGGAGTGGACTGCACATTTCTCTAAACAAAAAGCATACCACAAAGTACTTAGCAATATGTTCACAATTCAAAACCTTGCCTCTGCATCACATAAAAAGAATCTAGCCTCTGCCAGAGATGGTTTATCCTATTTTAGCAAACCCCAGAGGAGAGGGCACCGCTGTTACGAGCACCATTAGTATAACCTGCAAGATGAGATACTCCACAGAAAAAGTTGAAGAGAACTGGAAGGGAACATACCCCAGAATTTCACAGCCTGAAGGCTGCAGATTTGTATAGAGTAACTGAAGTGCCTAAGTTTTGCTAAAGTAAGAGTATTAGCATACAGCTGACAAAAGAACCCAACCCTCAGAATCTGTTATCATTCTGTAAATCTTAGGCTGTGAATGAATACCATGGTCTGTTAGGCATGCCCCACATGGCCTGAAGGCCTTCCAAATACCTCACCACAGATCCATGGGATGAGTAGCTCCAAACCTGTGAGCAATCCTGGTTTCCACTCTTCACAAAAACATTCCAAACAAATATTTGTTGTCAGTAAAACACTAAGAACATGCTCACCTCTGCATCTTCCAGCATGGTTTGGAAATTAATGACCCAGGAGTTGGCAGCACACCTTCTTCTTCCTTGGGTTTGGAATAACTCAAGGGAAGTATGATAGCAAAGTGCAAAACAGAGCTTAAACAAGAGACTTCCCAGAGTGTTGAAGTCTTCAGCAAACTCCTTTCTCTTAGTCTCCATTACTGTATAACCAGCTGCTGTTCGTGAGTTTTCAGTGAGAGGAGGAAGTTAGCTCTTATCAGGTGGGGGAAATCATGGGTCAGAACAAGAGCTAGGCACTGCTTAAGCCTCCCTCCGGTTCTCTTTCCTCCATCATGCTAATCCCAGCCTGAATATTGCCCACGGGTAAAAACCAAGCCCCCCTGCAGTTCAGAGAACAAAAAGGCAAAACAAGCCGATTATGATCTTGAGACAAGGTGGGGGAAGCAGGTGTTATTTGCTGCAGTGTTTGAGAGCACAGTTCTAGCAGGACTAGTCATATGCTAAGTGATTTAGCTGACTGCAGGGATGGTGTTGCCCCTCCCCTCCTTCCCCTGCACAATATCAGGTATAGTGGGCCGAGCCAAACTTCAGCAGGCTATTTGAAGGCTGCAGTATCACCACTATTTGTGTCCCTCTTCAGTACCTGTATTCATAGAATATTAGGTTGAAAGGCACTTCAAGGATCATCTGATCCAACTTTGCTTGGCAAAAGCACAGTCTAGACAAGATGGTCCAGTAATCCACCTAGCTGAATTTTAAGTGTTCAGTGCTGGAGACTTCACCAATTCCCTGGAGACATTATTCCAATGGCTGATTGTCTTTGTTGTGAGAAATCTTCCTGTTTTTCTCCTTCCTTGTGTCTAATCAGAATCTTTGCAAGAGTAACATCTCACCTTTTCCATGTGACTCCTCATAAGAAGGGACCCTCCATCTTCTTTGTAATCACACTTTAAATACTGGAACATGGTAATAAGGTCTCTCCTAAAGTCTTCTCATGGCTGAACAAACTCAACAGCAATCAGGATCTAAGGCTGCAAGCTCACTCTGTTTCCTTAGCATTACTTGCACAAGGCACGTCCTTCAGCATTGAAAAACATACCTGTAGCAGCTACTTGTAGAGTCAGAAAGGCCAAGACAAGCAGGTGCATCTGCACTGCCCCAGGCTTGGTAGTCAGATGCCATTAGCTGTTTATGCTGTATTATTCTGGCTGTATTATTCACACTGAGAACTGCTTGCTCTGGGATGGCCCTGAGACTCTGGGAGATTAGCACTAAACTCAAGCTAATTACAAAGCTCAGGCTAAAGATCCTTCAGCTTTTGATCCACTCAGAAAGCTAAAACTGCATCTGATGTACTGCAGATTTCCCCTAGCACTCAATGACAACCAACAGCACATCCTCCAGATAGGATGTGTTGAACCACAACCACACATTTCCAGCAGAACTGCCACACAAATGATGTGAGGGCACAAAAATCCAAACACTGCTCCTGGGTAGCATCTTATCAAAAAAGTCACCTTTTGGTATGAAGTGTCAAACAATAGCTTCCTCCCACAGCATATGGCAGCTTTATCTAAGCATTTCTGCAGACTGAACTGATGGAGAGATGTTACTGTGGGAATGTGTTTCCTTTTAGCAAGCTCAATGTCTTTTGTCTAATTTCAAAGTGGAATTAGTTCCTTTCATTCTGGATTTTCATTTTATGTCAAGTCCACAATTAAATTGTATGTAGATTTGAGCTGTACACGCTTATTAAAAGCGGCAGACTGAATGACTGGCATGCCTCCAAACTTGTGAAATAATTATGTGCACTGTGGTCCTGCTACATCCGAGGGAGGTTGAAACCAAGTTTGAATCGTTCCTATGACCTTTAGCTTGCAATGTGTTTGGGCAATCCCAAAGCAGTCAATGGTACCTGTGAAGAACAAGGTGGAGACTCTGTCTCTGGAGTCCTCCAAAGCCTGCCTGACTGCTGTCCTGTGCAGACTGCTCTAGGTGAACCTTCTCTGGCATGGAGGTTAGACTAGATCTCCAGAAGTCTCTTCCAATCCTTATCATTCTGTGACTCTGTGACATCAGTAGACAGGATCAGCTGATCCAGAATGCTGGAGTTTACATTTACTGAAGGACTTTTGAACAACATCTTTTGTTTACACAAAATATAGCCTAGATCCTTATTAATGGATGCTCACAGTACACTCTGACACAGCAGCTGCAGCAGCTGAGCATAGTCTCTTTAGAAACCAGATCTACCTCATCCCCTGTAATGTATCCTGGAAATGACTGCAGCAAGGAAGAATTCAAGACAAGAAGTCCTAGACAGCTGCATGAAAACAGGGTCTGTAGGCTTCAGCCACAATCACTTTGGGGTCAGTTTTGAGACCTACAAAATAGGGGAAATGTGACTGTCATCTTGAATGCCCTATGAAAGCATCATCAACAAATATAACAGAAAATGATACAAGACCACCTCGTTGGTGCTGGAGCTCCTACCATTTGAAGTCTTGCCTGCAATAGGACTGCATGTAAAACAAATACAGCTAAACCAGTCCTTAAATAGTCTGGGATCCTTATATAGCAAAGCCTAAAGGAGCTTAAGGATAAGTTGTGAGCAGAAAGTATTATGTTTGGACAGACCAACAGAGCACCAATACTGGTGCCAATTAAACCTCTTCATCACAAAACTGTGAGCTGTAACTACATGCAGAAGCACCCTTTTTAGGAGGAAACATGAAACTTTAAAAATAAACTGTTTACATATTTATATTAGATATCTGAAAGACAACTAGCAGGATGAATCAAGAGGTGGTTTGAAAAATGCTTCCAGGACTTGCTGTTAACAAGGCTAACAGGATTTTGGTTTCTTAAATGATCGCACAGAGGGCTCCGAAGAAATAAAAATTACTATAAAAACACTTCACAGAGCAAAGTAAACACTCCACCCTAATAGGAAGTTGCTCTATCCCTCTTCTGGTCAGACATTTTGTTTTACTTCTGAGGCTGGATCTGAAATTGAAACTCAAAAGTCCTAGTCTGATGACTGTTGGACAGAACCCCAGTACCACGCAGTGAGATACCTTGTTCCAGGCAGTGTCCTCAAAAAAACCCATAAAAATCAGTACGCTGGGTTGATGTTGGATTTCCTGTACAACATCTTGGTGTAAGCTGCATGGGAAAGTTCAGACTCTTAAGCTAATGATAAACAGCAACTTCAAAGCCAATAAGAACTCCAGACTGAAAGTGAGGCTTCAAAAGCCAACATCAAACTTCAAGTGCTCCTAATCCTTTGGGTTTTCTTACAAACTCAAGCCAAGACCACATGTGATCAACTGCTTTCAGCATCTGATGCAAAATGCATCCATTCTAGTTGACAGCTTATTCCTGCCCCTCTTTATTTTGTATTAATATATATGTATGCTTCATGTGATATTTCTCTTCCCTGAGTTCCTCCTGAAACGCAGCTGAAGCTTTCTGTAGTCATCCCATTGAAGACTTTCTAGTGCTGTTTAACCCCCTTTGCACATTTCTGCATAGCTTTGTGCCTACTATTTACTTGCACCAGGTATTGTGTCTCACTGCATGTCTGAAGCCAGAATTAACAGTACTGAAGAGAGAGGTGAGGACCCATTTACAAGAGAACAGATTTATTCCCCTCACCTCCCAGAAATGGTCAAGAGGAATCACTTTAAGATAAATACTTTGGTGACAAAGAACCACACATACTTGTAACAGCCATCAGATAGCTTCCTCACCTGAAATATTAGCCATATCTAGAGCAGAATGCAACCCAAACCATTTGGAGGTTCAAAAGCATTCAATGGGAACTTGCTCATTTAGAATAGGCAAGATTACTCTCAAAGCTCTTCCAAAAACAAAAAGGTACAGGAGCACCTTCATGCAAAAATGTTTCCAGAACATTACAACAATAGTTTGTAGAGGCTGTGAAAAACTTCATGAGTGTTAGCTCAAACAAGCAGGCTCAAACTTTAGGTTTTCTGAATTGGGTCCAGCCTCTATTAGAGAATCTGTTTTCTGCCCAATGAGTTACTTCTATTCTTTCAGTAACCAGCTCCACACATACTTGAAAATACAATCCTGAAAGTTTCAGAAATGTAAAAGTAGGAAGAAATTACTTTCAACTGTTTCAGCTAGTAGACCAGTATGAGTTGCCTGAAGTTAGGCTAACAAACCACCATTTACCACTTCAAAATAATATTTATCTATTGAAGTTGTGTCTGATGTAAAAGTCATTAATTCTGAGCAGTTTTTAAAAGTCACTAAATTATAGAGTGGAAGGCTTAAACATATGGCTTTATCTGCAAGGAATTTGCATGACAGTCTTGCTGTTTTATCAAGAGCTGGCAAACAAGTGTTTTGCATGGCTTTTATGATCCTGGCATAGAGTGTATTGTGGCTGCTGTGACCATTTAAGGCCTGATCCAAATGCTTACAAACTTTTGCCATTTACTGACTCCATTCAGCACACTCTGACATTTACATTTAGTCTTCCAAGACTGGTCCCATCAGCCCTGGTCCCAGGGGGACTGATTTGCTTTGGTGACCTAAACTCCACCCAGATCTAGCCAAGTGCCAATACTTCGGATGTGGGGAAATATTTTATTGCAGAACTGGCATCACTGTGCCTACTCCACCCTTTTCACAGTGCTCAGTACAGGGCAGAGCCAAGGCAAAATGAGGTAGAAAATGCTATCTCCAGGCAAGGAGTATTAGAGGGTACCTAGATCTTATTTCTTTAGCCCCAAACCAAGTTTAAGCTCTGTGGCAGATAGAGAGGTCACAGACTTGTGAAGCAAGATTTTTGAGGTCTGTTCCTGGTTTGTTGTTTACCTCATGAGCTAGGACAAATTATCTTCTTTCTCCCTCTGCTTCAAAGGTTTTCTTATCTATTTCGAGCTCCTTTGGAGAAGGCAAGGACATGGAAGGAAAAATACTGCTCATGGTTTATTCATATGACCCAGAGGTACAGGATTCCTCCTACACTGTAGCTGACAAAACATCCGTGAGATCTATTAATGCTGCTTTTCAGTTGCGTCCAAAAAGCGCAACATCAGCAAGAAAGTGATACTCATCTGCTTTAGGTGATAAACTTCCCAGGTAACAAATCCTTCTCACAGCATGCCCCATTCCTTGTGCATCATAGAGCTCTGATCTTAATTTGGCTTTCTGGGACTACAGTGAAGAGTAAGAACAGTCAGAGAACTTCTCTAATTTGGGCTAGCAGCAAAGCTGCCTCATCCACTACTGCCTCTTTTGTGATAGGTCTAACATAAGGATTTTATAACCAAGAGGGCAGAGACCCTTTCATTGAACAAACACAGAAAATCTCTTCTGATTTTACTTTCAGTTTGTTCATATTTTTCTGTCACTACTATTAAGCAAATGTTTCTTGTCTGGGCATACTTGAAAGATTCAGCCTGCTGCAAAAGCATTCTGCCTAACTAGGCTTTATTCCCTCAAAGCAAATAATCATTATTTTGGGAACCAGCAAAGGCCTTTGCTCTCCCCACTATCAAACTCTGGAGAAAGCTGCCCACTCAAGACAAGCAGAGGCCAGGGCAGTGAGCTGGCCAAGGAAACAGAAATTTCTGCAGAAATACTGCAGAATATTTTAAGTAAGGGAATTATGTCCCTAACACTGACTCACAATACTCAGAAGGCAGCAGGAGGCAGGTTTGCTAAACCTGGCTCCCATCTCTCTTTCCATGATTTTGTGATGAGTCAGCAGTCTGATTTTTAGCCACAGCTAAAGTGGTTTTTCAGTGCCTCCCATGATGCTATGGAACAGAGTCAGAGTCAGCTGCTCTGGGATGGGGTAACAGCCAGCACCTTCATTCTACAGTTGGGGAAGGAAGAAGTGACACAGCATCAGCTTCAATTAGTGGCATTCCTAACAGACAGGTTTGGTCATGCCTCAGGGAGCGCTGCTCTGATAGCACAGCTCTCAGGGCATTTGGCTGTGGACACAAGTGATAGGTGAGGAAGCAGTGCTCAGCAACCCTTCACAGCAGTGGAGGTCTCTCACTTCAGGTATCTGTCCCTTTCGTTTACCTCTGTGGCCTCCCTCATAGCTTCCACAGAGGTAGACTTGGCTAAAAAAAAAAGTAGTCATCCCCATGGGGTTATGAAGCTAGGAAGTCCCATTTCGGTAGTACCTTAGATTGCTTTTCTGTAGCTATTTTCTTCACAGTCTCCATTCAACACTTAAACATACCCCCAGCTTCAGCCACACAGGAGCTGAAAGTTTAACTCATGTCTACAGCACTGACAATATTTTGAGGAGTGCTTGAGCTAGTCTCCACCCTGTCTTCCCTAGCACTGCGGGTCCCCAGCCTGCTCCTACAGCAAGCAGACCATACTCCACTCTGCCCACTGTCATTCTCACAGACACTTAATTCTCCACTGCAGTTTGAAAAGGTAGCTGAATGACAGCTAAAGTTAGAAAAAGCTTTAAAAATTCAAATCAATATATGACTTATCAGGTAAGCACCTGAGGATCACCAAACAGCGGACTACAGTTCCTTTCCCACTGCCAACTTGTAATGATGTTCTCCGAACTAATCCCAGTACCATGGTGTGTATATATAGTCATAGATTACACATGAATTAATTAAAGTCACATTCTTGGAGGTACACACTTAAAACAGGGTGTTCCATTCCCCTCACCCTGCCAAAGTTGCCTTCTCTGTATTGGACGTACTCAGAATTTCCAATTAGAGACACAGGAACTGACATTTCAATTCCACTGAAAACCTCCAACTCTGTTCTCATCCAAAATTAGAGAAGTTTAGTGTTTCAAGAATTAAATTACCATCTCAGGAAAATAAGTGTTGGAATCAAAAAAAAGTCATTCTATTTCAATTAAATTGAGAAGAGTTGTTCAAACAATGGTGCTTTGAAGTTTGACAACACTGTAACTCAGCATACTTTCAGCGAAAGCATTCTTCTGAAAGGAAATCCTTCCTCTTTATTTGCTTATGTGACAGAGTTACACCAATGCCAGAATCCTATCCTAAAAGTTTTGAATGTGTTAAAACACATTCTGTGTGGAAACTCTGTCAGGAGGCTTCCTATCACAGCTGCTCTCAAGAGCCTGTCTCTCTAGCTGTCATCACAAGTCTCTGTTGAGCAGTGCAGCCTCTCTAGAGGAGTCAGTAGGATACAGGCAGGACTGCTAGTGATCGCTGTCTCCATACTGCTAAAAGAGCACTGGTTACATGCCAGAAAATGTTCATGCTTTATATTCCATACAACTGATCCCAGCCTTTTCCTTGACTATTTCTTCAGCCCTGTTTTTGTTCTGTTTTCTCACCTCATAATGATTTTCTATCAGTAAACAAAGGGAAAAAAAGAACATTAAATACACAATTTATGAAGCTTCTATCTCTGCTACTGTACTTCAGGGTGGTAATTATCTGGGCAACACCTTGAACTGAAGCCTCCAGCTTGCTGCCTTGGGGGTTTCAGCCAGCTGAGGAGGTCTCCATGAATCATATTTCCACCCAGCCTTTTGAGAGATACACTTAACATTTAATAAATAGTTGACATTTTGTAACTTAGGACTAGAACCAGCAAAAGGTTCACTCATATAAACAATTCCCTTGTAATAAAAGCATTGGCACTACAAACAGGAATAATAACAGCTCCAGTATGCAACATTCTTCTACCTGGAATCAATGCTACTTGCCTGAAAGAAGGCACAAAATCCACACTCTGGGACAAGTCCTTAAATTAACTATGTTCAAAGAAATTATGGCAGATACTACTGTTCTACTCACTTGCATTTATAGAGAACAAAATACTTCCAAGAGATAGGTTTCAGACACATACACCAAAGAAATTAATTGCACTGGTAACTTTCCAGTGACTGGAATTTGTCCTGTTTATTCAAAAGTAGCAATCCAGTGGAGAAAATATAGCCTTTATATTTTACTTGCATAATCAGCAAACGAGCTGGAAAGAATATCAAAGCAGAAAAACAAATGGCTGGCCAGGAGAAAAGAAATACACAGATTTAGTGACAGTAATGTTAAGATTGGGATAATCCAAAAAGTGGAAGGAAAGTGAGAAATACTGGGCCACAGTCTCCAGTCTTTTCTGCCTGGGCTCTTCATGTGGATCAAAGATGATGGATTTCAGCCACTGTTTGGCAAATGGCATATTTACTGCATGGGTGCAAAGTCAGAGGCAGCAGTAGGAAAAAAGGGATAACATGGTAGATCCCAGCAGCCCAACCTCCCAGTTACCTGCTGGTAAGAAGATTTTTTTGCCATCACTACAGAACTGGTACAAGATCTAATTCTGTCTGTGCTTCTAACCACCCACTGTCTGCACTCCAGATACTCTAAACTGACTTGCAACACAGCCTGGGCTATTGTGTAGTTAAAGGATAGTCCTCACTTATACCAAGCCTGTAAACTCCTCAAGCTGGGAGCTGAATGCTGCTTTAGATCACAAAGCTGATAACCCACCACCATCCTAGCAGCAGGTCAAAGAATTCATTTTTCCACAGAAGAGAACTGCAGGGTGAAGCCTGAAGGCAGTGACAATTGCAGCTGACTAAAGTGTAAGAATTTGAATTGATGCATGCTGTAATAAAAGCACCAGTGTGATATTTCGGTTTAAACAGATGAAACACATCTTGACAATGGCTCACAGCTCACTTCTTAAGTCCTTAATAGCCATCTTTGCCAGAATGTGGAATCCAGGAACCACACAAAGGAAGGCTAGAAGTCTCCAGGAGGGATTCTCATGGTGGAAAAACTTCTTTCCTTCAAAGGTGACAGAACACTGGGTCTGCCCAGAGAGGTTGTGGAACCTCTTCTGGAGACATTCAAAACATGCCTGGACACAATCCTGAGCAGCCTGCTCCAGGCAAACCTGCTTTAACAGAGGTTGGACTAGATGATCTCTGGAGGTCCCTTCCAACTCCTACAATTCTGTGATCCTATGCCTTTGTGGTAGACAGAAGGTATCAGAGTTGGTGTTTTAGGCTGGACTGTAGCACTTCCCCATCAGCTTATATGGCCACAACCCAGGCAGATACAACACCCAAAAATGGTCATTAACTTTGACAGGACTTTGCACCACTGCTCCTTGTTCACAAATATGCCAGATTGAGAGTATCCAGTTCATTCCACACTCAAAACATGTCTTGTAGGCTGACAACATGCCGTAGAGGAGCAGTACTGCTCTTTCACCAGGGCAAGTGGGATGGACAAGAGGTGGGAGCACCACATGCATGGGAGAAGGATACATTGCCATTCTTTGCACCCTCCTCTCACACTTGAAGGAGAATGGCTGTTTCTGACAATTATCCAACCACCATTTGTTTCAAAGGCATCAGCAAAAAAGCTAAGAAGTAGGCTTGCTTCAAATGAACATCTGTTTCTAACAAAAGCTGGAAGAAGTTGGCTGACAGGAATCCAAGGGCCCTCCAAACCAAAGTAGTACCTGGCTTTTAGAAACTGGCAAGTAAAAGAAAATACCTTTCATAAGGAAAAACCAAGAGCACCAGAAAAATCTTCCTGCTTTCTTTAGTTGTAAAGCTATCCAAACAAGGAGAGGAACTTTTAAGGGCTTTGGGGGAATTAGTAGTACCAGCATTATCCACATATTTCAGAAAGTATTCACAAGTATTGCCTAGGCAGACCATTAGCTATTTAAGTTTAACATACACTATTCCCAGAACAGATGGTTAACAACAGAAGTAAGAAGAAATAGTGTTTTATGTTAATACTTTACTCTGCCTATCCCCAGGGAGCAGGATTGCAAGAAATGGGTGAGCCTGGGGAAGACAGCAGCTATGAAAGGATTCATCTAACCCTTAACTGCTTGCAGCTGCTATCTGTGCCATACTCCATAAACAAGCCAGGCTTTGTCTCAGGCTGTGTTTCTGTGCATTGCTCAAAGAAGGAAATATCACTGTCTAGACCTCCTTATGAAAGCACTTTCAATGTTTTATGCAGAAATATTAAGACTTCCCCAAATACGAAAACAAGACTTTTACCATTTTCATATGAGAACAAAGAAGTAGTTTAAAATGAAAAAAACTAAACAGTAGAATTGAAAAAATGGACAAAATACATCAAGCTCCTGTTTACACCCTACACATTTTCTTCTTAAAAGAAATTTGCTTCCTTGTCATAAAGCCAGAAAACTGAAGAAAAAAAATTAGAACAAAAAAATACATTTTCATTTTCTTCTGTTTGTTAATAGGATATTTTTCAAACTGTCTGAAATGTGCAGAGAAAATGACTCCAATACCCTGGCCAAGGCACAAAACAAGGAAAAAACAAAACAAAACAAAACACGAGAAAACCAAAACAAACAATATTTACAATGCTATTTCTCAAGAACATCATGGGCAATGTCTTCGGTGAATGAGTATTTCTTCATTGTAGTCACTCATTCACCATCCATTTGCTCACTTCCCACCTTGCTTTGAAGCTTCAGTACTACAAATGGCCTCAATTTCACCATATGACAACATGGAGAGCTCTTTCAGAATACTTGTATTTCTACTGCTGTCTTTGGATGGTCTTTCATGGGATCACCTAGCCAGTCACACACTTCAGAGCGACTCAAAAGAAGCAGAAACAAAAGAGATACAAGGGTTTATTCCAGGCACCATTGGTTAGTAAGAGTAGAAAGCACAAGGAGCACTAAAAGCAGTAAGAAGTTGACTATTCCTCATTTTAAATATCCCCTCATACAACAGACAGGTTCAAAGAGGCAGGTCCACTATCCATATGGTTTTCATATTTTTTAAAGGTAGTAGGACATACTGGAACAAACTGTCAACACCTAGAAAGCTCCCTTCACATACAGGCACAGGACCTTCCTAACAACAGATTTCTGCTTCAGGAAAGGATGGCACTAATCAATAAACCTTCCCAGTTGGAGGAAGCTTCATGCAAAGTTTGATCAGAAAAACAAATGGAAAGGACAACATACCATAACTCCAGAAGACCCATCCCAGGCAGCAGAACACCAACACCTGCTGTAGTCCTGAAACACCCCTTAGAAACTTTCCCTTATAAAACACCACCCAAAGAGCTTCTGTTTCATTTAAAGGGGTACAAGCAGCAATCATTTAGTGCATACCCTCCTGCACTTATCCCCTCCATCCCCTCCAGTTACTATGCCAGTAATGCCCTTGATTGCTAATGAGCATCAGCTTTCTGCTGCACCTGGTCAAAAATGCTGAGGTTATTTTTCCCCACCTTCCTTTTGAAACAACTATAAAGCTTAAACTGGTTCAAATTTTGTCAGTACATGATAAAATCATGTATTCCAGAGGAAAGGAGTCAGTCCCTCTTGCACAGTGCTTCCTAAGGCCACTGCCACACACAGAGCTCTGCCTCGCTGCTGTACAGGTGTTTACCCATCTACATCAAACAATGTGGGTTTGAGAGGAATTGGCATTTTCCATCAAAACTCTACTTTGGCCAGAAATTTCCAGCCAGCTTTCCTTTACCATGAATATATTAGAGGCAAATGATCATAACAGGAAGGGGCTTTCAGCTTCAAATCATGATTCTCATCCAATGTAACAGTTATGTTTACCTAGCCACCCTATTTATTTTCAATTTTATTTATTTATCTCTCATTCAACCCTTTAGAAACATCAGTGTTTCTTTTATTTCTACTACAACCCATTTTTAATCTGATTTTAATTATTACTCGGAGGAAGGGTGTGGCCAAATTAAATGGCAATTTGTGAACTGACATCCCTCATTTATGAAAGAGAACAGCTGTACAGCCAGCTTTTTCACTATCCTCCCACTAACAAAAGCTGGAAAAGAGAAATCCACCAGGAAAATATACAACAGCTTGATTAGTTCTCCTGCATGCTTCTAACCATTGCATTGTCTTGCTCCCTGGAAAGTAAATGGCAAAACTCATCCTGGTTCTGGGGAGCAGAGGCTGCGTAAATGGCTGGAAGGGAACTGTGGAAAATATTTCCAGGTCAGTGGTCCAGAAGCATCCCACATCATCTACTACACAGATGTGTCCAGATGTGGGTGTGGCAGCCTCAAGGGCAGTCATATTTTACACAACAACAACTCCCAGACAAGGTATGGCACAGCAGCAGAACTTTGCTCCTGAGCTTGGGGACAACAAACAATGACCACTCTCCTCTGACAGCAGCTGTTTTGTGATCTTTTTGTGCACAGCCTCAGAGAGAAGCATTTCAACCAAAGCAGCATCTTTGAAGAGCAATAGTGGCATCTCCTTCTCTAGACATCTTTAAAACTCACCTGGACACGTTCCTGTGTGGCCTGCCCTA
This sequence comes from Indicator indicator, assembly GCF_027791375.1. Lineage (NCBI taxonomy): Eukaryota > Metazoa > Chordata > Aves > Piciformes > Indicatoridae > Indicator > Indicator indicator. The sequence continues at coordinate 10,279,999 of NC_072014.1, read as the reverse complement.
AGTGGTCCTGCTTTGCAGGGGAGTTGGACTTGATGATCTCTGGAGGACTTTTCTAACTCCTAGCATTCTAAGATTCTATAAAAGAGAACCCAAACAATTCACAGAATCATAGAATGGTTTAGGTTGGAAGAGACCTTAAAGATCATCTAGTTCCAATTCCCCTGCCATGGGCAGGGACACCTTCCAATAGACCAGGTTGCTCAAGGCCCTGTCCAGCCTGACCTTGAACACTTCCAGGGAGGAGGCACCCACCTTTTCTGGGCAACATGTTTCAACTTCTCACCATCCTCATCATAAAGAATTTCTTCCTGATACCCCATGTAAATCTACCCTCTTCATTCATGACTGTGACCTCAGTAGCAGCAAATTGATGTCACAACTCTTTCTCATGTGACCAACAAAGTACACTATTGCTGTAAGAAAAAGCTTAGGGTTTGGTTGAGCAGAGATGAGGAAAGCTTAAGTATCTGTAGATTTTCCAGGATCATGGAAGCTATTGTTTTAATCTGTGGTATAAGAATTGTCAAATGTAGGTTGCACAGAGCGCCCATCCCGTGCCTGCATGTGTGAAACGGCTTTGAGAGAAAAACCTGGCTGCAAATTTTGCAGTAATGTTTCCAGAAGAACACAGGAAATTCTCACCAAAAGGAGGACTGAGGACAGTGAGTCATTTGTTGTAAAGCAAAATGACCACTACAGCATTAATTAAACAATGCTGATTAATGGAAAATGATGCTGGGTGTCTAATGAAGTTACACTGACAAGTTTTCTCAGTCAGCATTTTTCTTCACAGTCACCAGGAGTTTGCATGTGTCCTCTCTACCCTGGGTGTACTGCTTTAGTAACACCCCACCCCTACTCCATGGAAGAGAGTTGAAGTTTATCTTGTAAATAGCCATTTACTCTCAGTTATAATTAAAACCTCAGAGGCCATGGCCAGACAAAGAGACACTCTGGAACCCGTGATGTCACATTTCTCACAATGGTCTTCACCAACAAAATAAAGAATGAAATGCCTACAAAATACCACACAACCATTTCTTGCCATTTCTAATGGGTTTCTCAACACCTTACTGAATTTTTCTTAATGCCCCAGCTTCTGCATAACACAGGATAATACTGGCCCTCTTGTCAAATTCCTATTTCTGTTGTTAAGATACATAATAAAACTTGAGTCTTTAAAGACATCAGCTAAAAACAGCTGGTAGGTGGGAAGAACAAAATTTGTTGTGTACAAAAACCTCATGGTAGTTAAGCCAGCTTCATGGTCTGAGGAAGCCCAATTCATGAGCTGGCTGGCTGAGGAACACAACTCTTTGACTTCTTTTAGGGCATACCTCCTTCCGAGTTTCCTCTTTATGGGCCTAGTTTAAATTTTCAGGATTAAAAAAAAAAGAGAGAGATTTTGGTAGAAAACACTTGCAGGAAGCTTCCAGGCATCTTTTTTTCTCTCTGAAACTTGAAAGCTTGGTTTCCTAACCATGTAGAATAAGGGAACAAATCATGGATGGTGAGGAAAAGGCCCACTGTTACTTACAGACTCATGCCCCTGCAAAAGCCAAACCCTATCTATCCCCATCTCCTCATCAGCAGAAGTAACAGACTCTGCTATATGTTTATCAGGACTCTGGCATAAGAAAGTGGGTGGCAGGACCACAATCCTATTTGGGTACCTCCAGCAGGCTTCTGCCCTCAGCAACTTTTTCTACACCCAGACCTAGATCTGAAGGAACTTGTTGGCCCCAATTTCCCTCCAGCTATCCAAGTCTGCTAGTCATGGGGCTTCAGGAGCCTGCAAGTCAGATTGCACGTCAGCTCTGTTCTTCAGTTTTATTTCTGATTGCCTTTAATCAGATTGACAATGTGCAGGAAAAAGAGATCCTCAATAGCGGACTGCTTTGCCAGTAGTAGTTGACGGGACTGGATAGTTTGCAAACATCTTCAAAGGGTGTTCCACAATGCGCCAACAATATCACAAGAGTCATGGTGTCACAGGACAATAAGCGTTGGAAGGCATTTCTGGAGGTCATCTGGTGCAACCTGCTTACTCTTCAGAGGAAGGACAGCTGTGATATGCTGTTTAAGACCTTGTCTAGGCAAGTTTTTAATATCTCTAAAGCCACAAGAGCTATTTCAGGAAGCACAAAGAGACCTCAGAGTTAAACCAGGGAGGCAGCAGAATAAACCAGTTGTTGGGAAGTTATAGGAAAATGGAGGGAAATGTATATATGAAAGCATATTTTTTTCTACCAATGCTACCCAGCATGCCATGAAATTGTTTCCTGAGAGTTCATAGATTCATGGAGTTCCTGTGGTGCATCACTTCTGGGCCTCCATACCATTATAATCCAAGATTCTCCAAAGACCTCTGCTGTGCCATCAGCACCCTTAATTTTACCATTAATCTCAATTTATTTGGCGTTTTCCTTAAGAGCTCAGATTCTAGAGACATAGAGCTGCAGAACAGTGTTAACTGGCACAATAAAAAAAGTCCTACTAGACTGTAGAGGAAAGCAGAACAGAGAACCTTACAAATTCAAAGGCCACAAGTCAAAAGCACCCCCAATTAATTTTCCTAGTTCAACATGCAGTGAAAGCTGGTTTTCTACTGAGCCACATCGGATGTGTGGATTCTCAATCATTTCCCCATTAGAGGAGCTTTCATAACATCTCTCCTGGGCACATTCAGACTTATTCATGCCTGAACTCACACTTCCATCTTCCCTTTCAGTCATAAGATCTCTCTCTCTCCTACTCAACAATTTATTGCCGACACTTATAGAAACAAAATGATCTTTGACATTTCTACCCTTCTGGTAAAGTTGGTTGACATAAGTCTGTGGGTTTAGAAGTTGAGGGGAGAGGAAGATGATTGTGTAAGGAAACAAAGTGTAGGCAACAGCTAAAATGATCAGACAGTTCGTAAACCAAGTTCGCCTTTCTCAAGGGTATGGCCCCCCTTTTAAATGCCTGTCCTTGCAAGGTAGAAAGACCCAAAGAAAGGCTAAAGCTGAGAGCAGAATTTGTCACAAGGAAGCTAAAACGCAAAACATCTTGTGTTTTACTATTATGGTATGGGTATATAGACAGATAATATCATGTTTTATCCTAGGAAGTGGAAGGCATGGGAAAATGCTGCTGAAAGAAAACCCACTTATTTAATCACAGAATCACAGAATTGCCTAGATTGGAAAAGATCTTTAAGGCTGAGTCCAACCATTAGCAAAACTGACAAGTCCTTGGCTAAACCATATTCCTAAGGAACACATCTACATGATTTTTAAATACCTCCAGGGATAGAGATTCCACCACCTCCCTGGGCAAGCTGTTCTGATGTCTGGTAACCTTTTCAGTGAAGAAATTCTTCCTAATTAAATACAGACCCTCAGGCATTATTGAATTGAAAAAAACCCCAACCAATATCGCAATGATAGTTGTTTGCTGTTGCCAAAGAGACACTTGTGACTAGCTTTCCAAGGAAGCAGCATTTCACAAGAGGCTATATAACTTTGAGCTGGTGTGCCATGTTTTAAAACAAGGCTTTTTTCAGACCATTGGGTTCACCTCCCATTTGTCTCAACAAAAATTGCCTAAAAATATTTCTCCCTTTTTTTTTCTGCTACCAGTTCTGCCCTTCATGTATGAAAGAAGTTTCTCTACAGTTCCCTTATGAGGAGAGACTGAGGGAGCTGGGGCTCTTCAGCGTGGAGGAAACCTCATTAATGTTTATAAATATGTAAAGGGTGAATGCCAAGAGGAGGGAGGCAGTCTCTTCTTGGTGATGCCCAATGACAGGACAAGGTGCAATGGGTGGAAGATGAGACACAGGAAGTTCCATGGAAACAGAAGGAAAAATTTTTTCACTGTGAGGGTGACAACACTGAAACAGGCTGCCCAGGGAGGTTGTGGAGTCTCCCTCTCTGGAGATACTCAAACCCCACCTGGATGCATCCCTGTGTGATCTACTCCAGGTGATCCTGCTCTGGTAAGAGGGTTGGACTGGATGATCTTTCAAGGTGATTCTGTGATTCTGTGAACCAATGATAAATCCACTCTTTTCTCTGATGACTTTACTTTTTTTTTTTTTTCAAATAAACCCCTACTTGTTTTATAAATTATGAGGTACTTAATTGAGCACTCTGCTTAATCTCCTGTGGTTGGAAAGCAAGATATTATTCCCTGATTTTTTTTTTTTTCCTTCCAGCAATTTTGACCATCTTCACCTGTGGAAAGTCATTATCATTTGTCCTTACACAGAACCTGCTTTTTGAAATTATTTTTGCCATGCAAAAGACAAATTTCCAAATCATTGCTCTTGAATCCAGGAACAGAACAATGTCTTGCTGCAAGAAATGGGAGTAAATCTCCCCCCTTTTCAGACACATTGACTGGTTTTATACTTCTAGCCATTCACCCAGCATTTAATCCAATTAAGAGTCATACCTTGGATTTTAAAGTTCTCCAAGGTATTCATCTCATCCTACCACTCTGATCTCATGTCAGCTTGGTCCCCCAGAGACTCACCTTATTACTTTCATTTGTGCTTCTGCTCTGCCTAATTCACCCCAGTGGAGGACTGTTATTTCATTTGTGTGGTTCCATCTCTTTGGAATTCTTTCTCCTGTTATTGAATAACTTCCTCTGCAACGAACTCCTTTTTTTTTTCTTTTTTCTTTTTCTTTTTTTTTTTTTTTAATATACTAGGCTGTGTCAGAACTGATGGTAAAGCATTTTACAACATGCCCTTAAAAGACCCACAGGGGAAGAAAATGTTGTGTGACAGTATTTCAGAGTGTGAGTTGCTTATGACCTGTTCAGCAAGAGCTCCATTTAGAAGATACGTTAACGAAACCACTCAAATTCATAAAGCTGGTTGCTGAGGATCTAAGTAGATGTTTGGTGGTCCAGACCAGCTGAATGTATTCCAACCTTAGAATAGTGAGTAGGCTGTGCAAATGGCCTCTGAACTGCTAAATTACGTGGCATTGTTTTTACTGAATGATTAAAACACTCCAACACCCACAAAGAACTTCCAAAACAGCTGAGAAAATGCTTCCAGAGGTTGTCACACTTTTTCCTTTCTATATTTGAGACGTGCTCTTTTCCATGAATGTACTATGTAAATAAAAATGGTTGGACAGATGTTTGCACCAAACAAAGAAAAGGGGTCACAAAGCCCATCAAAGCAAAACCAGGCCTGTCTTGAGCTAGAGAAATGGCTCACAACTTCTCTTAAAAAATAAACACAGATACATCCATCTTTATCAGCGAGTTACAACCCATGTTCGTTGTAGACAGTCTTCTGAACAGAGTGAAGATGGATGTAATCACCATGCAACACTGAGCCATCACCCAGAGAAGAAAGAGGACAGGGAAAAGAATAACACTAGACTAGAAAGGCCAGAAATCCTTCTAAAAACAAAACAAAAGAAAACATTAACAGAGAAAAAGTTTAACTAAGCATGTATTCCCTAATATGTGAGACAGCAATGTTCACTTTCATCTTATGCTAGCACCACAAGTCCTAAAATGATGAAGAACTTCAACACATGATGTTTTGTAAAGCAAAGTGTAAGACAGTCCTTGCCTTGAAGTGTTTACTGCTTCAGAACAGAAAGCAAGACGCAGAGGAAAAAAAAATCATAGTACCAAAGTGTTGTAGCAGAGGGGATGGAAACAGCACATTGATACCCCTGACACCAGTTACAAGTTCAGTGCAACAACTACCAAGTGTATTATTTTCCTGAGGGAAGAACAGATCCCTGTCACTTAAGAACAGTTCATAATTTAAAACTCTTTTTACTACAGAGCCTGAAGTACTATTTTGTAAACCCATCAGCCCATTCAGTCACTAGTGATGTCTTCCTATGATTAAGGACAGGAAGACAGGTAGCAGGAAACAAGTAGGGAGAGGCTGTCTTAATGTCACTCCAGGACACGATATATGCCTCAACCTAGGATACGCAAATTGTCCTCCCCCCTGTCCCAACCAGAGGATACAAATAATCAGCTATTGCAGCACTGCATCATGTTGTTGTAATACACATTGGGCAGTAAGACACCCGTGTAAAAGGAACCTTTCAGAGTTCTGATGCCAATCTTCACCCAGTCTAGGATCTGAAAAAGATCACTTCAGAGAGTGGCAGGCCCCGGCTGGAAATAGCAAAAATTAATCAATACAGTGTCAGTCATCTCAACCAGCTCCAACTGGTGCCCACCAGAATAGATCTGTGAAAGTGAGCTGGCACCAGTTCACAGAATTACAGAACCACAAAATGGTAGCGATTGAAAGGGGCCTCTGGAGATCATCTAGTCCAACCCTGCCACCACCAAAGCAGTTTCACCTAGAACAGATCACACAGGAGCCTGTCCAGACAGATTTTGAAAGTCTCTAGAGAAGTAGGCTCCACAACCTCTCTGGGCAGCCTGTTCCAGTGCTCTGTCACACTCACAGTAAAGAAGCTTTTTCTCATGTTGAGGTAGAACTTCCTGTGTTCCAGTTTGTGTCTGTTGCCCCTTGTCCTATCACTGGGCACCAGCGAAAAGAGACTGGCCCCATCTTCTTGATACCCACCCTTAAGGTGGGTGTTTGTAAACATTGATCAGATCCTCTCTCTGCCTTTTTTTCTCCAGGCTGAACAGCCTCATGTCTCTCAGCCTTTCAACATCTTGAACATCTTGACACTAAATACCTGACTTCGAAGACATAGAAGTGAAGGGAATTTTGGTATTCACATACTGAGCTTGAAAATAACCTCTCTTTTTACCTATACACAGCAACAATAACCCACTCTAACAACTAGGGCCAACATGGAGTTGTGTCAACATATGACTCAGAAGAGGAGGAGGAGGAGAAGGAAAAACAGGCCAAAGAAAGACAAGACTGCTGTAAGAAAAGCAAACAAAAACCAGCAGTCAAAGCAGCTGTGTTCTGAAGGGAAAGTGTGCAACTCAGAAATACGTTCAATTAAGGGGAAATTCACATTTTTATACTTCCTAATATTTATAACAAGCCTGTCACACATTTGTAGAGGAGGCAGGGGAATGAAAGACATAATTAAGCAAACATGGGATGATTAAAAAAGTAAAGTTGTTCTCCCTTTGATCTAAACCACCATTACCAACACCCCAGCTCAGAGCACATTCCATCCTTATTTTTCAAAATCAGCCCACTCCTGAAGTGCCAGGTGCTTCCCTAAGCAGGGAATATACCAGGCTTTGCAATTGAGTGGGACAGAACTCCAGCCATACATTAAATACATCAGTAGCATTTGCAATAAAATATTTCAAGGGAAGCAGCCCCATCCTACATGTTCAACCCCAATTAAACAGAGAAGGGAAAAAAATCCCAGAGCTTCTCATGTTTGCATTGCTTCAAAGACCCTGAGAAAAACAGAAGAAGGAGGCAATTTCTCTTACTTGGTGGCCTCTTCAATGCAGAAGAAGCATTTAACGGACATCAGGGACATACCTGTGCAGAAAGGTGAAGTTAGCCCTGACTCATCAGAATTTCTTGCATATCAATGAGATTTAGAACAGACCTATGGTTGAGCTAGTATACCAGCAATCTGACTTTCCAATCAAAGCTGATTTTCATCCAAGGCACTTCAAATGTCCTGACATTTCAGCATTTATTTTCATTCCAAATTAAACAGGAATACTACTTTTCAAGATTCTGAGCAGAACAGCAGTAATGTGATCCATGTTTCACTTTCATACCAGCTTCTAAAAGAAAATTTTCTTTAAAATTCTGAAATTGCAGTAAAGTTAAAAAAAAAAAAAAATCATGCAATTTAGGAGGTATTTGATATTTCCAAAATCCTGGATCTCATAATCTATAAATTTTATGGACAATTTGCTTACATTTCCAAAGTTTTAACTACAAGAACATGGTACTTTCCAAGACAAAAACGTTCCATCAGGGTATTTGAGTCCCACAGATTCTCGCTCAGCAGTGCACTCAACACCCTAGTGTAATTGGATCATGAAAAAAATGAAAATAATAGCTATTAAGTTAAAGAAAAAAAAATATACAGATCCCTAAGAGACACACAAGACATTGTGCAGCACTTTTGAAGACTTTGTCCTACAAGGATGTAGGATAATGTCCACTGAAGAGGTAGAAAAAGTCAGTGGAGGGGGATCTTCCTGCTTCTCACTGGAGGCCTAACGCTACATCACTGACTGTATCTCATCAGTGATTAGAGACACCCCATTCACTTGCCACAAGAGTAGGAGGGATAGCCCACAGCTCTGGCTCAGTTTCAAGTGGGATTTCACCTGCTCATAATTTCACTTGTGGTTTCAAACAAGAAAGCTGCAGTTTCCCTCTTGTTCTCGTAAATGCTGTTATTCAAGGAAGGTGTGTGGGTATGCTGCTTCATTCCTCCCCATCGTGGCTACTTTCTCCTGAGTATTTATTTCCCTTGAATAAGTATTTCCACTGAATAATTATTCTAGTGAATAATTAAAAGCACTTCAAGACCTTGCAGTTTGGAGCTGTCTCTGATCCAAATACACTGTGGAGCATATCTCCCATCCCAACTGTGGAACAGCTGTAATAGCTGTACCCTTGCCCTTTCTCCTGAACCCTTCATTTCAATTTATTTCAGAGTTGTCTATGGTAAAAATAAAGCTCTGTACAGTTAGCTTATGAACAGTTAAGTCCTCATTGCAAGCCTTCCTGAGGATTTCTACCCATGTTGCATCAGGGAAAGTGGCTCCTCTGGAATCAATTAAAGATCTACTCAGGTTATTCTCATTCAATCCTCTTGCCCCATCTCTGAAGCAAGAAGAGTTCATGCCTCCACAAATGTCCTTCATCACAGTCTCCATAAATTACATCCCTGTTTTGCCCTGCTTTGTCTACACAACATCCTGGCTGTTGTAATATCAAGATACTTGTATTACCAGGAAAAGTCTTGGGTGTGAAAGGAAATTTTAATTTCCTCTTTAGCTGAGAACTTTACAGTATGTGTTTTAATAAAACAGAGAGAGTCAAATTATTTGCTTATAAATGCCAATGCGCAAGAAAATTAATTAGGGCAGCAGTAGCCTGGCTGTAGAGCTTCTCTTGAGGGTTTTCACATGCTAAGGATAGTCAAAGCATGGATTGCTTGAATAACTGTCTTCTGAAGTTGCAAATATCTACATTTAATCTCTATGCAAAAAACTGCTGCTTTTCAAATCAGACTTAGGATACACCAAGGGCCAAGTTTATCTCTGTTCCTCCAGTATCATCCATCAGCCCTGAAGTCAGCGAAGATGTTGATAGCAGGGAGGTGTCCAACGTACTCCACAACCTGCAGAAGATTGCACAATATTTTTATAGCTCCCAGTGGGAATAAATCTTGAGAGGTATTAGGCAAAGTAGCATAATAGGCCTGCTAATCTGCTCCTCCAGAGATTGGGCTTAGGCCAGTAATTAATGGTTTAGTAAAAAAGTAAAAAATGTCAAGGACAATCAACTGCTATAAGCTTAGATCCAATAAATACCCATGGTGTTTAATTGTCCATCATTTTATATGCTGTAGTTCCTCCACTGATGCCTCTGGATAGTTCAAAATGCTGTCAGTCAGCTTAAGCTTTGCAAGTCCTTCAGATGTCTGTAGGAGTGAGACATTGTCTCTCAGAGCACAGCATAACCTCTGACACATCCTCCACAACTGAAAGTCAGGATGCAAAATTAAGAGAGAGAATGGAATAGTGTGATAGGCAGGATGAGTGTGGCTCCAGAGAAGGGAACAGGAACAAGTAGGATCACATGCTTCAAGGTGACTGGGGTCAGTCAGAGGATGGAGGAGGCAGCTTGGGTGCACAAGAAGAACCTGTGGGGTTTCCAAAGGCTGAGTATGTTCATCTAAAAGGGCACCACCACTACAAATCCTGCAATTTTCATTGCACTAGGGCAGCAAAAAACTGAGTAAATGAGGCAGTAGCTTCACCCCATGCAAACTCTCTCTGAGGAAGATTTTCTATCAAAGGCAGGCTGGAGTGCTTCTCCTACCAGTGAGTGCAATGGTCTCCTACTCAGTGAGTGCAACGGTCTCCTACTCAGTGAGTGCAACAGTCTTGGCAATGTCTTGCTTTGTGATGATATTAATTCTCTGCAAAATCATAAGAAGAAATTGCATACTCAGTGTTATTCGTGGCTGTGGGTACTGGGGTGGTCTGTTTCCTAAAATGGAAAAGACTGGTACAAATTCTTGCAAGTGAATGCTGTTACTCCACTGAATACCTACCAAATAACCCCTCATCTTTTTTCATGGGCTGCAATATGGAAATGGCTGGTGGTTAAACCTTCAGTGCAGCTGGATCTGTGTTTAAAAGCATGTAGATGAAAACAACATCAGTTCTCGGTATGAGAGTGGGAATGCAGAAACAGACACAACTGGTCAGGAATATCACTCGAAGTTATAAAAAAACCTCCTTCTGATTCATGCAAGTGAGAAAACAATTGCCATCCCTACCTGCCAGCTGGCAATTGAGTTTTCCATGAGTCTGCTATTCTAGGCTCTGCCAACAACATGGGTCAGTGAACACCTTCCAATATGATTCACCCCGGTTTGTTTTCCAAAGGCACATATACACAAGCACATATACACGACACATGTACACTGCAGCTCACGTTAGGAGCAGTTTTGCTGCTTTTGTACAGCTCAGCCAGAAAGAAAGGAATTTTTGTTGAGAGTTGTTCTGTCTGTTACTCTGTATGTAAACTTTACATATTTCTTGGGATGTACATCCACAGCAAGTAAATAGAATGCATGGAGAAAGGAAACATTTGCCACATAATCCAGTTTCCGTTTCCCTTTTGCTGCTGCACATTATTAGCACATTGAGCAAAGGCAGTGAATAAAGGCTATGTGTAAACCAATTCTTTGATTTCATTCAGAAATCAAAAGAAAGAAGAGATAAGGTAGGATAAGGATTGCATTAAATATTATAATGTTTAGAATTTATTCAGTCCTGAATGCTCGTTTTTCGCAGGGACTGACTTTAAGCTAAAATACTCAAATTATTCCAATTGAAACATGGTTTCTTAGTACAGCTGTCAAAAATAAATAGAACATAACTAGGACATTTATGTGTGGTCGAAAGTCACCAAAACTTCCAAGAATTTCAAGGACAGTGTCAGGTGTCTTAAAAGCACCTCTGAAATCAGGAACATGAAGTCTGGTAAAAACGAGTAGAAATTGCTCAGCAATAAAGGGAGCTTATATGGTTCAGCAGAGGAATCATAGCAAAGAGTTAAAGGATAAGGAAAACTTCAAATTATAAAAAAACCCAGTAAGGTACTGCTGCCAAAAATGACAATTCTCATTTTAGGCTGTAGGAATGAAGAAAAGCAGTAGAATAGAGCAGACAAGAGTCAGAGGATGATTCCTATGCTCTGCCTGATCAGCCACGATGTCACTCTTGTTACTGTGAGGCTTCAGCCTTTCAATAACTTGGCTAGGCACAAGTAGCTAGTATGAAAGTTATAGGTATGAACAGGCAAGATACAGATTAGTTATCCCTGAGGGCCACAGAGGAACACCAACAAGGAGAATAATTTAGCATAGTTTTAAACTCTGGTGATTTAAGAAAAACTTTCTGAGCTAGGAAGGTGCAGTTCCAGGAAGGATTAATGAAGTAAACTTCACAGAAGGGTCTAGAGCCAAGGTCAAGCCAATGTCTGCTGGAATAGCCTACACCTCTGGCATATTCAAGACCAGGACTGGAACATGTGATCTTTTGAGTCTTGTAACTTTACTTTCCAATTACAAGCACCCACAGTAAACAAGTCTACATCCATCTCCTCTCCACAGTCAAGATAGTTAATAGCTGAACTCTTGAACTTGTTAGAACTGATGGAGTTCTGTCATGTACTTTAACATAGCTCAGATCTCCAGCTTTGAATTCTAACATTCTCAATGTGAAGGTGAAGGACAATAAGTAGTATAATTCATGGACATAAGTTTCCTCTTACTATAGTTTTGTGAAGTGCTTCCACCCATCCCATTGCCGGCTGTCTGTACTTCTCAGACACAGCTCACCAATGCACACAACTGGTATGAAATAGAGGCTGCAACTGCTGTTCACCTTTTCAGCCTGTACTCCAGAAGTGAAGTATATGTTTATCTGGAGACAGAAATTACATTTCTTGAAAAATAGCATATATTTTTTGGAAATGCAGTGAGTTATTTTGAAGACTCTGTCTTCCATGTTTGTTCTCAGGGTAATTTTTATTTTATTTTATTTTTTAAAAAAATAAATCTAAATGTACTACAGAGACACTGAATGTTCTTTTTCTTCTGTACGGTAATAGCTTCAGAACAAACTAGTCTGCATTTGCATACACACAGACACATTAGCAGACTAAGTGGTTGACATTAGGATCTGCCAAATGGAAATATCAACCTTTTCTTTCATTTATTGTACCTTATGTCATGTCCACTTACAGCATCCAAAACAGGCAGTTTGGTTTCTGGTCCTTCAATATTCTTAGCAGGAAATAATCCTTGCATTAAAATCTTTCCTTCCTGCATTCCTTAAGTGTTGGTTTTCAAATCAGTATCAGGATAGTTAGAAACTTTCATGGACATGAAAGCATTTTATTTTTTCATTTATTATTAGAATTTGCCATGACATTTAAGTTGAAACATTTCTCTGACTACTTTGTATAACATATTTAGTTCATTCAAAACAAAGACTTTTTTTCCCTAGAAAGATAAAATTGTTTTCTGCCTGTAAAATTCCACAGGGTTTTGTATGTTTGTTTTTGTTTGGTTTGGTTTTGTTTTCCAAAGGGGAGGGCTCCCAAAGTTTGCTGACTTGAAAAGAATTCGTGTATAAAAAGAGAGCTACTCCAGGTAGCACCCGAACTGAAAATGCAGGGAAACCCTAGGGAAAAGCAGCCAGTGATTATTTGAGATGCATTTGTTTCAGAAAGGGAAACAGAAGCATCTGCCACATGTGAATTCCTTCTGAACACAGGAGGGCCTTTTCTTGAAATATTTCAGTTCTTTTAAAAAAATGAAGCATATTTCTTAACATTGAAGTTGGTCTGGGGACAATCTGTACCTACCATAGGTGTGGTTAAAGGAGGATTTCTGGGAGAGGTATTTGTGCAGAGGGATGACTGACGGTACACAATACACAAGGGGTCAAAGTATTTTACTATAATGGTAGTGGGGATGATCTAAGACAGATATGTGCAAGCCAAGGTTTGCACATAAATGCCTTTGGTCTTTTAAACAAAATGAAAACAGACTGGAAGAACAGCATAAAAGATGGTTATTACTGTAGTCATAATAGACCCACTATAAATCCACTTTTTGTCTAGCTTGGTCCTCTGCCATAATGTGTCACAAACCACCACAATGATGCCTCTTAATCTGACTCGACATACCATCCAAAAATGACTTCCTTTGGAAGTATGCCTCCAAATTTCCATGTGTATATTGGTGTTTTAATTCCTCAGGTCACCTTGACACCCTATAGGATTTTTCAGATGTCACGTGGCTGCATACACATACACTATGTTAGGAGAAATCAGACTTGTTCTCAGGAAGTAGTTTTTTCCAAGATCCAATTGTCTGCAAATATTAGGTACAAGCTGTATTAGAAGCCATGCACCAGAGCACCACAGAGCAATAATACTGCTGTTAGCAGATAGGAATAAATACCTTCTGTCTGTATTTCTCTGTCATAAAATCCTGCTCTGAGTCTGATGCAGTGAAAGGGAACATTTGCTAAAAAAATGTCACAGCCTTAATTTTAAAAGAAGTTTTGCAATCCAATATAGTAGCAATTTTATTTCAAGAAGCATCTGGATTTTATTAGATGCAAATACAGTTGGTAGAAGCCTGGAATAGGAGATAAAAAATGTTCTCCCTGGAATATTTTAGACCAGAAGCATTCATCATGCTCAGCATACTCTTATAATACAAGGGGTGTAGGGTGACCATGCAGTTCACTGCAAAGCTGTTGCTACTGCAGTGAGTTACTGTGTTTTTGCTTTCATTGCCTCTGGCAGCTTGCAAATGGTGACAGGTGAAAGTTTCCTTCCTTCTTTGTAGGATTCAGTAGCCGCTTGCAGCCTCATTCTGATTTTCCGTCTCCCCCCTCTCCCCCACCCCAAAAGACTGATTTCTAATCACTTGAAGGCAGTTGTGGGCGTTTGCTAAGACTCTTTCCTACAAAAGCCCTATACTTCCAAGAAGTCATTGCTTACTAGTGTTGTTTGTGATGCTGTTGCTGGCTCTTCTAGAACTAGTTTAACAAGGTGATGTCTTCTAGTTCCTGCTCAATGAACACTATATAATTTGTCCATTTACATAGAACTTACACAACATGAATGTCTGATAGACATATGAATGTAAATTGGAATCTGAATCTTAATCTGTAAGTCCCAGATCAAAACATCCTGCAGCTACTCATAGCAGAAGGGTTAGATGCTGATCAGCTGGTACGGCTGGCTGTGTTCACATGCTGGTGATAAAAAGGATCCTCATGGATCTAGTGGATCAGGAGGTGCACAGGGCCACTTTCTCAGCCACACTCTGCCTGTGGGCACTAGCCCAGGCAGCACATCAGGTCAAACAGGCAACAAAGCAACACAGGGGAAGCCACATTCATTACACCACCATATCATAGGTCTAAACCTCTCCTTCTCATACTTGGAAACCTTCCTCATCGGGGCAGCGTGTAGATCGGTAGTTTAAAAAGCTCCTCCTTGTCTTAAACCCCATAGCAGAAGAAAGGATAAAAAGACACCAAGCAGTTTTGAGCACCATACAAACTAGCTTGTTTGAGAGGTACCCGTCTCTTTCCCACTCTCTAAATGTCACACAACAAGCAACACAAACGTTAATAATGTTGCTTGCTCCACTCATGAGGGAAACTCTGAGCATCTCCTTTGTTTCTGAGGGGACCTCATTCTGCCAGCTGGCTTTCTACCCTGAGACTTCCATTCACCTAGCTCTCCACCACCAATGTGAACACACCATTCTGACCTCATCCTGTCCCCAGGACAGACAATTTATCTAGGGAAGGAGATGAGTATAGTCTACCATTTAACTGATGTTCTCTCTATCATTTATGAGAGAATTTGACCTAAAAGGACTTAAAGACGTAAGCAGCTGTCCTTAGCTGAGGCATGTTTGCAATGTTCCTGTGCATTCATAAAAAGCAATGATGTGCAGATCACTGGACACACTATGGGGCATGGTTTTGAAATTAATGTTATCTGCATATAATTTCTGATTTGAAGTGCTGTCATCCAAGAAGTTTTCAGGTGTATGTCCCACTAGCTAGGTAGTTAAAAGACTGGATGAACTGGCATGTTCTTTCATCCCTAAAACAATGCAGTAATGTATGTAGCAGTAATAAATAAACAGATTTCTTGAAAAATTCAGTAGCAGTGAAGCCTGGTGTGTGGCACTTGAAGACAACTGCAAATTAATCATTTTAAGACTGTCTTGAGGATGGATTAAGCTCAGGCCATTTCCTATTCCCTCTAGCAGCTTGGATATAAGCAGCAGTGTTGGAAGGCACATTTTATGTATCTGAGGACCGTATCTGAAAAGCCATTTAGTGCCACTCATAAAAGCCAGCAAAGAGCATGATCACACACGTATTAACTCATGAGGTCTCACTGATTCATGGTATAAGCCTACACAGACAACAGAAGCTCTCCAGGGAGGAAACTTTGGCCAATATGCTTAAATCATGGAAGGGATTTTTACAGATGCCAAAAGGATTAGGACGCCCCATTTTCATAATTAATCAGGCATCATGCTAGGACCCACAATGACTTTGAAAACGGTTCTCCACATGCTTGTTTCAATATGAAATCATCTGGTGGGCTGCATCCTCCAGTGGGTGCATATTTCTTCCTTTTAAAATCTTGGCTGCCTCCAAGAACAGGAATTAGCTCTTTGTAACAGGGTAGGACTTCATCAGTATATTCAGATCATAACCAGTGCAGCATTATGGAGTTTTACTTCCTGATTTGTGTTGATTTTTAATTAAGGTTGACATTTATATATAAAATGGTTGGTTTTCAAAAGGCCAACTGGAAATCCTCTTGTGGATTACCTCATCTAAGCACAGATATTTGTGTGTGCATATTTGTAATTGCTTAAAGGTTTTCCAAACATGTCTTAAAGTCACACCACGGTTTTCAAAAATGTTTATAAGAATATTATAAGGTTATGAGAGTTCAAAGGGGAAAAAAATTTTTACACAGTAACAGTGTTTAGACTTTGTCATGGACACTAGGCATGGAAAGAACATTTAGACCCACGAAAGCTGACACACAAATTTAAGGATATAGTTGCAGTTCATGGATTTGGAGATAGAAATTCACAGTATACATGCTGCTGTGGGATTGCTCCAGCCTGCTCAAAAATCAGTTGCACTTTGTGGTTTGATTTTGGCTTTTCTATAAAGAAGGCAAAATTTCTAACGGTTTTAAAGCATCGAGCCTTCCCTGAGAGGCTGGACAAAAAGAAAAACATTAAACAGAAATCAGACCAAGTCTGCTCCCAAAGAAACCAAGGTCAGCAATGGTCTCATTTCAGTGGAACAGAATCTAGTAATAAAATTTCTGCCTTCCCCTTAAATATTAGTCTTCCTTTCCTTTCCTCCTCATGTGTCTGCCATAGCTCTCATCTCTCCAGCAGCTATGATCTGCTGCCAAGATTTGTTCTACTTTTCATGTAATTTATGACCCTGTCATGCAGCTTATTCATACACACTTTCCCAGTGTCAGGGCTGAGGATACTGATGTATTTCCACACAGCTCGCATTGGTGTGGGGAGTGGGCTCTGAAGAGACACAGCACATGCCTAGCTTTTTTCAGGTGATGGCCAAGGTAAATCAAATAGTGGAATTACTGCAACAGGTAAATCTAGACACTTTAATTAATCTTTGCAAGGTCAGGATCTGAGCCTTTCAGCTACAACAAGTGCCTTACAGACCTTTAAGCTATGAGCCAATAGCAGCAACAAATTCAGTGCACTGGGTTGCCTCTAGCCTGACGCCGCTTCCCTCAGATGACCTACCTTCCCCTTGGCAATGTTTCTAAAAGACAGCATGTGCCTATGAGAGCCACAGGCCTAACTGACATGTTTGAGTACTCAGGTATTCAGAAACCCAAAGCATATTGTCTTTCGAGGAGACTTAGGCTTACAAGTCTGTTGAACCTGGCCTGTCAAACAATCTTAGGTCTCATATGAACACAAGAGGTAGGTGTTCGTGTGTCAGCCTGAGCCCCAGTCATTTCAGAGATGCTTACACACCAGTACTCCAGAGCCCAATGCTCTACCATAGAGTCATCTGACAACAAAATTGGTGAAATGCTACTGATTTTCTGTGGTCTTTAGACTTTTGTTTTCTTAAGTTTCTTTCTCATGCACCAATGTTCCATCTTCTATTAAAAGTTCCTATCAAAGGTATTTTTTCCTCTTCCGCTTTTAGTTTTCTCCTTTGAGGTTTTCCTCTATAAATTTTCTTAGGTTGTTTTATTTGCCAGAGGACAAAAAGCTTAATTTTGAGAAGCTATACTTCAGTGCAGTATTCTCTAAAGACAGGAGAATTATACAGGCCCTTTACAGCCTCCCATTTCCATGTCCTTGTACACCACTGAAACAGAACCTGCAAACAGTGAGAGGGAAATGTCAGTCAGGATATAAATGCCTCAGGTAGCACTTATTTTTCAATATTACACAGGACACTTCTGATTATAAATGAATTGAAGAGAGAAACTGTCCAAAAGTTTCCCTTCATTTAATGTGCATGTAATCTGCATTTTATACTAAGGCACTCTATGGAAAATATGAATACTGTTCCTGGAAATTTAGCTATGACATCTTTCCAGATCGTGTATAGGTCTGGAGAGTATAATCAAATGCAGAAGCAAAGTGTATCTCCAGACTCTGGAGCTTCTACCAGCTCCTGTAAATCTTTCAGCTATGGAATAGAGGGCAACTGGGTTTATACTAATCTAGCCAGAGTAATGCCCTGATTTGATGATACATATTTAGGTAATGTTTGCTTTAATTTCTACATGACTTGGCTAAGCAAAAATGTTTCTCAAATAAATATGGCTGGCTTGGGACATATTCAGTGAGTACAAACACCAGATGCATCATCAAGAGCTTTGGGATATTTGTTTTTAGTGTATGACCATGAGATATGATGCATCTTTGCAAAACTTCCTACTTCACTGAAGAATTATGCTCATCTTTTTTGGTATTGCCAGAAGCTATCCTGAACAACATATGAGAAACTTTCCTCTCCAGACTGTATCAAACTATTTAGGCTTTTATTTCCTTTGAAACCCTCCCTCTTAATTTTTTTTCCTCTCTCTATTTTCTGTATCTATGAAAGGGAAATGTTAATTTTTATCCTGATTGGAAGGTCCCTAGATCAACAGGCCCAAATCCTATGCCTTTTAAGAAAACTGTGAACTTTGTTGTTCAGTTCAATAAGTTGGACAGCAATCACCTTATTGTAATCAGGTAAGGGATTTAATTTCCATCCATTACATGCCTAAGTGACTGCCTGGCAAGTGCTCCTATGCCTTTACAGGAGAGGTGTAGACAAGAAAGTGTAGGTTAATTTATGACACTATCCCTTTCTTGCATACCAGTCAACAGTGCTTGCTGGTCTTGGGAGAAGAATTCCGCAACAGTAGAGACATGTCTGAATCACCAGCTCTCCTGCAAAACACTTTGAAGCTTTAAATCAACATGTAAGCTCTTGGAAGTAGTGAAATGGATTCCTGGAACATGGATATGGCTCTTTGTTCTGGCCAAACTGATTTGTTTTTTAACTTGTGGTGTCTCAGCAGAAACCCCCTTGCAGCGTACCTGCATTACTGGATAAATACTATCAGTGATAAAACTTTGATTTGCTGACACAAACTCCCTTTGGTGTGACTGTATCAATGCAGATGGAGAAAGAATTACATAAAATGTCCCATGAAAACTGCCACTACAATAATTCATCATCTCAAGAAGGAGGAACGCTACAAATTCCATAATATCATCAGAAACGTAAAAGAAGTGATGACTATTGGAAAGCATTGGCTCCACATCTGTATTATTTCATGGAGATGTAGTTCAGAATGGACTGAAAATGTGAATTCCAAGTCAGTCCAAGATGCAAAGTAACCCCAAAACCAGAACAAGGACTGTAATAAAAACAAACAAACAAAAAAAAACCCCATATGCAGGCTTTTGTCAGCTCTGAGTGCCATTAAAAAAAAGCAACAAACCAAACAACCAAAAGCAAACCAAATCAACCAACCAAACCAACCAACCAAAACCCCAAGTCTAGTCCACTATAATCAACATTTGAAAGTAGTGAATTAATTCAAAGTAGTAATCACTGAGCAGAAATTCTCTGAGTCAGTACAGAAAGTCCTTTGCCATACGGTCCAGCTTTCAACCAAAAATGAATCAAAGCACATCTCAATTTTAACATGAAGCCACATCAGAAACAGTTAAGCAATGACATGTAGGATTGAAATAGCTCCATTTCTGAGCCTGACTGCACAGTTAGAGGTTTCCAATTGAAGTGACTTGGAAGGAAAAAAATCTTATCAATATTTAGGCCTATATAGGACCAAAAATCCTCAGCAGCAAAGCTTCCTAGGTAAGAATCATACCTATAGCAGGCTGTGATTTCAGACCAGTTATGAGTGATTGACATAGAATGAAACTCCACCCTGATTTACTAAAATTTCTTGCTAGAAGCACAACTTCCACAAAGGGTTAGAACAAGTCAGAAACAGCCCTTATGCCTTATTCTGGGCCTCTCTCTGGGCTGGATTCCCACCCACAAAAGAGAAGAACTTTTCAAAGTCCTATACAAGAAGTGACACTATTGCTGGGCCACAGAAACAGCCAAGTTAAAATAAGTATACCAGAAACCAAGGAACATCTTACTGGTCAGGAGACCTGGACTACCAGAAGGGAGTTGGTGGACAGTAGGGAAAAGAAAGTGAGAATGAAGACAGGGAGAAGACCCAATTTCTTCTCCAGAAGCTGGGAAGTAAATAAGGCAGCTAATGAGAACTTTCTGAAAAACAAAGGAAAGTGAGAGCTTCTCTCATCTCTGAGAGTTCAGCCAAAAAGTCAGGTTACCAACAGTAAAAGAAAGAAGGGAAAAAAAAAAAAAAAGAAAAATCCTTTTCAATTGGCAGCAAAGAATATCCACAGTCCTTGGCTCCATGTAAGACTGGGTGAAAGGGATAATCAGAAAACAGGGGACAAATAGGAGATTTGAGCCAAAGTATTTTCCTTCTGGATGTTCCTGGCTCAGTTCAGCCCTTTGTGACCCTCCATTTCAATCCATTATGCACTCCCCTATAATCACCATAATAAATAGCTGTTTGCTTGCTCAGTGTATTCAACTTCCTCACAGCAAGCCAAGCTCAACCCATCACTAGCATTTATTTCTGAATTTGGACCAGGCCTGCCTAAAACTGATGTGATTTGCCATATTCACTAGGACAGAATAAAAGCATTTGCACTCAAACATCAGAGGTTGTGGCCAAGTTCACCTCCTGCTCTTGGTGGTGATATCATCATTATTTAACTGTGCTTTAGTACTTTTAAGAGTGCAGTGGAAAAAGGGAGGCTTTACATTCTGTTTCTGGGCTTTGAAGGAGATGCAAATTATGCTAACAGCATGGACAGAACTAACTGTTGTCCTTCCATTGAAAGAAAAAAAAATCCTCTGTTACTCAAAAGTCAGATTATTGTTAAAACCCATAATGACTAAATAAAACCAGCCACTGGAATGAGTATACTTCCTCCATCACCACCACTGCATGGATTTCACCAAAATGCAAAAATTATTAAGAAAATAAGTCACAAAAAATTGTGCTCTTCCAGCTGCCATAACTTTTTCCCTTCCTTTGTCCATGCTTAATGGGTACAGGTTTGCACATGACTGCAGGCATTGTTAATTCTCCCCTGATAATTGTGAAGGGGGTTTCTGGCTTCTGAGGAGTCACCCCTGTGCTCAGCAATGCAGATCTACATGTAATCCTCACAGTAATCCTCTCTACTGCATTTTGTCCCAGTAGCCCAGTTTCATATCTTTGCTTTGGGGAGAAGCTGCAGTACCCCATTTCCTTCAATGCAAGAGTACTGGGGCATGAGCTGGAAGAAGAGAAGGCTTGTCCATTCCCTGTGGTGGTCTTTGGGGTTGCTTAACCTCTGAAAGAAGGAAAATAATTGGCACAAGCAATCAGTTAGAAGATTTCCTTTGAGCAGACATCAATAGAGGAGATGGAATATACCTCATTAAGACAAAATAGATCAAGTTCTGCCTAAAATAAGTTCTTTCAAGAGGTGGCAACGTTGCTCTTGGTGCCCTAAGTCAGGTCTCACAGTCCCATTCAGTGGTGTTCATGACACATCCCAAACTGCCGATTCAGACTTCCAGAGCTGCTCTAGGAAGCTCTCTGAAGTGCTACAGAAGCTCCCCAACGGGGCCTCAGAGGATGTAGGGCAACATGAACAAGATTCGGGCATATGTGAAATCTTCACCTAACATCTCAAAGTGTAATAAAGAACCTGTTTCCAGATCTTCCAGACTGGTATTGCCCTTCCAAAAATTTCTCCTGTGAAGGAGGGTCTGTACTTGCCTGCCAATTCACCTTGTCATGGGTCTGAGAGTTCTCATTTTTCTTGACACTCTGGCACCAAGACACATGTCAGAATCTCAGTTTACATTCTTACAACACTGTGTATGTGATTGTAAACACCACCTTAAATAATCAGAAAAGCTACCAATGAACCAACATGAAACCCCTGAAAGAACCCCATTGCCCTCCAAAGCTGTTCCCCTGATTTTGTAGGGCGTGAGTCTTAAATGCCTGGGGTTGATAGTACTGCAGACCCAACTCCGAAACAAGAGCTGCAGCTATGAACTTTACACCAGCAAATTACAACTGTTCACATAGATCAAACTAAATAACATAATCCAGGGATAGCTAGAGAAAGGAAATGCCTTTTTCTGCATTGATGACATCGAGTATTTCATTAGGAAAGGCTGAAGAGGAGGGGAAGAGAAGAGAATTTCCACTGAGTGCGCCAAAGGTCTAATTAATGCCCTGTTATGGACCGTTTCTACATGATGAAATTCATTCCTACACTGAGAGCCAGCATAAAGTTACGTACCGCTGAAGCTGCAGTTAACCAGCAGAAGGAATGAATTTCATTTAAAGAGCAATGTTCCAGATTCCTGGACGAGACGCTCTGGAGTGAATGGAGCACTGTGCAGTAGAGCCTCAGCAGCCTTAAAATGAATTTTGCTGTGACCTAACAAAAACCACAGACTTGAAATTGTGATGATTCAGAAATTTTCAGCTCGCAACAGGAGTTCTTGCAAAATATTTGGGAACTGCAGGAAGCATTTAATGGTCTGCCTATGTCAAGAAGAGGAATCCTGACCTCTTGTCTTTATGGTTCTTGTTCCTATGAGTGATAATTTTAGAAGGAGATGATTAAGTCTGTGTGGCTTTTCTTCTAAGGTTGTTGAAAGAATAACAAGCGACCTGGCTTTGTCTTTTCTGCACTGGAAGGAGAATGGTTTCAGGGACAGACTGTGCTCCCAGTCCTATATGTAGACCCTTGCAAGTGTGTGCAGTAAAGGAAATTAAGTTAACCCAGTGGAGAAGTTTATCTGCAGAGCACTACAATGGGGTAACAGAAGTCAAAAGAACCTTATAAGGGCATGTGTCTTTTCTAACCAACAGTTGAAAAGTTAGGATTTCAGTAGGAAAAAAAAAAACTGAAAAGACCAAAATCGTGAATCAGAACATCCATGGCTAAAGCAGAGGTTTAGGACATTCTCAATCCTTATTCGGATGCAAAACCCACAGAAAGGTTGGTTGTAAATTCAGACCCATCTCATCCTAAGGAAGATTGCAGGTGAATCTTAATTTCTTTTCCTGTTACCTCAAGGGACAAACTGACAACAGGACAGACAAAGGAGTTAGAGACCTTTCAGAAAGTTTTAACAGTATGCAATGTAGTAATTACTATGTGTTTGTGTCATAATTGCTGTCACATTTCTTTAGAAATGAAATCAGGATGTTCCAAATTCTGTTGAAATGCAACTCATAAGACTATTTCTGGCTGCTAATAAATGACAGCTATGCAAGAAACTAATTTGAGCATCATTTAAAAATATTTTGTTTTGTATTCTTCCAGTAACATTTTCTTCAAGAAGAATCTTACATCAGTCCCTGTATTTGTGTCAAGTAATGCTGTGGAAAGCATTAACACAGTCACACACTCACTTACACTGTATTTCTCATTCAATTTTCAGGCTGAATTTCATTTTCAGTTGTGTGTAGATACTTAGTCCTTGAAGGCCCAAGTGCAATGCAGCATTGCATGAACTGGACTTAAAGCAGACATAAACGAGGTCATGCTGATCATCTAGCTTTCACAGGGGTTTTAAATTAGAGAAGAGTAGATTTAGATTGGCTGGTAGGAACAAGTTCTTTACCATGAGGAACACTGGAACAGGTTGCCCATGGAGGTAGTTAAGGCCCCATCCCCATTCAAGGTCAGGCTTAACAAGGCTCTGAGCAACCTGATCTAGTGAAGGATGTCCCTCCTCACTGCAGGGGGGTTGGACTAGGTGACCTTTGGAGGTCTCTTCCAACCCAAACCGTTCTATGATTCTATATCTAGTATATGAACCTTTAAAATGCCACTTAAAAGTAGTTGCTAAAAGCAGCATTTCAGAAACGGGAGTTGCTAAAAGCAGTGCCCTGGAGATGCCTCTATAAGTCTTTTTTCTTGGGAACAGGGACTATCCTTCTCTCATGCCTGCAGAAAGCTGGTAGGTACTGTGCACCTAGGCCAACGGAAGTTATAAACTCCCTGAAGCACACTTTGTCTGTGCTTACACAGCACCTAGCAAATACAGGCTCCTGCTCCACAGTGAGGAGGATTGCTGGTGGTTTCCTCATGTTTGCTTATTCCACCATAGCCTGTTCCTTATGGATTACCTGTACTTAGCTCTTACATTTTAAGCAGGTTTCCTCCAGCAACTGTTATTTATCATAATCCTCCTGTACTTGAAGAATCCTCATTACACTTTCCTTTTCCATGTCAGTTGAGCTTAACTAGCAGCTCATACCAGCAGCAGGACCCATTCACACACTCACTATGCAGAAGAAAGCACTGTGCAGAAGCAGCTTTACACTGCATACTGCACAAAAGAAACTGAACATTTGACCCAAGCCTATACATGGTAATTGGAAAAATGACCCAAAATTACCCCCTCATGTACGTATGTGTTTCTAACAGGAAAAAACTCTTCTTCTCCACTGATTTCCACTCAGTAACCTTTCCTTTAGAGGAGGCTAGGTAATGCACATCCCAGTTCTAAATGATCATATAGCATCATTTTCACCTTGCTTTTATCAGAGAGTTTCAGCTATGTTGCAAACTGGAATTTGAGGGAGACACTGCATATCTTACATCTCAGAAAACTAGGAACACTTTCGGAAAGCAGGTTCTCATTTTAATGAACTGGATATTTGCTAGTTTGCAATGATATGCCCCTCTTCAAAAGCGAATGCCCTCCCTTGCTATGGCCACCTTAGTCTTGTGATTATTTTGAGGGATAATGTGTGTCCGGTAACTCAAAAAAAATGCAGTACAGTAGAACTAAACATAAAAGTTAGGAAAGATGGGAATTAGCTCACCACAGCTCACCTCAATTGCCAGGTCAGGTTTCAATTTCCGGCAAGTTTTCAGAAGGGAAACTTCTGTTAGTGTATCTGTGGGCATTCCTCATCCAGAGGAACAGAAATGTCTTTGAAAACAGATACCTGACATCACAACTACATGCTTTCCTGAAGCAAAGCATGTGCCGGATCTGTACACTGCCTACTGAAAGAATCTTCATCCCAAGCTGCTTGCGTTATCTTTGTAAGGATAATACTATTGATTTGCAGCAAGTGGAACTAGAGTTTGGTGCTCAGCTTGCTGACAGCTCTTATGGAGACCTATAGATGTTCAGCTTAAGATGTCTGGAAATACCATGGACCACTTCACACTCACATTTGTCTGAAGAGTTTCTTTAACAGATCAAGAACCATAGCAGACTTTTAGATTAATAATCCCTTTGTCAAGAGAAAGTATGCTTGAGAGGCATGAAAATGGTTAGCAACATACCGTTCTGGGCACTGTGGCAGAATGGGGCATACTGTGCTTTGCTCACTAGCAGCTTCCTGCTGGAGAACCACAATTAAAGTGGGTGCCCTCTGCTTTGCGGTATTCCTCCAAGCTAGGGAAAAAAGAAGACATCTCCCCAAACCATCAGAGATGGCTACAGGAAGAAGACAGGGGAAGGAGAATGACAAAATTTATATACAGCAGGGCTACAGCTGAAGATCTCATATGTTTAAAAAGAGTTCAAAGCCTAGTATTTATTTTTCCCTTTTGTTCTGAGAATTGATTTTGGACAGCAAGAAATAAAGTCAGAGAAAGAAGCAATGAAATTTATTTAGAACAGAAGATAACCATTTGTTTTCTCTATGGGAGGTGTGAAAGACCCAAGGGTCATCAGGACTAGATAAAACATCACTTAGGGTTTTTTTTTCCAACCTGCACGTGTATGTTACGCCCCACCTTTTCCTCTGTGCATAACACTATTTCTCCTGAACGGAGCGGTATCAGCTTACAGCCAGCCTTGCTCCAGGGAAAAAGAAAAGTTTGTCTCCCCCCAGAAAAGCCATTTTGTTCAGCGAAATGTTCCACAAAATGGCACGACCGTCTTACAGCCCGCTCTCCTTGCGGGGCCGGGCCTCCCACGCGGGCCGGACACTCCGCCGCTTTGCCCACCGCTCGCAGCCCCCGCCCCGGCCGCGCTCGGTGGGGCGGTGGCAACCCCCGCCCGGCCCCTGGCGGTGCAGAGGCCAATGGGCGCCGGGGCGGCGGCGGCCGCCCCCTCCGCGCACCGCCCGTCCTATATAGCACCCGGGCGGCGCCGCTGTCCCATCCATCGGGCTGCTTAAGAGCAGCGCCGCTATCCCTGCTGTACCGTTCCGTACCGTGCCATGATGCCGGGCCGCACCGTGTGGCGGCTGGCACTGCTCGCTCTCTGCCTGGGGGTTGCAGTGGTGGAAGGCGGCGGGTGGCGCCGCAAAGCCAGCGGCAAGAGCCGGAGACAGGCGCAGACCACCTCGATACCTCAGGGCACCCCTGCGCAGGGCAAGCGTGAGTACCGTGCCAGGACCGGGTCCCGCGAACATTAGGGTTAGGGTAGGGCATGGCATGGCATGGCCGGGGGCTCGTCCCGGACGCGAGCGCTGTCCCGAGCCCCCGGAGCGCGGCGGGAGCTGGCGCCCCGGCCCCGCAGAGTGACTGCCGGATGGCTCTTGCTGTCCCTCGGGCTCGGTGGCCCTTTGCAACCCCTCGGGTTCTGCGGGACCCACAGACGTCTGCGAGGCTGCAGCGCGGGAGCCGGTGCCTGGTACAGGCGCGGTTAATTCGTACCGTGCCTTTTCCCTCCTCACCTTGCCGTCGGTAACTCCAAACTTTTCTTTCTGTTCACCCTCTGCTTCCTCCCTCCTCCTCCTCCTTCTCCCCCCAGAAACGTGCTATGACAATGGAAGATACTATCAGATTAACCAGCAGTGGGAGCGCATTTACCTGGGAAACACTCTGGTCTGTACCTGCTACGGGGGAAGCCGAGGGTTTAACTGCGAAAGCAAGCCCGAACGTAAGTCGGTGGTCTTTTTTCTGTCTGCATCAAGACTTTCAGCATGGCTTTTGATGCCGAGTAAGCTGAGCTTTGTGCCAAGTTGTAACTGGCAAACTGGGCTTTCAGCTGAAGTTTGGTACGTAGGGTCAGTCATGGATCTACACTCAATTACATTGAAGATCTGGCTTTTGATTTTAAGAAATGCTTTTCATTAGCAATGGGCCTACCACCAGAACCCTGAGCCAAACATCACTCATCTCTCTGGAGGATTGGATCTAAACATTAATTTTGGAGCCAGCCTTTTCTTTATAATGAACTGAACTGACTCCTGGACTTGCATGGGGAAGTTCAAATCTGGAGTCACTTTGCAGCACTGGCTCTGTGCTGTTTGATTGCTTCACTCCAACTTTTCATAGCTGTGCAGTGTCGTCAGCTTGTTTAAAAAATATTTCAACTCACAACTTTCTGCAGCCCCCTCGGCTGTGCTGTGAGCTTTCTATAATTGAGTGTAAAATGAGATTGTTTAGTCTTCAGCAGAAAAAGTTTAGGTAACAGAAAAAACTTTAAAGGCTTCATCTGCTGGAAGATGCCCTTCTCTGGGATACCAAATAGTTTAGATTATCAGATGTGATCTATCTGTATTTTTTGTTCTGAAGCCGCTGGTATGCCGTAACTCCTTTATGTTGCTCTGGAGATACAAGAGAAAAACTGGTTCCTGACTGATAGTATTCATATAAGGCTGATGGGAGTGTCCCAGCACTCTGTTTTGCAAGGCTTGTGTGCTGTGTGCCTCACAGCTAGACTATTTTAAGGAGTACTCAGTCCCCCTGCCCCTCTACAGAGCTGGTCTGATCTACCTTTGCTTCCCCCGTAGGGATTCCCAGGCTTTACAGTTTCAAATTTCAATAGCAAGTTTCCCTTATGGCACAGTGAACTTTATCTGTCCAGCCATGAAGAAGGTTGTTCTCTTGCAGATCTCAAGTCTGGTGGCAGCACTGACATAACTGTTTTGTAATCACTTTGTCGTGTGCGAGTGTGAACAATTCACAAGTAGTGCTGTTGACTTCGGTGGGGCTGCTGCAGAATTTGGAATTCATATACTCAATTTTCTGCCAAGTCAGAACGAGGAGGATTAGCATGACAAAGCATACAGCTTCTAGTTGATGTTTGCACCCTTTCATATTCTGTACTGTTGCACTTCAGACAGCTGGGATTGATCCTTGCAGGGTATGCCTGCCCACGTGATGTGCTCAGCTTTTGACTTTCTTGGGGAGGGAAGATGAGGTTATTCAGCATCATGGAGATCTTGAGGGGACAAATTTTGTGTGACTCGCTCTCTGCTGTTTCATCCTAGGAAAAAAGAGGAGACCAATAGTCATTTTTCTTCAGGAAAAATTTGTGTGAAGTGGAATGTGTTTCTGTTGACTATGCATATTACTGACATGGTTACATGAAATTGACTTTTCTCTCCTCATAGCTGAAGAGACTTGCTTTGACAAGTACACTGGATCCACTTACCGAGTAGGGGAGACGTACGAGCGCCCCAAGGACTCCATGATCTGGGACTGTACTTGCATTGGAGCTGGACGTGGGAGAATTAGCTGCACCATTGCCAGTATGTAACTAAAAGCCCGTTATTAGAGCTGTTGTTCATAAGTGTCATATTTTCCAGAGCAACTTACACAATATTCCCAGTGCCCATTAGCAAGAGTTCAGGAGGTTTAATCCAAAGCCCATTAAAATCTTATAGTTGAAAGTCTTTGCCCCATGCACATACATTGGCACAACTAAATTCCGAATTGAAAGTCTTTGCCCCATGTACATACATTGGCACAACTAAATTCCTCTTTCATTTAAGAGGTGAAGTGCTATGTGTAAAAGTAGCATGGGCCCAAAATGACTGCTAGTGTCCAGCCATACAGGTTAATACATTTACTATATACAAGAGTGTGTTACATCTTCATGTGCATTTATGAAAGTAATTTTTTGGCTGGATAAAAGAGTCTGCTCTGCATCTGGTGACACAGAATAACACCATCAGCATTAATGGGACTACTCTGAAAAAAACAATAAATAAATATCCCCTGAGAGCTAGTCCCTTGTCCTCAAAAAGTATCATGCCAACATTTGCCCCTGAGGGAGCTGGGATTTGATATTCAGACACCAGTTCAATGTGTTTCTGCAACTCCTTTTTCACCAGCCTGTTCCATACTTTCCTCTTGTTCCTCTCTCTCTTTCCCTTGGTCTTTTCTCCCCTGCTCTCCCTTTCACGTCTCTGTCTGGAAATCCTTTCCTTATTGAGTCACTGAATTGTTCAGTTTCCCTTCAGTTCATAATCAGTCTCTCTGTGAGCACAGATGAAGAGCGCTGTGTCAGGACTTTTAGACTGAGATTTCAAAGTCCCTGAGGCACCTTTTGAGAAAAGTCTTTTAAGAAAAAGTATCCAGTTTCTTATTTAATACACAGATGCTGATCCTAGTAGCATTGCTGGAGGCAGCCATCATTATAGCATGGAAATAAAAATGCATTGAATCTAACAAGTAGAGCTGAAGCCCTTCTGAATTTAATGGCACTTTATTGGGAAAAGATGATAAGTCATGTAAGAAAAGAAAGAGTCAGTAAGGAAATTGCAAACATAAGAACAGTCTCATTTTGTCATCATCAGCCTGGTTTAGGACTCAAAGGAGAGTCTCATTG
This sequence comes from Indicator indicator, assembly GCF_027791375.1. Taxonomy (NCBI): domain Eukaryota; kingdom Metazoa; phylum Chordata; class Aves; order Piciformes; family Indicatoridae; genus Indicator; species Indicator indicator. The sequence continues at coordinate 10,250,569 of NC_072014.1, read as the reverse complement.
ACTGCAACTGGGTTTTCATAACTTCTTTCTTTATTCCTTGCTTTCATAAATGAGCCAATGAAACATTTTAGTGGCTCCTAATAAATGAGCAGATACATATTTCTCCTATTCTCCTTGAAAGAAGACCCTGTGTTTCCAAACCGCCCTTCAATGTGTTTCTCTCCCTGAGCCTGTTTCAAGCAGTGGGTCCAGACTGCCTCAGGGCTGTGGGGCACTGGTGGGCTGAAAATCTGCCTTTCCAGGGCAGAGTTTCTAAACCCAAGAGGGCTGATGTCCCACTGGGATGTTACACCAAGCATCTCCTTATTCTCCACATGCTGGCCTTGCCACCATGTCCCTCACATTATATAGGGACTGTTACAGAGAGGCCCATGTGGTGCTGCCCGGGAGCAAGACGGAGGCAAACCTTCCCTCACCAGCCTTGATGCTGCCATGAGGGGCTGAGGAAGACCATACCTCTTCAGGCTCTGGCATTCCTCTCTTACCAGCTGGGTCTCAGCTGTGATTTGAAACCTGGAGAGGGTACTTGAAGGGAGAGTAGATGGCCTGGGAGGTACCAGTTGGAAATGTCAGACGCCATTTTGCAGGCTGGAGGACAAGGCAGCAGCCTTGACCTGCCTGGCTGTTTTCCCTCACTGCCCTTCACCTCAGCTTGACCCCTTCTGTGCTGACAGGGTAGCCCTTGCATCATCCCCATGTTTCTGCCCCTGGTGTAGTCACTCATCACATCTCCCCTCTCTCCCGCTGCAGATCGCTGCCACGAGGGTGGCCAGTCCTACAAGATTGGTGATACCTGGCGCCGGCCTCACGAGACTGGTGGCTACATGCTGGAGTGTGTGTGCCTGGGCAACGGCAAGGGCGAATGGACCTGCAAGCCTGTGGGTAGGTCACAGCTCTTCTTCCCAGTTCAGTCAGGGGTATTGCTTCTTCCTCCTCATCTTCCCTGAGGTGTCCCCATGTGGAAGAGCCTTATGTGGACACTTATCCCCTTCTCTCTTACAGCTGAGCGATGCTATGACAATGCAGCTGGGACATCTTACGTGGTTGGTGAGACCTGGGAGAAGCCCTACCAGGGCTGGATGATGGTGGACTGCACCTGTCTGGGTGAGGGCAGTGGCCGCATCACTTGCACCTCCAGAAGTAAGTGTTGGCCTGGCATCTGCCAGCTGCTCCATGTATCTTATTTTTCACATCTACTTTGCACGAAAAAGAGCAGCTATTCCTTTGCCCTGTTGTAAGGGGCAGGAGGTTTAAAGGGATAGCCGTTTCCTGAGGAGTGGGAAACAGGCTCCTCTGTGGACAGAAGGGGAGCATTTGCACATCCTGGTTGCCATTTGTGATCTGGGGACATGCAAGAGAGCTGGTGATCTGTGCTGGTGACAGAGTGGCTGAATTATGTGGAATATTAACCTGCTTAGAAAAAGTTTCAATAAATCCACAGGCCAGCTGACCACTGTTGCACATTCCCCAAAGCAGGGGGAATTGCTTGATGTACAAAATGGTGGTGAGCTTGGCTTAGTATCTCCACTTCTGGTGTTTTTAAAGTACCCTCCTGAAGGAGAATTAGGCGCTTTTAAAGAGAAATTTTTACCTACTCCAACAGCAGGATCTACTAGATTTGAAGATTTTTTGTTTCTCTTTGTTGCAGTTTGTTAGTATATTAGCTGAAACAGTTTTTCTCTGCTTTCCCATCTCAGTTGTTATTTTTTTTCCTTCCGTTTTGTCTTTGGTGTAAACATGCTTCACCAGCACAGGTGTCTTTTTTAGTTTTTACATCACTGAAGGACAGTACTGTAAATATTCCATTTTATTTGTATTTGCAAAGCAAACAAGGCTTTTAAAATCAAAAAATCTCACTTGGTTATCTGCCTTCTGTTCCAGTTTTGTTAGAGCAAGCTCTGTTGTGGAGCTATTATGGTTTACACCAGCTGCCTAAAGGAAATTTAACTTTGTACCTTACACCTTGTTATGCAAGGCTTGAGAAACTCTTCTGTAGTCTTTAAATTGCTTCATTCATTTGCCTGAAGGGACATGCAGATAACTGCTTTCTGATGATATAAACAGCAGACCTGTAAAGAGCTAAAACACTAAGGAGGGCTGCAATTAAAACTGAAGATCTGGAGAGACTTGGTCAAGAAATAAGCTGTGAAAATTAAACCAGCCTTGACAATATCAAGTCTATTTAAAAAAGAAAAGGGTAAAAATCATTAACTGTCATATAGGAATGAAAAAAACAGAATTTGTTGTTTGTGAGTTTTGTAGGAGTTATTATTACTAATGAAAATGATTTGACAGTATCTTTCCTCCCATAATTGAGGTCTGTGGTGTTGTAGGGGAAATTGCAATAAAATGACCTATTAATTTTTCATTTTGTTTTTCAAATGTAATTGAACACATAAATTCAAATTTAGATATGTAAAATGATATCTGTATCCAACAAAGTGGCATTATGCTTCAGTATGTGCTGCTGTTGCATCTTTTATGGCCAGTATTTTTGAGATGTTTCAGGTTTTTGTAGTCTAATTTAAGACTCTGAGTGTCCGTAGGACATATTTTTTTTCATGTTGACCAAATTATGATATGAATATGTCACCAATTTACCACTTCTCTAGCAAATACTCAGGTTTTGGTAATTTTAACTACTGTGAATGTTTTTCACATTGTTATCCCATATGCTCTTGCAGTGGTAATGTGGCATGATGCATATGTCCTTCCACAGTTCTTCATAAATCTGTGTTCATTGATCCATGATTATAGTTGAGTCACTGTATCAAGTTGCCCTTGAGTGAAAAAAAAAATTGTAATGGAAGAACTAGTTAATCCATGTGGATCTGGCATCCAGACAAAAGTAGTTTGTTATGCTGTCCTTTGAACCCATTTACTCAATTCATCAGGGGCTGTGGGCAACAGGGAGAGTTAGGAAGTCTAATATTCCTGGTATGACAAGAAGAGCTCATATTGACTTTACTAGAGCTCTGTGTGTGCTTCTTTTGGAAGAGATGGAATTTACATATTGCCCTCAGATAAGTTTTTTGTTTCTTCTAGCTAAAGTAGAGCCCCAAATTTGAACTGTGTCCATAGTATGAAATGAGACAGCTACTAAGACTTCTGCTTAGAAGAGAAATAAAAAAAACCCCGCCAACATTGAAGCAAGTTTAAGCTTCAAAGATGTGAGATAGATAGAATGGGCTAAAAATAGCTTTAAAAATAAGTAGCAGGAATGTTTTAAATCCAGAATGTGCTTTTTCACATTGATTTTGAACATCGCTTACCATGTTCATACTGGGAATATTATGGTGCTAGGTTTGACACTGGCTACAAAGTCAAATTGCAGTTCTGGTAATAAATGGGAATTTTTCTTTAGACTAAAGCATCAGGATTTTCAGATGCTCTCAACCTGTGCAGTTCAATGCAGGCTTTAGTCATATAGGTCTTACAATAGTGGGCTGCAGAAAATGAGTCAGGGTCTCAGAGGTTTAAACTTTCATTGGCTTGGTGATAGTCTTGGTGGTTCACTACTATAAATTGCATCCAATGCAGAAATAGCTAACAGCCATCTTCCTTACACAGATAGGTGCAATGACCATGACACCAAGACTTCATACAGAATTGGTGATACCTGGAGCAAGAAGGATAACCGTGGGAACTTGCTTCAGTGTGTCTGTACTGGTAATGGCAGAGGTGAATGGAAATGTGAAAGGCACACATCCCTGCATACAACTAGCACTGGTAAGTGGGGCATCATAGTGTGTGGGGCAGGGGAAGGTAGAAGTGCACATTTTGAATGGCTGGGACTTGAAGTTGAATGGTGTCATGCTAATTTAGGTGTTTAAGAGTCTCCTCAGAGAAACATCAGTAGCAAAGGGTCAGAGTTCAGGAGATGCTCCTTGTTCATGCGCACATAGATAGGTTTACTTTACACCTCGTTTCCCCGTGCAAATGGGGATTGCACATACAAATGTGATTGCCTACACAAGCACAATGCAGAAAACCACACCCAGGGCCATGCATCCACAGGGACTGTCTGCTAGCTTTGTCTCGGAAGCATGGCACTTCAGCTAAATATTTGAACTTTATGTATTTGCCTCAGGGAAACTTTCTTAATGTCCTTACTTCAAACTCCACTGAGACCATCTGGTTTCTTTGACAAGATAAGTACACCTATGAATGGTTGAGCTTTAAAAAAATGAAATGTGAAGGAATATGTACAATGCTATTTCATACATGTACATTAGGTAGTTTTGATATGAAGTATTACCTAGTTTATAAGTAACATATATGTATTTTGCCCAAGGTTTGTTAAAGTCTTCAGTTTCTAAATTCTGAAAACTTTTTTTGGCCATTTTCAGGATCTAGGTTTCCTATTGATGAGTGCAATGTAAAACTTTTCTGTTTTTCTGCAGTACCTACACTAAATTTTTCTTGATAAATACCTGTAACTGTTCAGTACCAGCAGGCTGACGTCAAACTCTCAGAAGGTCTGAACTTCAAAATGCACAAAGCTTTAAGGGTGCCTATATTTTGTGGGAATCATTGGCAAAAAATATCCATAATGTAGTCAAAAAGCCTCTCTGTCTCTCAGTATTATTCTAAATGATAATGGGCCAAAAACTTTGTTTCAAAGTTTAAAAACTTCTAAGTAAATGTATTTATGCTTTACTTTTGTTTTTTCAATGAAAAATTCCAAATTAATCCATTTTGACCTACTTCCTTGGTAATTTTCTTGTCATCACTGCTCTTGACTTTTCTGTTTTAAATTCCCTTCACCTATTTTTTTTTATTTGTTTCCAAAAGATTCCTTGAAAAGCAGTCAGCTCTCTTAATACTTTCTAAAGACATTCTACAGTGCTGGAAACCATAATCTGTCATTGGCAGAAGTGGAAGCTCTTTTAATTTAGAAGTTTCAGTGAGATAATTAAAATGTGTCTAGGGAAGCTAAGAGTTGTGCCTTTGATCTGAAGTGTTGGGCTCCAGTTTTGTTCAACATACTAATCAATGACCTGGAAGAAGGTCTAGAGTACCCTCAGGAGTCTGATCATGATACCAAACTGGGAGGAGGTTGTGTTGCTGTTTATCAAGACCTGGACAGGCTGGATATTTGGATTTGGGGGGAACCTAATTAGGTTCAAGTGCAACTGCAGGGTCCTGTGCCTAGGGAGGAAAAACCACATCCACCAGTACAGGTTAGGGGCTGACCTGCTGGAAAGCAGCCCTGTGGGAGAATGACATAGGAGCCCTGGTGGGCAACAAGTTCACTATGAGCCAGCACTGTGTTCTTGTGGCCAGGAAGGCAAATGGTATCTTGAGGTACATGAGGAAGAGTGTGGCCAGCAGTTTGAAGGAGTTTCTCCTCCCCCTCTGCCCTAGTGAGGTCACATTTGGAATACTGTGTCAAGTTATGGGTTCTCCAGTTCAAAACAGACAAGGATCTACTGGAGAGAGTCCATCAGAGGGTTCTGAGGGTGGTGAGGAGCATCTCTCTTACAAAGAGAGGCTGAAAGACCTGGAGCTGTTTAACCTGGAAAAGAGAAAACTTGAGAGGGGATCTTAACAATGTTTATCAGGTGAGAATGGGCCCAGACTCTCTTCAGTGGCGCTCAGTGACAGGGCAAGGGGCAGTGGCTACAAACTGGAACATAAGAAATTCTGTCCGAACATAAGGGAAACCTTTCTTTTGTGGATGACAGAGCATTGGACGGGCTGCCCGGAGAGATTGTGGAGTCTTCTTCTCTGAAGACTTTCAAAACCTCCCTGGACATTGTCATCATCATCATTTAAAGAGTTCTGTTCTTTAGCTTTGTATGTGACATCTTGCTTTTTCCTCATGTTTTGGTGCAGGATCTGGCTCTCCTAGCTTCACGAATGTGCAGACTGCTTTGTACCAGCCCCAGCCTCAACAGCCCCAGCCTCAGCCATATGGCCAGTGCATAACTGATAATGGAATGGTGTACTCTGTGGGTATGCAGTGGCTTAAGACACAGGGCAGCCAGCAAATGCTTTGTACCTGCCTGGGAAATGGCGTGAGCTGCCAGGAAATAGGTATGAGTTTGTGTCAGTGCCTGTTCAGTCTGGCGAGATCTTTGGGACTGTCTCATGGCTTAATTTTGAAGTAGAATCCTTCTGTGCGTGCAAGAGAAATGTATTTTGAAGAAGACATACTGAAGAAAGGTGAAAGGGATGAAGAAATAGTAGTTTTTGTTATTTGAAGTCTGATTCTGTAGAGTAGAAACATTTCCCAGTGAGTTATATATAACCTGCTGAGGGAAAACAGCCCTTGGGAAGAACCATTAATAACTTTATTCAACTCAAGCTGCAATAATATATGTTTGGAAAAGCATGTAAAAGAATGACATAGCTGTGGAGCAAAGTCATCTGTTGGTGTGTATTGGCTCAGGGCCATGGCAGTCAGTGTGGGTTCACAGCAGCCAGTGACTTGGCCCAGAGGAGCTATTGCTGTTTTGGAACCCTGAGATTTGGAGATCGCTTTAAGCTGGAGTCTAATGCTGTGATTTGCTTGTTTTAAAGCTGTGACCCAAACGTATGGTGGCAATTCTGATGGAGAACCTTGTGTTCTGCCTTTCACCTATGATGGAAGGACTTTCTACTCCTGTACCACTGAAGGCCGCACAGATGGACACCTCTGGTGCAGCACCACTTCCAACTTCGAGCAAGACAAGAGATATTCCTTCTGTACTGAGCAGAATGGTAAGTTCTTCTTGGAGGATCTTCACGTGCACATGATCCTCTTACACAGATGGGGAAAGGAGTAGACAACACAGGAACAGGCTGCCTGAACAATTCTAGCAAGTCTGGAGAGACTCTAAGCATGCTCAGCGGTAAGGCAATCTTGTGAATGAAGGACTGCTTACAGTCAGGACACTTTTGTGTTCTTTGCATCTTTGGAGGGCGCACAGGGTGATGCGGGTGTACCCTTTGAGTCCTGTCCTAAAGTCAACTCAGAGAAGAGAGTACAGGAGTGCCTCATCAGGATGGAGCTTTGGCCCAAAGGATACTTAGACTTTGCCTTTGCTTGGCTGAATTGTTAGATCAATGCCCATATTAGGCTGCAAAGAGGAGGATATCCATGGAGTACAGTTTGTGCAGTCCTCTGCCATATATAGCAGTAATTTTAATGTGATTTGTGATCACTGATCAAGAGCAGGCATATGACTAATCCAGCAGCATTCCCTCTTGTCTGGGGATAATCAGTGTTTCCTCCACAGCACAGATCTACCTGTGTGGTTGCTCTTCCTGGAAAGCCCATCAAACATCCATAGAACAGTATCCAGACAGCTTGTCTGGCATCTGGCATTTTTCACATTCCCACATGAAAATACTGCTTCATACTCTGTATATATATATATATATATATGTTTTTAATCACTCTGTTCTGCTGCAGTTGCTTTTTTCTGATAAAATGTAAGCCTTTCTCTGCAGCACATGCAATACTCTTTCTTTAAAAAATACCACCACAACAAACCCAAACAGAAATCTACCAAAATCAACCCAAACAAACAAAATGCAAAACAAACCCCAAAACAACAACAAAAACTAAACAAAACCCCCCAACCAAGCCAAAACAAAAAAACAAACCAAACCAAACCAACCAAACAAAAAAAAAAACCAACCCACAACCAAACAAGAAAACAACCAGTATCCCTGTCCACACACATTTGTATTTTAATGAGGCTTCTTGGAATACACTGGAGAATGAGAAATATCACTACAGAAAAGCTTCAGCAAATGCCTCCTGATTCTCCATTGTTTGTAAAGCTGAGTTGCTCAAGAGGTGAATAGTTCAGGTAGGTTACAGCTCTCTTTACAGTGCTGCTTGCAAAACACGACGCTTCCAACCTCCAGAAAGGTTATGACTTGTCCTGTTGCTGTAGGTGAATTGTAACCCTTTCTTGAGGGTTAAGGCTTTACTTTAAGCTGAAAGGCACAAGTGGGTAATAGCCTCAGTGAGGTAATACAGGTATGCTGAGAACTGAGTTTATTTGAGTCCCTGGGCTTTGGCATAAAGGGTCTGCAAAGCTACTTCCCAAACACAGTAAACTTTGGTTTTCCCTGTTGCCCAGGATTCCTCATGCCTGACTCCACAACTCCTTCCAGAGCAATGTTTGAACTGAATTGACCTTATGCAAGAGTTGAGTTTCCAGATCTGAATTAATTGAGGCCAAAAAAAGAAGCCCATGCAGGGTACATGTGGAAAAAAACAGTGCTAGTGATTTATTTTCCAAGCTCTTTTGTTCATGCAAAGGAAGAGTGCAGGGTTCATTTGTGACTGTTTTCTTTTCATTTTGATACAGTTTTGATCCAGACACGTGGTGGCAATTCCAATGGTGCTCTGTGTCACTTCCCCTTCCTGTACAACAATCGCAACTACACTGACTGTACTTCTGAGGGACGGAGAGACAACATGAAGTGGTGTGGAACCACTGAGAACTATGATGCTGACCAGAAATTTGGGTTCTGCCCTATGGCTGGTAAGACTGAGAACCGTAAAGGGATTTATGTTCTCAGTGGTTCTTTGAGCTGGGAAGTAAAGAGCTAGCTGTCACTCATCAGTTATTGATGACTTCCAGTGAGCTGCATCTCAGCCCAAACCCCTTTAAGGCATTTCTGAAGTTTTGTTTTGTCCCAGTTTTTCCCCGCTGATCACATCTTGCAGAGACTTAGGCAACATCAGGAGAAGGCAATTTTTGTTGCTACTTTGCTGGTGGTAGGCATGCTTCTCAGCTACTGCAAACTACCGTAGATACATTAGAGACCAAGGGTCTGCAGAGCTTTGCAGCAAGTGAAGTTTTTAGTTTGCATGTACTGAAGCTTCTGTCTCAAGAGTTATCAGTTCTTCTTGCCTTATCTGTGTGTCGCCCTGAAAATGACATTAATGTCAAAATTAATATTGTAATCCATTCCTACAATCCATGCATGCTTGTCTTGATGTCAGGAGGGGATATATGGGAGGGAAGGTGACTATTAAAGTTTTTAATGGAAGACCTTCAGTAATTTAATGGCAATGCAGCATCTGAGTCCTTAAACAGCTTGTGGAACGCACAGATCTTCAAATGGCTGTGTTCATATACAGGCATGTATGCAAGAACTGATTCTTTCACACAGCATCCCTTGGACATTTTAGAGAAGGTACTTTTAGTAGCCTTCAAATGAAAATTAAAATGAATGAGTGCATACAAGGGATTTGCACTTTGAGAATGTTCTGACCCAGCGAAAATACTGTTTGAAGTTGAGTCTTGCCTAAAGCTTCCTTGTTAAGATGCAGAAACCACTGGGACTGCATGAAAGGGGCATTGCAAATGCTCTAAGCTCTCAAGATCCTGTTAATTCTAGCCACATAAAGTATCCTCTTGCTTTCTTCTCAATCAGCCCATGAAGAAATCTGCACAACCAATGACGGTGTCATGTACCGTGTTGGAGACCAGTGGGATAAGCAGCATGATATGGGCCATATGATGAGATGTACTTGTGTGGGAAATGGCCGTGGAGAATGGACTTGCATTGCATACTCCCAGCTCAGAGGTACTGATTTTTCATGTTGATGTCATTACTTTAGTCTAAGTGCTTGAGGGGTGGGAGAAATCATTTTCTTTTTTTCTCCTTTCCAATGAGTGTGAGTTCAAGCCCAGACTCAAGAACTGTTTCTTGCCAAGCTTTCCTTTGGATTAAAAAGGGAATCAGAGGAACTACATGAAGTTCCTATCTTGTTCACATGCTACAAAAGTACTCTTTCAGCCCTTGCAGGGTAGGAAGCACAGGAAAACCTTGATTAGCTTGATCAGTAGGTATACCTTTGTCTGCTTTTAGGAATCAGCACCTCTGCAGCTTCACACAGAGCTCAGCAGAGGCATCTCTCAAGAACAGACAAAACTCTAGACTAGTCTGAAGTATAAAAGCAGAGCAGTCCTTTTCTATTGTTCTGCAATGAAATTTCAGTTCTTCTGTGGTGGATTAGCCTTTGCTGGCTAATCTATATGAAAAATTGGCAGGACAGCACTGAGATTACTCTTATTTACTTACATGAGTGCTCCAAGTGGAGAAGTGCTTAAGCAATACCAAAAAAAGACGACTTAAAGTACAGACATTTGATCATCCTACAGCTAGCTCACAGCATTGGCTTCGTGTCTGGAAAAGGCAGGGGGGTTGCTGTCAGGGATCCAAAAAAGAACTCTTCACACCACTGCTGAAATTGGATATAATTTATAGGGAAAGGCTCAGTTCAGGGCTTTGGGAGGATTTTTATTCATGCATTTCCTTCAGAACAGTGAGAAATGCACTGCTAAAAGTTCTGCTCACTGAAACTCCTTTTTCCACATACGCAACCAGTTCTCTGCAGTTTCATTCTGGAATTAAAGTGGTCTTTCTTGATGAGGGGGAGTAGGGACACTTTTCTTCTTCTAAAGGCAAAGGTTATCCAAATAGAGCTGTTTAAACAGAGCAACCAGAGATGGTCCTTTACACCCATAGGAGGGTCTGAATGTAGCTTAGTTTATCCTAATACCTTGCCTGTGGTGTGGGAAAATACAATGAGGAATGAAAGTCTGGAATAAATGGAGTCAGTTCCCCAAGAAGAGATGGTCTGTGAGTTACTCTGGAGAACTGAACTTGGGTCTCCTGGGTCCCAGTTGACAAAACAACAAGCTTCTAGGTTGGTTTTGTGTTTGTTTTGTCTTTCTGCTCCTTGCTGTCAGGAATTCTGGGCCAGATCGCAGATTGTCACATCAGCATTGACCCTAATGGACTGATACCATTGTACCTAAGCATGGGACTGGGAACCCGGTTGCTGTGTTTTGAGGGAATAGTAGATTAGTAGCTACCAGCAGCATCTTGGAAGTGTGATAGATCTGGTCTTTAGCTTACTGCAAAGTGTAGTAGAGAAACCCAGCAGAACAACATCATGAGGATATTTGCACCTCTTTGTGGTATCTTTATGAATTTGGAGTAGCCCTTTTCTCCTTGTGTAGTTCTAATGATTTCAGACACTACTCACTGAGGTATTTAAGTCTAGACCTTCCTCAGAAGGCAGTGAGAGACCTAGGGTGCTGGTTTAGATTTTCTTTCACATGTGGAATCTGTCAAAAGGAATAATCAGGCAGTCCTGTAGTTTGAGTAACATATAGTACTTTGGACTGCAATCCACATCTCTTTTCTGCAAGTGTTGCTTATTTGCACACTTCCAACGAATGAACTTGGGAGCAGCGGTGTGTATGCAGTGCTGATCTGTGATGAGCACAGATTTCAGGGAGGCTCCTTTTTGCATGAATGGAGCTTGTCATGGTCAGTCTTTGTGAGCTAATCAAGAGGAGGGAATGATGTGCCAAGCAGAAAGATTTTTGTCTTAATGCTTAGAGCTGTTACTGACAAAATGTCTCTACTCTTTCTCAACCAGACCAGTGCATCGTGGATGGTATCACCTATGATGTGAACCAGACCTTCCACAAGCGTCATGATGAGGGGCACATGCTGAACTGCACATGCTTTGGCCAGGGTCGGGGGAGATGGAAATGCGATCCTGTTGGTAAGTAAGTCACCAGCTGCTCCCACTCACCAGTCACTCTGAGGCTGTGGAGAAACTGGTTTCAAGTGTGGTCAAACTAGTCTATGAATTTGGGCCCAGTCTTTGCCCACTTTCTGCTTTCAACTGCACAACTGCAAAAGCAGAAGCAACGCTGGATTTGCTGGAGGGTAAGTGAAAGGGCATTCCTAGTTTTGAGGACATAAACTTGGATTATCTGATGTGCCCCACAAGTCAGTGATGATGCAGTAGTAGTGGATTGTGGCAACATACCTCTTACAATGTGGCAGATTGTGGTAATGGGGCACAATAACACCAGGGTGGGGACTATTTGGGCAGATACTGGTACCTGAGCTGTTGGCCTAGCAGGCAATGTTCCCAGTCTGAATGCTGATAAAATAATGTGCAGCTAGGTGCTGATGCTAGGATCAGTTTTTCTTTCTGCGTAAAATCTTCAGGTCTCATTAAACTGAGAAAGGAGCACCAGCCTATATTAACTTACCTTGGACTAAATTGAATTTTTTGGCTGCCCTTTCTTCTGTCAAGGAGAGAAAGCTCAGGATGAGAACATGTGTTAACAGCACTCTGGAGGTTAGCTAAAACCATCATGGTTCTCTACAGGAATGAGATTGCATCTCTTCTGCCTCCCCCACTTCCCTAATGAACCTTGATTGGAAGATAAGACCTGGCTGTTTGGTTTGCAATTACTAAATCCAAGAGAACTTCAAACTATTGCCAAGACAATCTGTTAAAAAGTACTATTGGTTAAGTTCTGCTTTATTTACAGCAATATCTGTACAGGTTTACTGGGGAAACTTGGATTGTAAAACTCTTGTAAATTACTCCTTTGAAAGAAGGTGGCAGGAGAATGGTTTCAGCTATCTGTAAAGGTGTAATCATTTTAGTTTTGTTGCTTCTCTCTCCAACAAGGCTCCTGTTTTTCCAAGCAAGCATAATGCTGGTTTTCACTGAAAGTTTCCATTGAGCCAGAAACGCAAGCATAGGTCAGCTACAAAGTCTTCTGAAGTGCTGGTGCTGTGTTGTGTTTACCGTAGTTATGCTGATTTCAGGATTTCATCTTGATTTGTCCTCCTTTGGCTTATATAGTGGTAAATCTGGAAAGAGTGCTGAAAATAAACAGGTCACTTTGAACTTAGAAAGTAGAATTGAATTCTGCTGAAGCCGGTAGGACCTTTGCCATTGATTCCCTTGAGAGCAGCATGGTTTAATTTTGGATGAGAGATGAACTTAGTTGACTGGAGCAGAACTGGGCTCCACAATAGATAGTTCAAAATCCTTTTTTTGAAGGAACACCCCACTGACTTCTCTGGGAAACTTGCTAGGTGGATGGCCTGTATTTAACAGTATCTTAAGAAACAGGTCTCAACTGATTTAGCCCCTTAGTATGTAATTTAACACATGCAGTGGTGTATCAAGAACCTTCATTTGAGTTTAAATTTATGTTGCCACTTCATCTATATTTGCAAATAAACATTAGTGTTACATTTCTTTGCATCAAAGTCTCTCATAACTTGCTCTTCTGTCTTTGGCCTAGATTTTTTCCTATAGTTTCAGTGGTTAAACTCTTTCTTTCATGCCTTTAGATCAGTGCCAGGATTCAGAAACCCGTACCTTCTATCAGATTGGAGATTCATGGGAGAAGAACGTCCATGGAGTCAGATACCAGTGCTACTGCTATGGTCGTGGCATTGGAGAATGGCGTTGCCAGCCTCTGCAGACCTATCCTGGTAAGAAACCCAACTGATAAGTAACTTACTTGCTGACTAAGAAACCCAGCTGATAAGTAACTTACTTGCTGACTAAGATGTGAGGAAAGCAATCTGTCCACATCTCACCTGTTAAAGTTTCTGTACATTATTCATTTTAAACAACCATTTTGCTCCCACACCTCAGCAGATGCAAACGGGTGTAATGATTATACAGAGAGGGCCAGGCTGTTAACACTTGTACCTGAGGCCAGGCTTGGTTTAGAGAATGACAAGAAGGTACAGCTTGGGTTTACATTCCCTATTGGTATTTAGCAATAGCACATCTGCAGCCTTCACTTTCTGCTGCTTCAAACTCCTGCGTGTGTAGTGTTCCCTTTTCCATTGACTACAGAAGCAAATCCACCAAAGAACAAAACATTTTTCCTGATCAGTGCCCTGAAGAAACTAAATATTTGAACTTTTGTTTGCCCTGTCAGTTCCCAGAAATCTTTATAGGGACAGGCGATGCCTGTTTATTGGCTCATTCCGTTTCAGTTCCCTGAACAAAGCGTGATAAGGGAAACCTCTCTACTTTCCTGTTTAAAGTTACAGCTGCCAGTTTCTTAATCTGATTAAGATGAAATATTAAGACTCTGTTGTGGCTTCTCTTTTGGGAGAACACTGTGCTTGTTGTTGGTTTCCCCAACCCATCTCTGAGCATAAATGTGGAGGAACTGCATAAGGATGGGTGTAGGAATTTCAGTGCTGAGCTGCTTTTCTGCTTTATATCAAGATAGGTTAGGAAGATTCTGTTCAGACACTAGCTGCAATGTATTTATACCCTATGTGCCCTGCAAGGTAAGAAAGGGAATGTCAGGCTCATTCAGAAAGAGCATTGAAGGGGAATAGCCCCTTCGAATTCTGTTGCAACAACATGCTTCATCTAAATAAGGTGACCACCTCTTCTCTGACTTGCTTCACACACATCATACAGAAGGTCTTTGTGACAGCTCTCATTGAACCTGACCTATATCCAGCAGTGTTGTCAACTGACTGCATTTCTATCTGTGGCAATAGAGCTAGTGATCCAGACACAAGGCAAAAGGACACTTGGCAGACAGAGATATGGACTTTCCTTAATTTTAGGCAGCAAACTAAGGAGAGCAAGAATAGGAAGCAGGCCTTCTTTGAGTTTTTTCTTTAATTTCTTACTGGGGCTTGCTGAGGGCTTGACTCTGTTACTCTGCTTAAACACACATTTCCCTAAGCTATGTGAAATATGCATGCCTATAGACTTGGGCTTCTTTAGACATAAGAGTAACTGAAAATGTGTAAGTCAACCAAACATAATGTTTATGAATGTAGGTTTGAGGTTAGGTGAGCTTTGAAATTTTTTACCCATGTGCAGAGTTTTATTTACCTGGAAGTCCTACTAAATATGGAGCAGATATATAAATTAAATATTTTTCCAAATATATTATAATTAGAAATGTTGAGAATGGGGGAGGAGGTGAAGGTATTTAATGGCTAAAACAAGACACTTTTGTAGATTCCAGGGTGTTCTTTGGAATCTTCTGAGAACTAGCACAAGGACAGCGCTGCTGAGTGTTTGGTGTTCAGCAGGGTTGGGAGGGACTCAAAGGAGAACCATCAGATCATAAAAACTTTCTCTACTGGAGAGCTTTGTGGAGAAAATATAGCTGAGCCTGATCTATCTAAATATAATTGGTAGTCTTCAGTGTTGCAGCACTACTGAACTGTAGTTTGTGGGCAGAAGACCTGCCTCATTAGCTGTGGAGTGCTCCAGTTTCATGAAAAATCAGTCTTTCAAATCGACTGATTAAGAAATTTAGAAAAATAGTGAAAGACTAGAGTCTCTTTGTAAGGTGTATTCAATGTTAAATCAGGAATTTGTCCCTACCATGCCACAAGGTTAGACCTGGATTTGTCAGATATTTCTCATCCTTTTTCCTGTTGCAGAAGATACTAACTAATGAAAGCAATTAGTTGCTGAGAAGCTCCCTCTCTTTGAAAAATACATCCTTGCTTTGCAGACTTCTTTCTATACTAGGCCACTCTGATTTTTCTCTTTTGTTTAACTCACAAGAAATGAACCGAAAATTCTCCCAGAATGTATTCTAATTCACCATGTTTCTATGAAGCAGTAAGGATAGAAAGACAATGGCAATTATCTTCCATGTATCAAAATAGTATGTGAGCCACACACCTTTCTTGCACTTTGATAACTCCACAATGAAGGCAGAAAGCATCTCCAGCGTGTTAAAAATGGCAATTCTTTTTTTTTTTTTAATTCTTTTTCAGGGTCAGCTGGCCCTGTTCAGGTTATCATCACAGAGAGTGCAAATCAGCCAAACTCCCACCCTATCCAGTGGAATGCTCCTGAAAGATCTCATATCACCAAGTACATCTTGCGCTGGAGACCAGTGAGTACCACATTCAACATCATTCATTTACCAAAAATACTGTATTTGGCTTTTCCTGTTGTCTGAAAGAAGTGGCTAATAATTTCAGCAAATTTTAGTTGCTTATTTGGTGCCTGTGTCCTCTTAAGGCCAACAGTTTCTCTGAGGATCAGAGACCACCAGTGCTATATAAACACTTGATGTTTTCCTGCCCAGACTTTACTGATTACTGTGTTCATGAAGTATGTTATTAACCAAACCACTAGCACAGTAAGCAGGCAAGTCTGTATCCTTCCACAATTTTAACTAAAGATAATCCTTGTGGAAGCATCTTTGTTCTAAGACACATTGTTTTAGTACCGCATACATGTGTATCCAGAGACAACTGAGATAGATTTTTATCCTATTAATGGGGAGGTAAAAGGGGGTAGGATATGATTAAACAGCTAGGATAGGATTAAATAAACAGTCATCTTGCATATTCTCTAAAGTCTGCTTTGCTTCTCTAAAGTCTCTAAAGCTGGTTAACCTCTGCTTGTTGGCTTATTCATATTTGAGGAATGATTTGGTTTAACCCATGTAGATGAGTCGTGTTACAGTTCCCCTGAGTACAGCTTCACAAAAGACCACTTAATGATTAAGAACATTAGTATCTCCATGTTGGCTGTTATCAAGAGGACAATAAAGGCCCTGATCCAAAGACATTAAAGGCACTCAAATCTTTTTACTGACTTCAGTGTATCTTGGATCAAAGTCCTGAATGAAATGGGCTTTAAAGCACTGGAGTACAAACCTCAGAGGATGGAACATTATTTTAGAGCTTTCCATCGAGTTCAAATGCAGGGGAGAAGGGAAGAAATTTTCTGTATATTGTTTTCAGATGATGGCTTAGTGTTATTGTGTGTTTTCCAGCCATTCCTTCATGCCTTACTGTCTTTTGGATAAAGCTGTGAGTTTAGTTTGTATTTTACAAATAATACCTCTTTTAAAGGAAAAAGTTGAAAGCTAGGTTTGCCTTTCAGTTTACCTCAATAAAACTTTATCACCCAAAATGCCATTAGCCCTGCTTCCTGACATACTTGTCTCATCTCCTTGGACTCAATTCCATCTGTGCATTAATCATTCAAGTCATGCCTGTGTTTGAGTGTCGCAGAGCTTCATAACCTTGTAGCAGGTTAGGTCAGTAGATACGTGTGCCTGCAGAATAGGGACTCCCACTGTTTGTCTGTGTTCTTACAGAAAAACTCTGGAAGGCAGTGGAAGGAAGCAACTGTCCCTGGCTACCAGAACTCCTACACCATCTCAGGCCTGAGGCCTGGTGTGATATACGAAGGGCAGCTCATCAGTGTTCAGCGGTATGGCCACAAAGAAGTCACCCGCTTTGATTTTACCACAACCAGCACCACAGCAGTGACAAGTATGTTGAACAGTGGGCATCCAGGCTAAACTAATCTCCTTCACCCAAGCCTGTTTTGTGCATCCCAGTTAACTCAGAAGTAGTGATGTTTTATTAAACTTCTCTTTATTCTCTCTTGTAGGCAACACTGTTTCAGGAGAGACAACTCTTCTTCCTCCTGTGGTTGCTACTTCAGAATCAGTCACTGAAATCACATCCAACAGCTTTGTTGTCTCCTGGGTTTCTGCTTCTGACACAGTTTCTGGATTCCGTGTAGAGTATGAGCTGAGTGAGGAGGGTGATGAGCCACAGTATCTTGGTGAGACAATATCTGAGTCTACTAGACCAAAGCATTGCTAAAAATACGTGACCATTTTCTGTGACAATCAGCATAGCTAGTGGCAACAGTGGAGATCTTGCTGTCTTTCAGTACGATTCAGTTAGGGTATGAGAGTGGCAGGACTAGCTCAGATTAAAACCTCACATAGTTTATTGCCCTTTCTCTATCAATGACACTAAATGCATGTACAAGAAAGAGTATGAAAATAAGACAAGTAGGTAGCAAAACCCCTTCAGAATACTTCCCCAGCATCCTGTAGCTCCCTGAGCCAAGGGATGGTAGATTTGTATGGGTGGATATATTTATTCCTTTCAGCACCATGAATTTGTCCAGTCTTTTTTTCCTTTTCAAATCATGTAAACTTACTGGCTTCCACAGCATCTTAAAGTGAGCAGCAGTGCAGAGGAGGAGAGAACCAAATCTGCTTTCTGAACCTACTGCTGTACCTTTGCTATACCTTTTTACTTTCATCAGAACAGACAAAGAGAGATGTTTTACAAATGCCCTCTTGGCTATTTGTCATCCCATGGATGTCTGTCCAGTCTACTTTGTCAGTTGTTTTATTTGGATCAGATCTTACTGTTCTTTGATGTGACAATTTAGCTAAGCTGGAAGGCTGGTTAAAGATGCTGAACTTAGATCTAGAAATTGAATCCACTTTTCTAACATCTGCTGTAGAGCCTGTGTCACCACACATAATTTCATCTTGAGTTTTTTCCCCCCAGTTTCCTGTCTTAACCATGGTAATAGCAATATCTCACAAGGATTTGAGGTCATAATAGCTAGTTGAACATAAGTGCGATAGGAGAACAACATGAGAAAATTAACAATAATTCTCCCTGGAGAGTTGCTCCCCTGAATTCACAGGCCTGGACTCATGAGCAGAAAGTGGCTTACACAGGGACTGCCAGCACCATCACCACCTTTCTTGTCTGCACACTGGCTGCCCAGCCAGCTGAGCTGTGTTGCAAAGCAGGTCCTGAGCTCATCTGTCTGCAGGCAGAGGCTTACAGGCAATTCCCAATTTCCCTTAAGGTGCTTGGCTTCAGTCTGGCCATTAAAGAGCTGCTTCATGGGGAATTTTCTACATCTGGCATGTAGGTGGACATCTGGGGGAAAGAAGGGAGGGAGGAAGTTCATCAGCCCATATAATGTCATTCTTCTCCACTTACGAGTCAGTCTTTCCATATAACCATGTGAAAATTTTTCCATACATTTCTATACTGAAAATAACAACAGTCTGGGTATGAAATGAGCACTCAGCTGAGATGGCTAAATGCCAGCAGAATGCAGGGGGCTGCCACTCAAGTTGCCTTGCCATGTCACACACCAAGCCTTTCTGTCGTAGCTGTTGTCTGTTCGCTAAGTACGGAGATCTATCCTGACTCTCCACACAAGCTGTTTTGATGTGGACTAAAGACACAGTGCAGAATGATTGCTATTTTATTGCAGGAAGACTGATTCAGCCAGATTAGAACAGAGGTCTTAATGATTTCATTGGGGGAAAAAGAAAAACGACAGAATTGCTAAGGCAGTCTTTTCTTTACCACCTTTCTCAGATCTTCCAAGCACAGCCACTTCTGTCAACATCCCTGACTTGCTTCCTGGTCGCAAGTATATTGTTAATGTCTATCAGATCTCTGAAGAAGGAGAGCAGAATCTGATCCTGTCTACTTCACAGACTACAGGTATGCGTGGGTGGGTGTTGCTGCACTTTGAAAGCTGCTTTTATCGTTTGCTCAATAAATTGTTACCTCTTACCCTCACTCTTGCTTTCCTCTTGTTTATTCCCTTAAACAGCTCCAGATGCACCTCCTGAGCACACTGTGGAAAGTGTAGATGACACATCAATTGTCATTAGCTGGAGCAGACCACAGGCTCCAATCACAGGTTTGTGGTCCTATTTTGGTAGCATCTGAAATCTAGACAAAAGAGAAAATGAAGTATAGCTCTGGGACAGAGGGCTAGTGCATAATTCTGCACAGTCTGGGAGACCAGGTGGAAAGCACATGGGCAGCCTAGCATTTGCTTGCTTCCTTGTCCAAAGCAGGCAATTCAGGAGGCTGGATGCAAAACTATTCCTTCTAGATTGATGTTAAATAAAACCGAGCTCCCTGACCTTCTCATTTTATCTGACATCCAAACCATCCTGTAACAAGCATGAAAAATGTGTAGACCTAAATCCACATCATAACTAAGAAATATTCTAGACCAGGTCAGATTATGCTTTGTAAGGCACTATGAATGTATCATCTGTGGATGAGATGTGAGCACAGGCATGCCACCGGTCCTGCTGAAGTTCAGGACTATTTTCATGAAACCTTAGCTTGGGGAGATCAGTTTAGCTTTCATTTCTAGCATTGCTTGTGCTAGCCTACTGATTGTGAAAACTAAATGTACTTCTCTCACTTTAGGCTACAGAATTATCTACACACCCTCTGTGGAAGGCAGCAGCACAGAGCTCAACCTTCCTGACACTGCAACCTCTGTAACACTCAGTGACTTGATGCCAGGTGTTCAGTACAATATCAGCATCTATGCAGTGGAAGAAAATCAGGAGAGTACTCCTGTCTTCATCCAACAGGAAACCACAGGTGTCCCACGCACAGGTAACAATCAGCACGTTCTGGATATCAGTCACTGAGTTTTCTGTGGGTACTTAGAGCCAAGTGACAATGCAGACTCAGATGGCTCTAGCTAAACCAGTCTTTGAATGGACTTGGTTCTGCTTTTTGTCATCCTTGTGGTTTTTAATTGTAAATGTCACTGGTATTCTAAAGCAAAGTCACACTCACTTATGAGTTGCCACAGTCAAGCCACAATTCTGCCTTAATAGGGTTGTAATTTCCAGGGAACGGACTGCAGGCAGGTCAAAAGTCTGGCCTTGCATTGTGCCTGTAGGAAAGAGATCAGAGTTTCCTAAGCTGTCTTAAGAGCGTTCTGCTAAGAGGTCTTCTTAAGAGCCTTGGTAAACCATTTTGTCTCAGTACTTGGCCTTCAGATGTTTAAGGATATGTACTTAGATACCACAACACAAACCCAAATGGTTCACCTGACTTCTCCTTCTTCCAGTCCTAATCACTGTCATTGCAATTGGTGAGAATAGGAGACTGTGCAGCACTGATGTACCAAAATAACAACATGCAATCTAAACTTGAGGCACAACCAATTAAAAAAAAAACCGGTTTCAGGGTTCTTTAAATATCCAATTGGGCTGAATAGCCAAACCAGAAGAAAGCATAGTGAAAGAACAGGGATCTGGTGTGGTAGCAGTGGAATGTGATGGTCCTGCAAGTTGCAAGCACATGTTTTCAAATGGGAACTTACCAGGAATGAACTCAGCTCAATGATTTTATGGTTTGGCATCTGTGTCTTCCAAAAATGTGCATTGGTTAGCCTTAGGGCAGTATCAGTCCTAATCTGAAGAAATTTCATTTGAACATAGCAATTCAAGGGTGCAGTACTGTGGACCAACACAGAGAACACAGAGGGAACTGGATTTTGTCTTTGCAGTAAGGCCAGATCTGCCCCTGTACTTGTTTAATTATAAAAGATGGATTTTAAGTTAATTACAGACGTTCAGAACACGCCATGTATTTTGAAAACCCTCCATTTTAATTTTAAAAGGATGTTCCTGTTTCCAGCCCCTGAAGTATTCCCTCCTGCCCCCAGGCTTTTGATTCTATGTGTACTTGAAGTTCTGTGGTGTATTACATCTGGTCTTATAGTTCTTTCTGAGACAGCAAGATACTTTCTAGGACTGAATGCATGTGATACTTATAACTGTGTGGTGACATTTTGAATTGTAGTCTGTTTGGCTAGGAATGTGTGTATGTATGTTTACAGTGAGGTTACCATGATGTTTTTAATTTGGTAAATACTCTTGAGCTAGCCATTGTTCCATCAAAATTAACTTTTTTCCTCCCATGTAAACCTAAAGCTTCTTCTGCCAATTGCTACAGGCTCCCTCTAACACCGTCCTATCGCTCTGTTCACAGATGAAGTTCCTTCACCCAAAGATCTGCAGTTTGTGGAGGTTTCTGATATAAAGATCACCATCATGTGGACCCCACCACAGAGCCAAGTGTCTGGCTATAGAGTGGAGGTGATCCCTGTCAATCGCCCAGGACACCATGGCCAGAGACTGCCTGTCACCAGGAGCTCTTTTGCTGAAGTTGTTGACCTGCTGCCTGGAACAACCTATCTCTTTAAGATCTTTGCTGTGAGCCAGGGAAGGGAGAGCAAACCTTTGACTGGAGAGCAAACCACCAGTAAGTCTTTCCTTCATGCTTTTTTCAACCTTTGAAGTGCAGATTTCTCTGTTGCTTGGAGAAATGTATAAACAGAGAACTTAATGTGCAACAGTTATAGCCCAGGAGGTATCCCATAACTGGGATGACAGGGCTGGGAATTCATTCAGTCAGACAATGATCTCTTCATCAGATTTATCCTCCTTTGGGGCTTTCCAATGGGAGTTTAACTCTCATGGCACTTTAAAACAATTTCATATGGCTGGAATTCAACTTCGTTATTACTGACTGAGAGTTGATGGGCTCTGCAGTTCTTTCACAGCACAAGAGTTCAGCCTGTGGGGTTTTTTTGTCCTTTTTTTTTTTTTTTGAGGATACCTTGAAGCATTTTTCAGCCTGACTTAGGTGCCTTGCTGAGATTGCTCTGAAAATCCCTCTCTCCTTTCTGACAGCTACATACCTATTTGTCTCCACTGGCAATAGTCAGTGTTCTGTGTGCACATGTAAGGACAGGCCTTGTCACTAAAAGGGCTGCATTTCAGCTCTGCCAGATCAGGCATTGCTTTCCACAGGCTGTCTCAGCACCCCAGAAACGTCACTGTCTTCCCAGGGAGACCTGGGGAACTGGTTTGCAGCAACCTCAATGGACTGTTGACAAGAGCCATGGGAAGCATATATATTTCAGGAAGAGATGTGCAGGAGCTCTCAGAACCTGACTGCTAATGACTTAGTGGCAGTGCAGCATGCCATTAGTGTGAGGCAAGATGACAAGCAAAGTAGTCTGTCAGGTGTTGCTTTTTGCCTTGCAGAAACGCAGAGAAGAGAGCAGATGTAGGCTTTCAGGTGGAAGAGGAGTTGAACATGGGTTCAGGTGGTTATCCCTGGTTGTGATCCAAGAAAAGCAAGTCAGACAGAACCTGGGATGTAGTTCATTTGAACAGACCTGTTCATTGGGCAATAGAAGAGTGACTTCTATTTACAGAAGTGACTGTGTTTATAGAAGAGTGTAGTGTTCTCTAAGTGGGTCCCATTATTCAAAGGATCAAAATTCAGCAGTGTGCATCTGCTGCTGTTCTGATACTTGTTGCTGAGAGCAACTTTTGAGAATTCAGCCTAATAAAGATGAGAGGGAAGGAAAAGAAGTGGGATAAGCTGTGAATACAGCTGTGCTGTTTGAGAGATACTATTTACTTACATCTGTAAAGTTACGAGACATGAATAGGGCCTCTCTCTCTTACCATCTCCTTTGACTTGGGGAAAATGGGATCCTTAAGCTTGTCCTTTGGCTTAGGTATATGACTTGAGTGTAGCATAGATGTTGTTAACACCCTCTCCTTTAAGTCAGGTTTTCAAAAGCAGGGGTGTGACTTAGGATTCCGAACCCTTGGAAGCATTTGAAGAAGTGCTTAGTTCCTAGTTAGATCTGTAAATCTTTCTGATTGTGTTTTCAGGAGCCATGGCTAGGTATAGAGCCACCTCTGAAAGTCCACAGAGAGGTGTGCATCAGGGCATAGACATTTGATTCAAACAGCACAGGAATGGTTGCAAATGTCTGGAATCATTTTCCATAGGCTACGATCATCCATGTAACTGCTTTCCCTAAACCACATTTTAGAAAGTATTCACATAAATTGCATCCTGTAATCGAAAGTCCTGGGAAACAGAAATCATTCAGAGTTCCCAAGGAAAGCCCTGCAGCAGAAGTCTCTTCCCACGGTGTAAATGCAATTCTCTTTTTGACCTTCCACAAATAAACTCTGTGTGTGTGTGTGTGGCTTTTTAATCTTCCACTTTTAAGTATGGGCAGAGGAAGTGATAAAAGCTTAATGTAGTTGTGTGGAAAGGAACTGACTGTAGGCTACAAATTGGAGGAAGATGATATGGTCCTTGTCAGAGGAGACTGAGAACACATTCAAATACCAAAGAGAGAAATAAAGCTGTCAGTCTGTGGGATGGAGGTGGACCTAAGGACTGTCACACTCATCCATTGTTTTTCAGAATGATATCCTCCATCTTTTCAAGTGGTGGAAGAAGGAACTCCTTGCTTCCTTTTCCCCTTCTCCTCAAAAAAGGAGAAAATGATTGGAGAAACAATAAAAGGGACAAAAACCCTTTCCTGCTGAGTCACTGGGAGAGTGAAGGAAACGTTAATTTTTATCACAAAAATGTTATTTACTCAGGGGAAGGAAAAGGCACTTGTCATAAAATGGAACCTTTCTTCACTGCTCTTGATTTCAACATATGATTGAGACCTAGAAAAGGTGGGGAAACTTGCCATGTAGACACTAGGTTCTTCACTGCAGCTGGTGCTACGCTGCTTGCTGTAAAGGCGAGTTGCTTATTTGTCTTTCCCCCTCTGAGCCTCATCATGTCTCAGCCGAGGGTAGCAACATCTCTGCCATTCACAGGGCTCCAGTGCAGTGCTGAAGAAGCTGTGTTGCTTCAGCCTCAAGTTTATGTAGTTTTCTGGGTTATCAGTTTCAGAGCTTCCCAGGGGCAGTGACAGAGTTGTTACATGAGTCCCATGGGGGGAGCACGCTTAGAACTGTTATGTAGTCAATTCCATGGTGTAGTTATTTTTAAATAGATCTAGAAACTGGTTTTATACAGAAAGTTGCTGACTGTTATTTATTTTTGCATTAAAATGACAAAGTGGGGGTGTTTTGTTTTGGGAAGAGACTTTGAGAGGGTAGAGAGTAAAACTGGGCAAAGATTTAAAAGAATAAATCTTTCTAGTGCAAAAGAGCTAAAGATAGGTTTTTGTGTGCGTGCTGACAAGTCTAAACTGAGCTGCATTTTAAAAAATGCTCAGCACTCATGAGAAACTGCTGAGATTCCTGAGTGAGCTTCGGTCCATCTGTCTTGCCTCAGTCGCTGGCCTGCCTTCCCATGGGATGGCATGTATGGCAGCCACCCAAATCACTGCAGCCTGCACCACACAGGTCTGCCTGGCCCAGCATAGTACTGGATGGCACTGAGGCATGGATATAGTTATTTCACTTCTATTTCCAGCTCTCTCCCATGGTCCTCACCTTCTGTTTTCCCTACTGTTATACATGTGCCCTATGTGAGAAATAAAGGCTCCACAATCACCTTGTATGCTCTTTTTTTTTTTTTTTTTTTTTTGCATGGTAACAGGCATGCTTTGGGAGTAGGAATGAAGTAGAGATACAGTTGGAAAATTGATGCATGTTCTACTTTTTCTTCCCCAGAGCTTGATGCTCCTACCAACCTGAGATTTCTCAATACCACGGAGCATTCAGTGTTAGTGTTGTGGACGCGGCCCCGCGCTGTGATCACAGGGTACCGCCTGACTGCAGGTCCTACAAGAGGAGGTCAACCAAGGACCTACAATGTGGGACCCTCTGCTACCAAGTACCTTCTCAGGAACTTGCAGCCTGGCACTGAGTACACCGTGTACCTTGTGGCAGTTAAAGATGACTTGCAAAGTGCCAGAGAGACTGGAGTCTTCACAACTTGTAAGTTTAACCAGGCTTGTATTCCTCCTCCCTGACACCCTGGCCTTTCTTCAAAACTTATGCTGAAAGTGACTATTATGAACTGGCTTACA
Organism: Indicator indicator; assembly: GCF_027791375.1. Taxonomy (NCBI): domain Eukaryota; kingdom Metazoa; phylum Chordata; class Aves; order Piciformes; family Indicatoridae; genus Indicator; species Indicator indicator. Next base: position 10,225,350 of record NC_072014.1, on the reverse strand, counting down.
GAAGAAGTTTTCTGAAGTGGCACCCCAGCAGAACTGCTTGGGAAATATTCTATTTTCTTCATTCCTTTGGCAGGAAAAAGAGTTATTTGCATCAAAAAGCTTTTAGTAAAATGTATGTCAGCTTTTTGGTGATTAAAATCAAAAGGGAGAACTTACTTCTGGTAGCTCCATTTTTGTCTAACTGAATGACAAAGAAATTTAGTTTTACTTGATCTTTCAGTTTGTTTGGTTTTGGCATGACAAATCAAGGAAAGCAAACAGCTCCCTTCAAATGGGCAAGGAATAATTAGCCTGTCATTTGTATAAAGCTGATGGCAGTCATTTCTCAAGCCCAAACTTACCATCCTGGGCAGCTCAACTGCAGTTCTAGAAACTGACACAATCATTGTATTTTACTCTTCTTTTATTTCTTCTTTTTTATATTTCAGTCATCTGTACTTGTGCTCTTGGCTTGGAAGAAATATTAAGCAAACTTTGGGAGGATAGGGAGTTCTGTAAGAACCCACACATACTTCTAGGAAGAATAAATAGATTGGCTGTTTAAATAATGATGAAGTAGTCATATAAACTAACAAAATTCAAAGCTATCCAAGCCCCAAACCACATCCTCTTTTCAGAAAAGAATGTGGTTTCTTTTAGAACAATGTGAAATTTAAATAAAGGTTCAAACTGTTAGAGTAGCACTGTTGACATTGGCAAGGTGCTCTTTTGCTGACAGATAGCCTTATCTATAAATATTTCTCCATGAGGCTATGGTTGGATATCTCAGATGAATATCACTTATTATTGCTGAAATGAATATTCTGTCTTGTCTAAATGAAACCAGTCCAGTTTAGGACTACAGATGAATAAAACAAATGATCATCATTAATAATGAGGTTAATTCAGATTAAAAGTTTTTTAAACTGATTTTGGGGTATGCAAAGGCTTTGGCTTCTATGTGATGTTTCTAACCTATCAATGACACCACAGACTACTCAGATTGTCTTTGAGCTCCTTTTCACTCTACTGACTTCAAAAGAGTTGAAGATGTTGGTGAGGGACAAGATGGTTGTAGCTGGGACAGCTAGATAACAGATAAGGGTATAGCATTCTGCTGATTGAATGGTGAGTGAAGGAGAAAAAGAAGTGAGTTTTTTTGAGAAACACTTCAGATATCATGCCAAAATCTTAGGCTTGGATGCATAGAGGACTCATGAGGCCCACTTCAGTATTTTTGTTTCCCTTAGGAAAACCAAAAGCACTGGCTGTGATGAAACCGCTTGCATGCTGTCTGTCAAGCGCAGCAGCAGACAGAATTGATCTGTCAGATCTCTCCCAAATCTCTGGATCTTTAGAACTTACATAGTTCAGCACTTACTATGTAACTCTTGTTATTTGGACTGCTGTAAATCTGTTTCTCTAACTGTACAGGCCATGGGAGTGGTGAGGCTTCAACTCTCTCAATTCACTTTACAGATCAACCTGCTGGCTCTGTTCCTCCTTTTAACACAGAGGTCACTGAGACTTCTATTGTCATCACCTGGACACCTGCCCCAAGGATTGGTTTCAAGGTGGGAGAAACTGAAGTCCCATGTTTCTTTTTTCCTCTTACTTCATTGTGATAGGAAGGACAGATTAGAGCTGTTTGCTGTGGACTGCAGTGAAGATAGCAGCACAAAGGAAAGAGGTACAAAAGGTACTGCTTACAGAGGACAGGTCTAGGTCACAGAGCTCAGTGCAAACACATCCTCTGGGCTTCAGGTCAAGTTCTTCAGCAGGACATCTGAAACACAAGTTACAGGATTAACAGTGGACATTCAGCATAAGGGCCTGTGGTACTCAGCCAAGATGCTGATAGTTAGCTGGGACAGGTGCATTTGAGACTGAAAATTTGCTAAATTTGCAAAATTTGCTACTTCTCTGCAGCTGGGTGTGCGCCCAAGCCAAGGTGGAGAGGCTCCCCGGGAAGTCATCTCTGATTCTGGCAGCATCGTGATCTCTGGCCTGACCCCTGGAGTGGAGTACACCTACAGCCTCACAGTCCTGATGGATGGCCAGGAGAGAGATACTCCCATCATCAGGAGAGTGACTACACGTAGGACATGTTTGCTTTTCTACAACTATTCCATGTAATCTTTGTTTCCTCTGTGCTCCTCAGATGAATGGCTGTCTTCTGGGAGTCAGTTCTAGTCTTTTCCTTCTGCCATGGTCTGTGGAAGATGTTTTTCTTCCTGATGCATAGGTGACAGTAACACTAGCTCATGCAATGCAGGGTCACAACTTCAGGACAGTATTTTTTAGCTAATTTTGAAATGTAAAGATTTCAAATGTAATCTGGGGAGGAGGGATGCTGATGGAGCTAGCGTGACTCTCAGTGCCATAAATGACCCATCTGTCTGATTGCTTGCAGCACTGTCCCCACCAACCAACCTGCGCCTGGAGCCCAATCCTGATACTGGGATCCTGGTAGTCTCTTGGGATAGAAGCACAACTCCAGGTAACAACGTGAACTCACACTATGCTCAAACCTCTTGCAGCAGAACACTAATGTTGGCTCTCTGATGCCTTGCAGTTCATTAAGGAAACATGATGGGAATCCTGCTGTTGAGTAATTTAAAGACAAATGTACATATTTCTAGATATATTCAAGGACATGATTTACAGTTAAGTATAGGTTGCTATAGGGCTCTTCATGATTTCCATCCCATTTAAAATGCCATTTTTGGAGTATGAATGTGTTTAAATAGTTTTTCTGGTTTTGGTATTTGAAGGATTTCTTCAAATATACTGAGTGGTTTAAAAAAAAAGTAGTCCAAAGGAAAAGAAGGCAAAATGGTGGTGAAGAATGAGTTCGTGTTGCTGAGAGTAAGCATGGGACTCTGACAGTGTTGAAGATGAACTCTTCTCCCACAATAGTTGATGAGAGATACACAATTAACTTTGGCAACACGGGGATTGACAGCTTTTTGAAAAGCCTACTTTATCATTAGGTGGTTTTTTTTTTTTTTTTGGCAGGTCATGAGTTTTTCAGTTAAGGTCTCAAATGGAACTGAAATTACAATGAAAGTGACATGGCTGCCTCCTAGGAAGCTCCTTTTGGGGTGCTTGACTAAGCAACATCTTGCTTACTGGGCTCAGGGTGGCAAAATCACTTGTAAAATTATATGTATTTGCTTCAGTTGCTTGTACTGAGGCCTGATGTAAATCAATACAGCTTGAGATAACTGCATGCTGATATATCTGTGTTTCAGGCATCAGTGGGTACCGAGTGACCACTGCTCCTACCAATGGGCAGCAGGGTTCAACCTTGGAGGAAGTTGTAGGTGCAGATGAGACCACCTGCACCTTTGAAAACCTAAACCCTGGTGTGGAGTACAACGTCAGTGTTTACTCAGTCAAGGATGACCAGGAGAGCGTTCCCATCTCTGAAACCATCACACAAGGTAATGAAAGGATGAGTAGCAGTTTTAGCCACTCAAAGTCAAATTGTTGAGTCCAAGAGCTCCACATTGCAGAACTCCTATTAGTCTGATGGCAGAGGGTGTAGACTCAGTATTCAATCTCAAGAAGCAGAATAGCTGTGTACCAACATGTGACAGAGCAGTTTTTATACCCATGTACTTCTCTACACAGCCAGTCTACATTGCCTGTCAACAGGGTGGTGATGAAGAGATGGATCTGTTGTATTGCTACACTGAGCTAGGGAGCAAGAGAGACTTTAACTTGACCCTGCAGTGCCCCAGCATCTGGAGCACAGCTGAAGGAAATAGGAAGTAGATGAAGAGAGGTATGAGCGAGAAGCGAGCACAGGAGAAATTTTGGCAGCTGTAGTGGCAGGAGATCACTTCAGAACAAAGGAGAGGAAAGCCAAGATTGAAAGGTCTGTCACTAGCACTTCTGGGACACAAAGTGGTGTGTGCCACCTCACACTACATGAAACTACCTTTATAACCACATCAGCAGAATTAACGTGCATCTCCCCAAATGGTTTAATTTCATTTTCCTTTGTGAGGGCTTTGTTTGTTTATGTTTCTGCTCAGCCCTGAAATGATGCCAGCTACCGTGTGTGCTTGCTCTTATAACACTGCCTTAAAATTTCCATGCTTCACTGAAGTGCTGTATGCTCCCTGGAGGTGAACTAATGCTGTGATACTGTGTAATTAAAGCAGTAATAATCTTTAGCCCTTTACTGTCTGCTGGTGGGGGAAAGCTAAGAATGTATGTCTCTGGCTTTTAGCACTCTTTAAAGGTGATATGGAACAGGCATTCCATGTGGATAAACAATGATTTTTACAGAAAACTGGCAAATTTTTTGCATCTCTTCTGTAAAACATGTCTTTTCCTGGAAGGACATTAAAATAGAATGTAACCACTATTATTAAAGCCACTCTTTTGCATATTACTGTCCCATAATAATGTTTAAGCTAACTTGTAATGATCCAACAGAATGGATACCCAGTCCTGCATCTTTGGTGTCTGATCCTGGGTAGGAAGAATCAGTAGTTCCCACTGATTTTGGGGTTGCCATGCTGAAGTTACAGAGCCAAACCTTGTTGCTTAAACCAATATCAGTCTATTGACTTGAGCATCTGAGGGTTTGGCAATTGTCCCTGAAAGATGTATCTAACATTCCCCATTTCCTGCCCAACTCTGTCCTTAACATGCAGGAAAATAATAGCTTTTCTAGCAGGATTGATATCAACAGGGAAAACAGGCACAGCTCTGCTTGTTTGCCCTACAGAAATTTAGGCAATATCTAGAAGGTCATTAAAGAGGATCCTTATTCAGTGGCTTAATGCCAAGATCTTGAACAATTTAGCCAACAAATTGAGTCGGCCTCTTGGCTGCATCATATGCTGGGCATTACCTTTGAATATGGGCATGTTGTCACTCTCAGAGAATTCTTACCTTCTAAAGGTCATTTTTAATCATTTGCCATCTTTCCAGGAAGGTGCTTTTGTTACTCTTTTGTACCATCTGTTTTTAGTGCATAGATTGCATCAGTTAGTGGTAAGTAGAACTTGAGGAATTCTAGGCCAGATCCTCAAGCCTTTACAGGGATTTGAGAAGTTTTTCCAAGTCCAGTGTAAACAGTTTGGATAATGGATGATCAACCCTGTAACTTTGTGATGGTTCTCACCAGCTAAGGGTGTGGTCTGATTTTAGCTCCCTCAAATAGGTTGATATTTATGATTCCAGTGATAAAAGTTAGATCATTAGAAGAAGAAAAAAATTCTAGGGGGTTGATCAACGGTTACTTCAGAGGAGCTATTTTATTTATATGCTAATAGACTTTGATATCTTGTTTTCTACCCAAAACCATAAAATGGGATATTTTTTTCACTTTATTTTCATCAGAAGGTGACAGGTCTTTATGGTTCCCCATTGCTCAAAGTAAATTTGTTGCAAGTGTCTCTTGTAGGACATTTTGGTATGTCTGAAGCAGAAGTGTATTGCCTCTCTGGGGAGGCAGCTGGAGACTGCACTGAAGGGTACAATAGAAAAAAAAAAAAACAACAAAACTCAAACACCAAACCCCCTCCTTTTCTTTCCAAACCCAAAGAGAAGTTCTGCATATCACCGCAATTGCTTCCACAGTTCTGTCAATGTTAAGAGTGATGAACACTGCTTTTTTCTCCCTTGTCTGTCTTTTGCCTCTGTCTTTGCCTTTCCCATGTGCTCTTTAACTCATTAGAGGTGCCCCAACTCACTGACCTAAGCTTTGTTGACATAACTGACTCAAGCATCGGCCTGAGGTGGACCCCGCTAAATGCCTCCACCATTATTGGGTACCGCATCACTGTAGTTGCAGCAGGAGAAAGTGTCCCTATTTTTGAAGATTTTGTGGACTCCTCAGTAGGATACTACACAGTCACAGGCTTGGAGCCGGGCATTGATTACGACATCAGTGTAATCACACTCATTAATGGCGGAGAGAGCGCCCCTACCACTCTGACACAGCAAACGGGTGAATTTTGAAAACTTCTGTCTTTTGTGACATGGACAGTGTTTCATGCTGTCACTGGCTGTCAGGATCATGGGGCCTTGTCCAAAGAGGAATCGAGCTGCTCACTGAGGGGAAGCCAGGCAGACTCAGCTGTAAATGGCAGCTGAGGGTGGCTATGCAATGCTCAGTTTTCTGACCTGAGGCATTTTCATACTGTGAAAGGCTGCAGACTTGCCAGGCTTGTTCACCTTCTGCTATTCAGATTTCCAGGGTCCAGCTGGAATCAAGAGCCTGAAACATGATCTGTGTATTCACCAGACTCGTAAACAGTGATTTCCTAAAACATGAGCCAGAGGGAGGAGCAGTTCAGCAGACACCCCTCCAGCTGTTGATAGCTGTTTGAGCTTCCAGCAAGCTGTTTCAGTGGTGGCCCCACTCTTTGCACAATGCCCCAAAGGATGCAGGTGAAACGGCACTCTCTGAGTACATGCCACTGACAGCCATGCCACACTGTCAAGGGTCTCTGTAGTGCATGAGCAGGCGGTGAGCTGAAAAATGGTTCTTGCATGAAGTCCTGTTGTGTTTGAAAATCCTGAGGCTGTAAATCCTTCCACACAAGTAGAAGTAGAATCATAGGAAATTAGTGATATACCTTCTCCTCTCCTGTGTATGCATGTATGAATTCTAGATGAGATTACTTTTCCATCTGTAGGCTGCTGTATGGCAACTTTAAACCTCTCTTGGCTCCCCATCGGTAATATGAAATCCAGCTGCAAGGAGCACATTACTGACACTTGCTACCTTGTTTTCAAATTAAGCCCATGGGGTATATTTAACATATTGGGAATTGCCAAGACGTTAAGGGAGCCTGACAGTAGTGCAGACATATTTTCTCTTAACTGTAGTAGAACTCGGATGTAGTTTAGAAGTCTGTTTGCATGGGTCTGATATAGTCAGTTATGCATGAGATACTTTCTCTGGTGATTACCTGAACAAACATCTCAATCCACTTTTATTAATCAGAGAACTAAAATACACTTGTTCTTTGCTATGTAGCTGTGCCTCCTCCCACTGATCTCCGCTTCACTAATGTGGGGCCTGATACTATGAGAGTGACTTGGAGTGCACCAACTTCCATTGTGCTGAGCAATTTCTTGGTGCGCTACTCACCTGTGAAGAAGGATGAGGATGTGGCAGAGCTGACAATTTCACCTTCAGACAACATGGTGATTTTAACAAGTAAGTGGGTTACCTGCAGAAGTTAAATATAGAAGGCCCCTTTATACATGACATAAGGCAAAAGAAAAATTGCTTACTGTAAGTATAACTGGCCAAATTCTCAGCTGATCTAAGCAGATGTCAAAGTAGCCTCCTATATACTCACACTAAATGGGATTTGGCCACTTTCTTTACTCAAGTTAAAGCCAAACCACAGGAAAGTTTTTCCCATTGATCCAATGATGAATCCAGACTATGGGGCAATTGCTTTGGTTTACAAGCCTGGTTAGGTATTAAGACTAAATACATATTATTCACGTGGTTTTCCAAAAACATCAAGGACTTGCAGTGCAGAGGTTCAGCGAAAGGATTAAAATGTGCAAAAGGTCATTACTCCCTTAGTTTTGTATGCTCAGGACCTGAAAATAAATACTCATTGGAACCTTACAGGACATGGCAACAAAATGTGGGCATTTTCAAAAGCTGACAGTAATTTTTGCTGGTGCAAAGGTGGTTTTACATTTGAAGTTGTTTTTTTTTTGTTTGTTTGTTTTGTTTTGTTTTGTTTTAATCTGCCCTGAAATCAGGTTGGTTGAGTGAGAGGCAATACACAGTTTCGGAATAAGAGTCCAGATCTGGAGCTCGTCTGAATTGGAATAGCTTTGTTGGAAATCCTTGGTCCTCCAGTTTGGTTAAAACCTAAAGCTTTAGCCTGGTGCATAACTGAACTACTGGATAACTAGAAGAAACTCAGTAGAAAACTAACCCCTAGCCAGTTTCCACAAGCTAATGTAGAAATGATAGAGGATACCATGCTCCTTCAGGCTAAAATGTTGCAAGCAGCCATGATGCCACAAAAAATTATTTAACTTTTTTACTGTCCTGGAGGCTCGGATCTTCCATCAAGCAGAACCTGATTGCCTCCCTTAAGAAACAGTTAAAATTGCGTAGGTTGAGTGACTTCTAGCTATTAGTAAAGATGTCTAAATTCCTGTACTTAAACTCCACAGATCTGCTCCCTGGTACTGAATATCTAGTGAGAGTCTACAGTGTTTCTGAGCAACATGAGAGTGCACCTTTGTCTGGAATCCAGAAAACAGGTACTTCAGTGCACCCTGAGACACATGTGCAATTAATGCCACTCATGAAGTAATTGTTAACATGACTTTGTCTCTCTTTTTTGTGTATTGCTACCTCATTGATGGGTAATCAGCTAGATATCAAAGAGCAATTCAGTGCATGTCTTGGGTAAACACTGGGAAATTTTATGTTTCGTTAGGTCTGAGAGGCAGAATTTGTTTTTAAACAGGGCATCATATGCCCTGGTGTGAATGTACAGATAGAATCGTAGAATGGTCCAGGCCGGAACGGGCCACCAAAGGTCATCTAGTCTGACCTCCTCACAGTCAGCAGGGACATCCCCAACTAGATCAGGTTGCCCAGGGCCTTGTCAAGTCTTGAATATCTCCAGGGAAGGGGCCTCAACCACCTCCCTGGGCAATCCGCTCCAGCATTCCACCACCCTCATAGTGAAGAACTTCTTCCCGACATCCAATCCAAATCCACTCCTCTCTAGTTTGAAGCCATTGCCCCTCATCCTGTCATCACAGGCCCTTGCAAACAGTCTCTCCCCATCCTTCCTGTAGGCCCCCCTCAGGTACTGGAAGGTTGCCATCAGGTCTCCCTGGAGCCTCCTCCTCTCCAGGCTGAACAACCCCAGCTCCCTCAGCCTGTCCCCACAGCAGAGGTGGTCCAACCCCTGATCACTCCCATGGCACCCTTCCAGACCTTCTCCATCAGGACAAGCCTAGACAGAGCCTATTGTATCTGTCACTGAGTCTTTCCTGTTTCATGGCTGTGTCACTGGTCTTCACTGGTCATGTGCCTTGTTTTATGCCGTGTTCTCTGTGTGTGCCATGTGCTTTCCCTGTACCTGCATTACACTGCATGTTCAATCTCACTCTGATCCTGAGCAAGTATTTCTTTAGTTCGGTGGCTGAATAGCATTTGGCTTAGGATCTGGCTGAGCTTAATGAAACATGGCAGTGGTGATGATGACCAGTAATTCAGTTGGGCTCAGTCTCTTGTCTCTTTGAAATACGCAGCTCTTGATTCCCCCACTGGCCTTGACTTCTCGGACATAACTGCCAATTCTTTCACCGTCCACTGGATTGCTCCTCGTGCCGCCATTACGGGCTACAAGATCCGGCATCACCCAGAGCAGGGCGTTGGCAGGCCCAAGGAGGACCGTGTGCCCCCCTCACGCAACTCCATCACCCTTACCAACCTGCTTCCCGGAACTGAATATGTGGTCAGTGTCATCGCCATCAGCGGCAGGGAGGAGAGCATACCCTTGGTTGGCCAGCAAACAACAGGTAAGCCTTGAGAGAGCGCTGGCTAAAAGTCACTGCGAGGATTTTGGATGTCCTCTGCCAGAGCAGTTACTGTTAAACCAGATCTGCCTTACCAGATGGTGAAGCTCTGCTCCTGAGGAAGTGCCTGTGGTGCTGAGGTAGGGCATGATTTAGAAACAAGTGGGAGGACCCAAGCTACTTTCAGATCAAGTCAGATGTCTTTAGGGCCAGCAGAACTTTTTTATTTGTTAAATCTAGTCCAATGCCAGAAATTTTTTAACCAGACACATCTCTTGTAGAGATGTGTGCACTGGGCTAGAACTAGGACCAATGAGTAGCAAGGGAGCATGGTGTGATAAGTGAAACGTGTACCTGGTGTAGGTTAATTGTGTTTAAACACTCAATTTTCTGTTTTTCTAGTGTCTGATGTTCCAAGGGACCTAGAAGTCACCCCCACCAGCCCAACCAGCCTTGTAATTTCCTGGGATGCTCCTGCAGTAACAGTCAGATACTACCGGATCACTTATGGTGAAACAGGTGAGGGCAGGCTGCTATGGCCAGTCACAGACCAGAAGCTGTATTCTATTCTGAGGCTATTAGTAAGCTGCAGAAAACAGCAAAGGCAAGCTTGGCTGCAGCAGGCAATCTCTTGTATCTCTGAGAGTCTTGCATCATATTTAGAGAACTTTTAAAAGAGAGCAAATAATTTTTTTTTGTCTGCCAAACAGAAAGCGCTTCTGGAGCACTGCAATCATTTTAGAGGTGGTTCTGTGTGCCTGTTTCATTCTTTTCATTGGATTGGTCTCAACCTGCTGAAATCAACAGGGTCATCTCTTCAACTTGATGCACATAGGATTGTTCTGGATTTTGTATTGATCTAAAATGTATAATTTAGAAATTAATTATATTTCTTTTTTTACCTCATCCCCTTTAGGTGGAAGCAGCCCCGTGCAGGAGTTTACAGTGCCTGGCACCATGTCCACTGCTACCATCACTGGCCTCAAACCAGGCGTAGACTACACCATCACTGTGTATGCTGTAACTGGCCGTGGAGACAGCCCTGCCAGTAGCAAGCCAGTCACTGTCACCTACAAAACAGGTGAGACCTCTTTAAACAAAACAAACAAACAAACAAATCTACAAAAACTCCTTATGTCTTTGTGTTGGCTTATCCCCATAAATTTGTGTCACTGATCCCTGGTTTCTTTTAGAAGTCATGGGCTCTGTTGTAAGCCCGTAATTTTAAGTGGACCTGCGTATCCTGATGACCCACCATGATAAAGACACAATATAGAAGGGGATCATGGACTTGGACTTTTGGAGGAGGGCATCCCTGTGGAGTCCAGATGGGGATACAAGCAAGATTAGACTGCTTATGCAGAGTGGAAATCCTATTTGGATCTCATTTCATGGGGTTACTTCTGAGCTAACTCTGGTGTTTCTGGTGCAGTCATATTCTTTAATCTTGATGAGAGAGACCTGACTTTCTAACTCCAGGACCATTGTCTCACTCCTCATTTGGACATAGCCTAAGCCTTCTCCTACTGTAGCTGCAGATAAAGGCATTTAGCAGCCTTTAAAACAACACAGATCCTCAACTAATGCTGATATGAGCTCAGTCACCCACACCTTATGGTTAAGGTTTTTTGCTCAGGGCTAGCATGAGGGATGAATAAGTAGCAGCAGGTGGGTTTTTTGTTCTAAGAAGCACAGGCTAGGAAAGACAGAGTAGAATAAAATTCAGCTAGGAGACAACAGTGGAAGGAGGATTTCCTGTACCAACATACTCAGAAGAAAACTACTTTTGTTGCCCAGAAATAGACACACCATCCCAGATGCAAGTTACCGATGTCCAGGACAACAGTATCAGCATCAGATGGCTTCCTTCAACATCCCCAGTCACAGGGTACCGCGTGACAGCTGTCCCCAAGAAAGGACACGGGCCCACAAAAACTAAAAATGTCCCTGCAGGTAAGAAGATATGACATCCTTCACCAGATCTGTTAGGAAGGCAAGATGTGCCCACTAGAATCAACACTATCAGGCACTAGGCACATGCTTGAAGTCACTTTCTCCTGCTTGTACCTTTTTTTGCCATCCTTCTGACTTCGGTAGGGTCTCATCCCCAGGAGAAGCTAGGGCAAAGCTTTGTCCTGAAAGCTTCACATCTTTCTGACACCACTGTGCTTCAAAGGCTTGTTCTTGGCAACCTCAGTGCCTCTGAAAGGCACCTAGATTTTAAAGAAATGCCATTGGATTTTCCATCATCCAGCAAAATTTCCTCTGAAATCCTTCTGAAGGTCACATAACATGACCCTTGGTCATAGCATGGACTCAGTCACATATGCTGCAGGCTGGACCTCATTTCCACAGAACCTGCCTGTTCTCAGAAGCACAGTGCATTTTGTGGGATCTGTAGAGATTAGTACTCTGGGATGCTTGTGAGGCAGTTGGGTTAATGGTTAGTCGTATCTCCCCCTGAATGATGAAAGCTGGTCTTGTCTTGCCCTATTTTTTCCACTGTGCTGACCTGCCCTTTTAGCTGTGGGGCTTCAAGCAGGTAAAAATTGCAGATGCCTTGCTGTGCACTGCCATTGAAGCAAGGTGCAAGCAAAAGGCAATCTTGATAGGGCAATCTTGTGTTGTTTTAATGATGTTTGTTCATGGTATGGCTTATAAAGGCCCTTCATTCAGTGCTGCTAGGAGGCCAGTTTCCTGCAGCTTTGTGCAGCTGCAGGTGGACTAAAGTTGTTCTTTCCTGCCAGATCAAACGCAAGTCACGATTGAAGGTCTGCAGCCTACAGTTGAGTATATGGTCAGTGTCTACGCCCAGAATCAGAACGGAGAGAGCCTCCCCTTGGTTGAAACAGCTGTCACCAGTATGTATTTCACTTCATGGTAACAGAACAAATGTTATCTATGGGTATCTGAACCTACCATGCAGCATCACATCCCCACAGCCACAAGCAAGTGGCAGGTTCCTAGTCTGCAGGAGAATGCAAGGTGGTCTGCCCTGTGATAAGTACCATGCACCTAAGTCGCAGATGCTGGCAAAAATACAGTCCCTCTCCCTCAAACACTGGCAAAATGCAATTCCCCACTGCCTCAAAATGCTGTGCTTCTGATTTTCTTTCACTAAAGCCACAAAATCTCTTGGGGTTTTGTTTGCCCTCAGCCAATCAGAGGAAAAAAATGTGCAAAGATCTTCTTTCTGGAGCTAGGTGGCAAAGGTGATTACTGATAAGAGTCTGAACTGAGCTTGGGAGCACCTGCCCTGTGCTGACAGAGTAAAGGAAAACACAGGAGTTATATAAAGAGCTTGGGATGAAGCACTGCAAAAGAGGACAGCTCAGCCCTCGAGTTACTGTATCTGCCTGTACAAGATGACGGTACTGCTCTGGACACAGAGGAGGGAGCAAGTGAGAACATGTAACTCAGAGGGATCTCTCTGATGTTAAGTGCCTTATCAGGGATACCTCTGGGGTAAGGATTTGCATACCTGTTATTCCCTTGCTCAGGCTTGTATTCAAAACACAGCTGGGCCTCAGAAACTTAGATAAGGTAGCAGGAGCTTCTCTGAAGCTTTGCAGAAGCAGGAAAAGAGTCTGCATAAATTTCAAGACAACAAATTCCTGCATAAAAATCACCTTTGCCAGCTAGATAACACAGAAACTTCAGGACTAATATAACATGACAAATAATCTTATAGAGAAGCATAATTTGGGTCCAATATAAAATTTTGTACAACAAATGGGTGTAGCTCTGTGGTAGCCACACTAGACTTCAGCAGATCGAGGCTCACTTACCTTGCTGCCTGGCACTGAGCTCCCACCTTGCTAGGAAATTGGTCTAATGAATTGGTCTAATTTGGTCTAATGAATTGATCTAATTTGAAAATGTGCCTATCACCCAGTTGCACCCGTGGACATCCCCTGTGCACTCTATACAAAGCTGAAACATATTTCTAACTGATTTTAAAATACAAAAATACTGAATAATTTGTTTTCTTGATAAATGTGTTAATTGGATTTTAATTTATGAAAGAAAATAGTGGGACTGATTCTCCTTGGACTGGAACTTTGCACAGTAGCTTATAGTAGTGAAAAACAAGTGCAGCATGAATCCAGACTTACCGAGTCAGGTGAGTTGTCTGGCTTTAGCACTGGAAACCAGTTACTGTCTCTGGTGGTAGAAATGGGTCTTTAAATACCTGTTTCTTATACTCTTGACTGCATTGCAGTAGCTTAATGCTTCTAGAGTTGTGTGAAAAGGGTTTCTGTGCTAAGGGGGCTCGAAAACAAATCAAGATTGGTGTCCTGCCTGCTTTGAATGTGGCAATGCAAATACTTTCAGTTTCAAGATGGCCAAGATTGCCTTCCTGCTATCTGGCACCCACAAGCTCTCAGCCCTACTCTGCACAGGTATAAGCATGTGTACAAGGTGCAGCACAGAGGAGAATCAAGTGCCCCCTCACCTGTGCAAAACTGAAAACTGCTTTGCATGTAACAGAAATGCTTTTTATTTTCCTCACCCACAACCTGCTTTTTATCACATAACCTCTTACCGTTAATTTGCCTAACAGACATTGACCGCCCTAAAGGACTAACATTCACTGAGGTGGATGTTGATTCCATCAAAATTGCTTGGGAAAGCCCGCAGGGGCAAGTCACCAGGTACAAGGTGACCTACTCAAGCCCTGAGGATGGAATCCATGAGCTATTGCCGGCCCCAGGTGGCGAAGAAGACACTGCTGAGCTGCATGGCCTCAGGCCAGGTTCTGAGTACACTATCAATATCGTTGCCATATACGATGACATGGAGAGCCTGCCCCTCACTGGGACCCAGTGCACAGGTACACCTTTAACTACACCACCCAGCAGGCCATGGCAGCGGTGGCTTCTGCCTAGTTGGGTAAAGTGTGCTCCCATGCTGGTACTGAACTGGTACCGAATTGGTACTCCGTGCCAGGGAAACCCCAGGGGCAGCCAAGGGATGCAATTGCTCTTGAGAGCTGGCTCAGTTGGTGCTGGAGAGCTGACTGCTGGCAGAGTCAGCCTACACGCACACTAGCAAAGGCAAGGAATGAAGAAGCAAATTCTAGGATGTTAGCTTATAGCCTTCTCTCAGTCCTCGAGTGGATCAGTAATGTTTGGTCTTTAGTCATGGAGCCTAATTCATGGTGAACCCTGATCCTAAAATGCTTGCCTTTAGGATATGGGACACCTGCAATCAGTTACCAACAACAGAGAGGTTAGAGCAGCTATCATCCCCCAGGGTCCTTGCTGCTGGATGAGGCACAAAGGTCAGCATGAAGGGCTAAGAGATCACTTAACCCTCAGGTCTCACAGAGCCTTTAGGTCTTTCACCAGCACTACCCTAACGACTACAGCCCATGTGCGTGCACACATCCTGTGCTCACATCATCTCCAGAGAAGAGGATACACTCCATTTAGGAGAGTCCCTTATGTGCCATTCTGATCCATTTCCCTATAAAACACATTTTAAACTCCTCTGTGAAAAAAGAAAAAGGAAACTAATTGCTTGAGATAAAATTACTTCCAGCAACATGGAATCCGTTGCAAAGCTTTCAGCATTACCAGATGTGTCTTTATTACAATGGTGCTACCTTTGTAATAAAGGTCTGTCATTCATTTGTGGATGAAAAGTTGGTGCTGTAATTCCAGGGGTGTAATGAAGACAGTGGTTTCTAGTGTGCAGATTGCTATACTAAACTGAAGCCAAGTGCTGTAATGATTGAAGCAGCTGGTGAACTACCTGCCAGAAATCCAAATACAGTAATTTTTAAATCCCACTCTCTGTGGTTTACCCTTGGTGGGCTGTTCAAAAGCGTACTTGAGGTCATTTAAGACTTCCCATTGACTCTCATGGGCTTTAGACAGAGCTCTGAGCAAAACAACAAGAGAGAATTATCTTGTATTTCCACTCTATAATTAGAAAGTTTCACAGCAGCATGCTGTGAAGTGGGCACTATGGTAAGGTATATATATTTTTTTCCTGTTTACAGCCCAAGGATTGCCAACAGTAAAGCAAAAAAGTGCTTCAATGGATGCCCCTTTTTATGCAAACATTTTAAAGATATCAGATGTGTTAATTCATGAACAGACTCTTGTGTGATGAGCCTTGTGGCCACCACAGCTCTGCTTTTCCATTGCCTCGCTCTCTGTGTAGCAGTTTGTTTGTGTAAGTGGCTGTAAAATGCTTCCCCTCTTCATTTGCAGTATTTTATATCCTCTTTGCAATTCCTGAGCCTGCTTCCTACTTAACTTTTGTGAATCATCCATCATACATTAGAAATGAACAGAGATAGGAAGTGAAGCAGGACTAAACTGTTAGCTGTATTATGAAAAGCAGAGACAGGCAGAAGAATTAGACCAAACTGGCCTACTAAAGATTTAAGCACCTCTCAAAGCCTTTGCCTTGTATCACAGCAAGTGTTGTTATTCACCTAACTTTAGGGTTGAAACACTGAGATCTCCTTATTTCTGCTGAAAAGTGTTATTGTAGATTTAGGAATCTCCTCCTGGATATCTTGTCCCTTTCCACAGTGCTTTATGCCTGTGTTTGCAGAAGCCACACCACTTTTATGCTCCTATATTTCAGGCCTAAACTGGTCTCATGTTCTGGACAGAATATTGTTTTATCCAAGACTGTCTTCTCTAAATTAACCATGAGCTAATCCGGATTTTTGTAGCAATTCCACCTCCGACAAACCTCAAGTTTACTCAGGTGACTCCCACCAGTCTTACCATCAACTGGAATGCACCAAACGTTCGCCTCACTGGCTACAGAGTCAGAGTGAACCCCAAAGAAAAGACTGGTCCTATGAAAGAAATCAACCTTTCTCCGGACAGTACATCTGCTGTTGTGTCTGGATTAATGGTAACTCTTCTTTTTTTTTTGTGTAATGCAAACTGATGTGGGAAGGAGATGTTAGGATAACTTCCAAGTAATTTCAAATTCCTTTGTGAGGAACTAGATCATGACAGCTCCTAAAGGTCTCACTCTGTTTGAAGTCTGACTAGCCATCAGCTGTAACTACTCTTTACTGTAGTTTTCAAAAGGCAAGGAATTGGCCTGCTGAATCTGCGTTGTTTTCCCCTGCCTCATTTAGCACAGTGAGATGGATGCCTTAATCAAATGCAAATTATCAGGTTCACAATCAACAGTAACCCAGTAAAATGCTGTTACTCATCTTTCACAAAAGAGGTCAGATAAAGTGACCTAATGCAGTGGTTTTCAAGCTGCGATATGGAAGCTCTGGCAGCTTCTTGCCTATTTTGAAGACATCTGCAAAATGTAAGTAAAAAATGCAAGTCCTTTTGGAGTAGGTTTAATTTTGCTATATAGCTATCTTTTCCACTGGAAACATTTCACGAGTTCCTGAACTGGAAAAGGCTGAAAATCACTGCTTTTATGGTTCCTGCTATCTTTAAAAGCTACTGATAAGTTTTTAAGGAGTTTTATGAATCATTTTCAAAAATGACCCTTAAACATTCTAATCTGAGTGGACTCCTGATCTGATGCAGTCAAGGACGAGAGACCATGCTATAACTTCCACCAGTCTCTTTTCACAGCAAGAACACCTTATCATAACAAATGGTATCCATTAGCCCTAGGAAAAAACAGGATGTAAATTAGGGTTTTCTGAAGAATCAGCTTTGAAGCACAGATGCATCTTCCAAGATTTCCTCTGCTCGTGGGTGTGTGCATGTGCACTACTAGCATTGTCAACAGTGCTGTTTATCAGGGTCCATGTCTACTCTTTTATTACAGCTGGAAATAATTAGAATTATATCATCAATCCCTCACTGATCCGAGTTATTTAAGGTTTCATACTTCATTAACTAGCTCTCAAGAAATGTAGCACCACCAAACACTGAATGAGGGCAGGAATGTTTCTGCTGTGCCAGGTCCTCCTCATAACATGGTATAACTTTGTCCATTTTAGGTAGCAACCAAGTATGAAGTGAGTGTGTATGCCCTGAAGGACTCTCTCACCAGCCGCCCAGCCCAGGGAGTGGTCACCACTCTTGAAAGTAAGTAGTGATCCTCTAAAAATGACTGGCTAATACTGTACTGGGTTCAGAGGCTGAGATCCTACTGTGTCAAAAGTAGGACTCTGCACAAAGCTCCAGGAAAGGCCATCACAAACACTTTAAGATTCACAGTCCCCAGAGTACTGACAGGAGACCTTTTCCTCCTGGTGCAGATGTTAGCCCCCCTCGCAGGGCCCGTGTAACAGATGCCACCGAGACAACCATCACTATTACCTGGAGAACCAAGACTGAGACCATCACAGGCTTCCAAGTTGACGCAGTCCCAGCAAGTGGCCAGAACCCCATTCAAAGGACCATCAGCCCTGATGTCAGGACTTACACCATCACTGGTAAGTGAGGTGCTTCTGCAGGTGCAGGAGCATCCAGTGTCTTATCAGAAGGTACACTGGTTGCCTTGTTTTGTAGTTCAGTTTCCTTGATAAGAAACACTATAGGATCATCCTCAGCACCAGCAAGTCATTGACCTGTTGGAACAGGTTCAGAGGAGGCCACAAAAACGATTAGAGGGCTGGAATACCTCTGCCTTGAGGACAGGCTGAGAAGGTTGCAGTCGTTCAGCCTGGAGAAGAGAAGGCTGCAAGGACACCTTGTTGCAGCCTTCCGCCATTTAGAGAGGGCCTATAAGGAGGATGGGAACAGCCCTTTCAGCAGGGCCTGTTGCAACAGGGCATGGTGTGATGGTTTTAAACTAAAATAGGGGAGATTTAAACTAAATACACAGAAACATTTTCATAATGAGAGTGATGGAACCTTGGCCAGCTTGCCCTGGAAATATTCAAGGTCTGGTTGGATGAGATTCTGAGAAAACTGATCTAGTTGTAGATGTTCCTGCTCACTGCAGAGATGTTGGGCTTACATAACATTGGTCCCTTCCGATGCAATTCATTCTATGGTTCTAACAAAAGATAGGAAAAAAATCTGAGTCATAAAGATGAGTCTCCAACTTTGCTGTTGAAAGACTTTCTGATGCCTATTTCAGATGGCTTCCTCAACTAACATTTGTGTTTCAATTTCATTTTAGGCTTGCAGCCTGGCAATGACTACAAGATCTACCTTTATACTCTGAATGAGAATGCACGCAGTTCCCCGGTAGTGATCGATGCCTCTACTGGTAATGATGTTGTCTGACTTTTCTGCTTGTGCTAACACACAATCATTGCATATAGTCGGTCAGAAATTGTCTCTATCTGATCACTTACAGCAATGTTTCACTCCTGAGTTTGAGAATGGTGCCAGACGATGCAGTTCAGGTGAAGAATGTGCTTGCCTTTACTGCGTTTGACTTGTCTCTTTTTTTTTTTTTTTTTTCACCTAGCTATTGATGCTCCTTCTAACCTGCGCTTCCTTACAACCACAAGCAACTCCCTCCTGGCTACCTGGCAGCCTCCCCGTGCCAAGATCACCGGCTACATCATCAGATACGAGAAACCTGGCTCACCAGCCAAGGAGGTTCTGCCTCGCCCTCGGCCTGGCACCACTGAGGCTACTATTACTGGTACCTGTCTCTCTCTCATTTGGGAGCTTCTCACCTGAGACACTTAAATTTGAAGAGAGAGGGGGAAAGCCTAATTATCAAAAGTGTTGATGGTCAGCTAAGAGAAAGATAAAGTTTTGATGACAGACAGATGGTTTAAAAACACACCTACAAACACAATGCACTTCACTGATCAGATCAGCTATCAGATTTGGACAATCCACAGATGTTTTTCTACTGCCAGCACAACTGGCATCCACTCAAGGGAAAAAGTCTTGACATTGTTAAGATTCATAATGGTACATGTCTGCAGTGTCCATGATCCCAGCTGACATGGTCAGATTCCAAACTCGCTCTGAGGAGCCAGGAGACTGGTCTCTGTACTGTCCAGGAAACCTCAGATCCAAAATGCACATGCCCACTCCCACCTCTCATGCTGTCTTAGACTACACACGTAGGCATAAAAGAATAGCAGCCCTTAAGTTTAAGATTGCTTTATCTCCTCCCTCCCTCCCTAGGTTTGGAACCAGGAACTGAATACATCATTTATGTCATTGCTGTGAAGAACAATCAAAAGAGTGAACCACTGATTGGCAGAAAAAGGACAGGTAAAACAAAGCTTTGGATTCTTGTGGGCCAGTAGATGATGTTTTCCACTTGGGGAATACAATCTGGAGACTGAAATAATGTTACTTAAAATATCCTGTTCACATCACTCAGCCATACCTTCTTTATGAGTCAGATACCTTCTGTAAGGAGGTTTTTCCATCTAGGATGCAGGAGGTAAGACTCTGAAGTTACATTAATCACATTTAGCTGCATTTGAATGCTAAGAACAGAACACTCTCAGTGCTTGATTCTTGTCTGGCTACCCAACTGAAAATTAAATTAGGGTTAACACTCACACTTCCATCTAGCACATGATGATATTATTTGTTGCAGATTGCATTTCCTCTTACTTTCTCTGCAGTAAGAGATTGAGATACCTGTAGCACACAAAATACCAGCTCTGTATCCAAAGGTGCGGGTTTCTTACTGCACACCAGTGATTTTTCTTAAACTGATAGCCTGTGAATATCTCTTGTAATTGTTTCTTCTTCTCAATATGGGCAGTGGTGGCTTCCTTGGGTTGCAGTGTTGAAAACTTGCTTGGCTGTATGAACATTTCATACCAACACACTTCTTATGCCTATATACGAAAGATGGGTTTATATAGTATAGAAATACATAGAAATTACCTTCACCACGAGGTCATAAAAAGTGTGTTGCATCTTGGGATGATTGCTGGTTTGTGTAAGCTTGGAGCAGTGTACAGCTCCACTCCAGCTGTTTAATTTACTGTTGTTAATTTGCCATGCTTTGCTTTATGGCTTCTAACCTTTCTTTGGCTAGATGATCTTCCCACGCTGATTACCAGACCGCACCCCAACCAACCTGACATTCTCGATGTACCTTCCATTGACGTGGGGACTCCTTACCTCACAAACAATAGATATGATAATGG
This sequence comes from Indicator indicator, assembly GCF_027791375.1. NCBI lineage: Eukaryota > Metazoa > Chordata > Aves > Piciformes > Indicatoridae > Indicator > Indicator indicator. The sequence continues at coordinate 10,204,793 of NC_072014.1, read as the reverse complement.
AAACGGTATCCAACTTCCAGGCACCTCTGGGCACCCACAGACAATAGGACACCAGGGTCAACAAGTCTTCTTTGAGGAGCATGGCTATAGAAGGCCTGCACCCACTACAGCAACTCCCCTTGGGCCTGGGTCAAGACGGCAGCCACCAAACGTCGATGAAGCGATTGAAATCCCTGGGTACCAAGTGCCTATCATAGTGGAACCTTCATACCCTCACTCCCGTGTGCCCAGGCGCAATTACACCACAGGTCAAGAAGCTCTTTCTCAGACAACCATCTCCTGGAGACCACTACTGGAGAGCTCTGAATACATCATCTCATGTCAGCCTGTCAGCCAGGATGAAGATACTCTGCAGGTATCTGAACTGTCTCAGAACAGGAACAGCATTAGCCTCACCTGTGGCAGGAGATATTGTTTTGGGAGTTCAGTCCCTTTGCTGTTTTAAGGGAGTGGCAGCTGGAGCTGGCTTAAAGAGTTACTAACACGTGGCTGAGAGCAGGATAAATACCTCCATCCTCTCCTTCATGGAGAAGGCTACAGAAAAAAACTGCTAAAACAGAAAACCCTCAAAATGCTGTCAATATCAGCATTTCATCAGTGAAGGATCTGCTGTGAAAGTGATCAGGAGTTTCAAAGACTGAAGTGTTGCTTCTCCGAGCCAAAGACTCACTTAACCCTTCTCCTTTGTCTCCCTTGGTTTCTGTTTTCCTGCAACCATGGTAATAGCACACCCCTCATGAACCATAGCCCAGAGAAGTCAAGTTTAACTCAGTATTGTTTGAAGTTCTTGATGACTAAGGGGACTGGGCTGGCTCCATTACAGTACAGAGCATAGAATTCAACCAAAACACCCTGTCTTTCCTCTGAGTAGGGTGACACATGAGGAGTAATTGCTCTTTCCTTTCTGGTAACTTGGCATTGCTTCTTGTTGCAGTTCAGGGTTCCTGGAACTTCCTCCAGTGCTACACTCACTGGTCTTACAAGAGGAGCCACCTACAACATTATAGTGGAAGCCCTAAAAGATCACCGGAGACAAAAGGTGCTGGAGGAGGTGGTCACAGTTGGCAATACAGGTAAGTAAAAGCTTTATGGAATCTAGGTGAATCTGTGCTGTCCTTACCTCATTGTCCTTACTCAGGGCAACCTATGTAATGCCCAGGTTTGAGAGTAGCTCAGAAAGGAAACTTCTCCTGACAAGGAAGGTTTATAGCAGGGCACTGGGATAAGCAATTTGAGAGGTCCACCGGTTTTGGTTAACAGAGAGTATGACTAGAACTGTTCTGTTGTCTAGTCATGAAGAATGTGCTTTGAGGCTCCAAACACTCTTCTAGGGTTAGTGATCAAGAAAACAAGAAATCGGGTATTTGCTCCTCTCAAAGGAAGTCAGGGATCATGCTGGTGTTGCAGATTCCTGCCCAGGAGCAAGGATCACATCATGCTTATGGGAATATGCTGGTGGCCAGCCTCACTGCTCTGTTAGTTATTTGTCAGCTGCTGCTGTCTTGGTCCAGCAGTTCTGCTGGATAACCATACTGAAGGTCTGGCTGCAGGGCAGGCTGCCTGCAGAGATGCTGATTAAGTACAAACAGGCAACACGCTGAAGCAATGTCACCAGCCACAAATACTTGTGGTAAGAGACAGCACTTGCCACAGCTGGAAAGCACAGAGCCCAGACACACTCTCTGGGACCTGGGCTTTGCTTTTACCAGCACCAGGGGGTCTGGTCAAAAACTCTTTCTCTCTTTCCATCTCCCCCTGCGTGATTTTTTTTTTTTTTTGAGGTCAAAAAGATGATGAGGACAGGATGGGAGAAGAGGAAATGAAGGAAATGAAGCATTACTTTGTCCACCCATTAAGCCTGTCTGTGCAGCATCCTACTTTCCTCACCTCTCTGGGAAATAAGGCAGTTTTCCCCCTTCCACACACTGGCTGCCTTATGTCTGTCACAAACACTGAACTGGTGGTTGTAAAACTCTCACCTTCTAGTCAAGGCACACACACACAAGGTGGAAATCAATCTGTGCAAGTGTGGTCCTGGTCTCCTTCCATCCTCCTGCGATGAAGTGCCCCCAGAAAACGCACCAACCTCCTGCTGTTCCCCAGCATCACACAGCACTTTTCTCTTCAAAACAGGCTTAAGTCAGGTTATTCTGCCCAGCAGCAAATGCAAAAACTCACACTTCCTTGAAACTTGGCAAATCAAAATGAAAATAGCCTTCATGTCGGGTTTTTTTATCATTCAATTGCTCTGACACATGCAAATGGAAAATATATCACAGGGAGTCTGGACTGCTGACAGAACCATCAAGTATGTGCCTGTGGGGTGGCTCCATTACTGCCAGGATATTGTAAGAAATAAAAAAAAAAAGCAAGTGTTCAGTGAAAGTCATTCTGTCTTTGAGTAGTTCCTGTTGCTGTGTGTGATGCCTGTCTCTTCTCTTTTTGTTCCAGTGTCTGAAGGACTAAACCAGCCAGCTGATGACACCTGCTTTGATACTTACACTGGCTCCTTCTATTCCATTGGCGAGGAATGGGAGCGGCTATCTGAAACTGGCTTTAAACTCTGGTGCCAGTGTTTAGGCTTTGGCAGTGGTCATTTCAGATGCGATTCTTCTAGTGAGTAGCTTGCTTTTGACCATCAAGCTCCATGTTTGACAGAAGCAGCCTGATCCAAACATGGCGCAAATGAACGCGGGCTCTTCAGTTTGTTAAACCAAAGCAGTGCTTTGCATCATGACAAGTGATGGAAAACTTTGGTTACCTCTGAGCTGTGCAGCTTACCTAGTTGCTGTATCAGCAACAATCAATACTGTATTGACACCTAAGGGCTCTTCTCACCAGAGTTGGATGTTTGTTCTATTTTCCCTATCCTTGCCAGCTGTAAAAATGAGATAGGCAAGATGCTTAAGTGACAGTATCTGAGTAGCTATTTAAGAGGGCAGCTTTGAGTATTAAATTGTGGTTGAATTTCCATCGTCTAGTTATATACATAGGTGTATTGGTGGTATCACCACCAGTACTGAGGCTGTTTTGCATTGCAGACAGCAAAGCATCTTATGGAACCAGTTTTCTAATTTTGTCAGCTGCTTTTTGAAGCCCTGTCACAAGCAGGCAATACCTCTGCTGAGGCACTAAGTTTCATTCTTTGCAAGACTGTGGTTTACATGGAAGAATATCAAACTGCACGTAAGAGAATGGAACAAACATCTTCAATTGAGTGGTTTAACACAGCACATCCAACTCATTTAAATGGTGCTTTTAAATTGTGGATTAAGCTGAGCAAAGATGGTATTTATGCAGTTTGCATAGACTCAGAGGAGCAGCTTCAGGGAAGACACTTGTTTTACAGGATTAATATTTATATTTCATCATTTGATACACATGGCTTACCCGTTGTGTTTTGCAGACTCTGTGATACAGTTTTACTGGGTATTTGCTCAAAAAAGAGTATTCACAACATTGTTCATTCCCTTCCTGACTCATGTCTATTAAATTCTTTTTCATTTCTCTTACTCTTCTATTAGCTAACCCTCCTTTCCACCTCATATCACACTTACTTTTCTCCTAAAGGCCTCTAGCTATTTCCCAGAGCTCTAACAGTCCTCAACAGTTAAAAGCTGCAAGAGTTGAACCCATTTCCTCCTTGGGACTTACGTGAGCCAAAGATGTTTTTCTCCTGCCCTTCTGTTGGCTCCTGGGACAACACCAAACTGTACACCTCCTGCTGTGTCACTGCAGTCCTGGGGATAACTCCAGCTTCTCTTATTCTTCTGCCTTCTCTAGAGTGGTGCCATGATAATGGTGTAAACTACAAGATTGGGGAGAAGTGGGACCGTCAAGGGGAGAATGGCCAGATGATGAGCTGCACCTGCCTTGGAAATGGAAAAGGAGAATTCAAGTGTGAACCTCGTAAGTCTTCTTCTGGTGTTAGTTTAATTGAACTCCCATTCAGGAAGTATCAGCACCTCAGGGCTGCTCCCATTAACATCTGGTCCTGCCATGGGGGCAAGCAGTGTATCAGTATATCTGATGTAAGGGTGAATCAGTAAGAGATTGAATCAGTTCTCAGAAGAACTGAAGGCATAAAACTCATTCCCAAGCTTGAAAAGAAACCTCTTGCTTTTTAGCAGACTCAGCAGCTGTCTGCCTTTGGCCATGGAGCCATACAAGAGGGACATGTCACTGCTCTCAGTGGTGTAGATCACCCTAATCAATGACACAGCACTTTTTCTGCAGGACCTGTTGCCTGAAGATCCTCTGGACTTCACACTTTGAATTCAACAGCGTGGCTTTTGTTAGGCAGAATATACTCATGTGCTAGTTTAAAGCTGGCGTGCTATGAAAGCAACTGGCCCTGCCAGTCAGTGAGGCTCCAGTCAAAGAGGGAGAGCACACTAGCCAGAGCTCTGTACTGCTCTGAGAATGCTTAAAGCCAAGTGCATACCCTGCAACTGAACTCTGCCTATTCCTCCACAGATGAGACCACTTGCTATGATGATGGGAAAATGTACCAAGTTGGAGAGCAGTGGCAGAAGGAGTACTTTGGGGCCATCTGCTCCTGCACTTGTTATGGAGGACAGCAGGTAAGCAGAAGAGACTTGGTGTGCTGAACACAGGGAATGAAGAGACAAAGCTGTGCTGGAGTGCAGTTCTAAAGGCCATAATAGGCCCATATAAGAAGAAAGATAATTAGGAGAGCTGGAGTACTTGTGTCGGGGTCTGTGTGGCATAAAACGGGAGCAACTTCACTGATGTTGGTGGAGCTGTGCCGGCAGCTCCTTGGCCATCCACATCAGCATCATCTGACTGGTGTCCACATGTTCTCTTTCTCTAGGGCTGGCGTTGTGACAACTGCCGCAGGCCTAGTGTAGAGGTGGCCCCTGAAGGTTCTGCTGGCCATACCTACACACAGTATACACAGAGATACCACCAGGCCACAAACGCTGTGAGTACACTTTCCTTCTCTGCTCTCCCTTACTGTGAGGGAGGCACAGATAGGTGGGGTCTGTACAGGGCTCAAGGGGTAAGGGCAATGTGTAGCTTTCTGCTTGGTCAGAAGTGCATGGTAGCCACCAGTTCAGCAACCCACCACTCTGCACGTCCCAGAAGGTACGCTTGTGTGCCACACTCACGTCAGCGCGACTTCACTGTTTGTAGTGCTGGGGTGCGCCTGCATGCTCTGGCTGAGGCCGTAGCGTAGTGCATGTAGTGATCTCCTGGTCTCCACTTGCTGCTGCAAACCAGCTGCGTGCTTTGTGCTGAGAAAGCTGAATAGCTACACAGCCTGGCAACAGTTCTCAGCCCAAACTATACGGCAGTGGTGTCCGTCCTCACAGGACAGAGCGCTAACTGATTTCCTTCCCTCCCGACAGAACGTCAACTGCCCCATTGAGTGTTTCATGCCCCTAGATGTACAGGCAGACACACAACATCCACGGGGAAAGTAACATCCGGCAAGACTTCTTGCAGCAATGGCAACAGACAAACCAAAGTATAAATACTTACCTGCCACGATTACCATCCAAACTGGAGTGATGCTAGCAAAACTGCATCTTTGGAGAATGGCCCTCTGCTCTGGAGCCATTTTCCCAGCTTAAGCTCAACTCACAGCTTCTCCAAGCGCCACTCTTGGAGTGTTTCAGACTTTTCTGATGATTGATAGCGATTGTCTTGGTTTTGCTCAAAATGTTGAACATCAGTCAATATTTTCAAATTAAAAAGGGAGGAGAGATGCTAAATCACAAATTGGTGGAGGATCAAAACATTAAGGGGGAGGGAGGGCATAGAAATTCAAGGTTCCATGCTATGCAAAGAACATTTGAGTACAACATTACTGAGGTTTAGTGATAGGAAAGTCCACCAAACACTTCTGCTTTCACATAAGCGTGCAGCCAGCAATAAGATAGGAACAGCAAATCCAATCACTGTGATATTTAAAATATGCACAGTCCTAATTCTTTCTCAATGATCCTAGTATTTTTCTAGCTGTATCTTTATATCTCATACTGTTATTTATCAGTTTTCTTCCCCTGACCTTCGACTGTTTTTATATGGGAATAAAATGAATTGAAGACACTTAGTATGCAGTTGACAAAGAGGAATTTGGTGTAATTATGATCAGTGATTATTTTTATACTGTAAGTGCCAAAGCTTTACTACTGTGGAAATGAGAAAATCAACTCTTTTAATAAAAATTTACAAACCAGGCATGTACTTTAAGTGATTCTCTTTGCTACCACGGAATCTAGGATGAAGATTATTATTCTGAGCTGGAGTAACATTGCCTTGAAACAAGATGGAGCAAACATCTCAATGAAGCGTGAAGTAAACCTCAAGAGACTTTGTAGAGCAGTCTGTTAATTAAAAGGCTTCCAGCTGCACCCCTGCCCCAGTAGAGCGCAGCCACTGAGTATGTATGCTACGCTGCAGGAGGCACAGGCTTGCTTTGTGGAAAGTGGTGAAGGAGAGAAAGGGAGGAGGGAAAAGAAAATATTCCCTGCTTTGGACATGAACTGAGGTAGAGGTAGACCTTGATCCAGACACTGAAATACCTAGAATCAAGTATGCTGTCAGTGTTTGAGTCACCATCTCTACCCATGACATAGGATGTGTTCAAAGCTTAGCTGTACTTGGACCCAGTGACTCCCCCACAGGTCTACATGGATACTGAGTCACCAAAACCCTGCTCCATGCCCTCCCCCTGGGGCAGACCACCCCTCTGCAGTAGAGGGTAACTTACCCCAACTGTCTAAAGGAGTTACAGAGAGGCTGTCATACCATTCTTTCAACCCTCAGCTATCCCTTCTCCATTTGCAATGTGGTAAAGTCACATAAAGCCCCTAACTAAGGCTGTTTAGATACTAGTGAGCATACCCTTGGGTGCTGCTCTAGCATCATGAAAGCCCTTCCCTTACCTGTGTAGAAAGTCTCACAAAGCAGAGGGGCACATACAGCACCAGGGTCTGTGTCCACAGGTTACAGGCAAAGGCTACTTTTCAAGTCTATGTGCTTCTGCCTTGCGGGGAGGAGAGGGAGGTAAATGAAATTCTCCTCAAAACCTTGATGTCAATCAGGAGAGCTTGCAATAAGGCTTTTAAGCTTTTGCTGCCCCTGCTGCTAAAGCCTGTACAACATTTGCAGATGCGGAACAGGAAAGATTCTGTCGCCATTCTTCCAGCCATGTTCCTGTCCTGGCTGCACAAACACTGTACTGTTCCAGTGAACAAGATTCTCTGGATTGAATAAAGCAGAGCATGAAAAGTTTGGCTTCTTGACATAAGAAACACACATGGCAGCTGCTGTCACAGATTGCTATCTATAGAGCAACCAAAACATTTGCAAATAGTATGATGATTGCAGCAGAAATCACTTCCATCCCACCACTGTTCAGGAGCCAAGTTGAGTATCTAAAACGCACGAGAACTACACAACAGAGACACACAAAAGAAAACCTTCTTGATAAACTAGATTCCTGTTACTTTGTCCTTCCCAAGTGAGGGTTATATATTGGTTTCCTCCATCAGTTGCAAACATCCCTCCTTAGTCACGTTGCCACTAAATAATTCACAGACACCCAGGAATTGCCCCTCTGAGTGGGAGTCGTAGGCCATCTAATCTCACTCTGTCACATCACCTTTTAATGGCAGCAACTGCCTTCCCTCCTCCCCACAGTAAGCACTGCAAGATAAAATGATTTAAACAGTGCTACTGCCTTAAGCTCCCTGTAGAGCTCTGTCCTTGCCTGAAAGCATGAGGGTTTACACTGCTGACAATCTCTGTTTAACATTCACTGGTGTAGTGCTGAGCATTTTGTTATTCAGCTGAAGCTTTTCAGTTACATTTGAAAACCACTAGCAGAGCGCAACACAGAGGCAGTGAAGACTTCTGAGATCCAAAGCAGCAACCACACTATCTTTCTTACTAGAAACATGAAGAAACAAAAGGAACAAGAGTTTTTGAAGGTTCCTGTGCTTTTACTCAGACTGCAATATACAAAGTGGCAACAGAAAAGCAGCTGGACCTTAAAACACAAGGTCGCTTTACATCCACGGTCAACTTGAGCTCAAAGAAAACTAATGATGTCCAATCCAAGTTACCTTCAAGGCAGGGGAAGCATCAGTCCATCAGCTGTGAGCTTTCAGATGCCTTTGGACTCCCAGAGTGCTCAAGGCCAGGCTGAGCCCAGTGGCAGTTAAGTCCTTGGCTGTTCTATCCCAGAAGAGGAGGTACATCTCCACAGGGTTTGTCTTTTCAGTTAACTCAGAGCCTTGGTGTGAGCACAGGAACAACCAGAGTCAGGAGTCTATTCCAGTAAGGAATAGAAGGGAAATAAACAAAACAATCCTCTGCTACTGCCAGCAAAGATGAGAATGATCAATTTCTCCCTGCCCTCCCTTTGCTTCCACACTTCTGGAAGCTGTTCTTGTTCTGCCAGGGCCAGTGCACCATATGGTGGCAGTGCACAACACAGCCTGCTCGTTACAAAACATCAGCTACGGGGAGCAGACCTATCCCCCCTCCCTGTGAGAGGAGGCATGGCCTTCCCCATGGGAAACAGGTATTAAGCATAGCTACACCATTGGCTTTTAATCCTTGCAGATAGCAAAGGGCAAACTCCTTCATTCAGCTAGCAGGAGATAAGCATACCTCATGAGGAACCATCACGGACCAACACAGCCATTACAAAGAACCACTCATCTGTCCTGCTGCACTGGGGGAGAAGGCTCACAGATCTTAAGCCCAATTGTCAGCACGGCCTTGCTACCAGCAGGACTGGATCCCTCACATGGGGCACCTCTCAGCAGCTTAAAAACAGCAACACATGACCTGTTGGACTCCTTGCTTCCAGCCTTAGACCCACAGCTCCAAGCCCAAAACAAGAGTTGGGCAAGTGCTGGGCTTCACATACTGCTGGCTTCCTGAAGGCTTAGAGTTAGTTGAAATTGTTGCCACAGCCTGGGTGACAGGCCACCCCAATGGCATTCCTATGATGTCACCTCACACCTGGACCTAGACTGGAGCTTTTCATCAGCCTTTAGTCAGACAAGTGAGGCAGGTTAAAGGACACTTGACTGGGACATGGGACACTGAAGTGCAATTTCTCAATTCTATGTGACTCCTGTACATCCTTTAACCTTACCATAGGCACAGGAGGAGGCAAAAGCATCTCTCCATGGGTGCTGTGAGGTGTTGTGTTCATAGAGACCTGCAAGTTGCTCAGCACAAGTAGCACAGCAGATAGGCATCAGTTGGACATTTACTAGCACCTTGTGCAGAGATCTCACCTGGAGATTACTACCTATTAACTTCCATCACTAGATTAAACAGTGCCTCAAGGACAGCAAAGAAAGGGTAAATGATAAGCACAAATCTATGAGAACAGAAGCAGCTGGATGCTTATTATCAGGCTCTGTCTCCACTGATGCTTTAGAAGATGCAAGTAAAGAATAGGCCAAGAGCTTTCGGAGAGAATCCCAGCATGGTATGTACCAGCTACAGTCAAAACAGCATGATGGAAAAGACATGTAAGGAGAACAGCGGAAAAGTCCAAAACCCAGCTTCTAAAGTATAAGCTAATGAAAACAGGGAAGACTCCAAGCACTGGCTATCCACAGCATGCATCAGCACAGAAAGCAGCCAGGGCTTGGGTTGGCAGAGCCAAGAGGCAAGCCAGTTTTCTTTTGGACTACTGTCTTAAGCTGAGTCCCAGAAGCAGAATCCCAGCCCCTTGGCGATAGCCTACTGCAGAGATCAGAAGAGAATATAACCCACTGCAGAGAGCAGACAAAGGAGGAGACTGATACCTTTCAGGCCAATCTGTGCCAGCCACACAGAGTTCCTGGGCAGTGCCTAAGAGACAACGAGGGAAAGAGGAGCACACATACTCAGAGTAGATGTAATGACAGAAAAAACAGTATCTGGATAGTTGTATTTTAAAAGACTCATATCCCCCAGGAAGAATCTTTGCTCTGTTGGTACAAATCTGGATCAAACAGGCAGTCAGGTAAAAAAAAAAAAATCCTTGCCCAGTCACAGCAAGTCTGCAGCAGAGCCAGAAATACAATCTTCATTTCCCCTCTTCCTGGTCCATCTCCTACCTGTGTCCCTGCTATTGCCTGAGCAAAGGGAACACATGCAGACTTTCTGCTCTGTACCAGCTGAGATCAGAGTCATGACAGAAGTGTTTATTACAAAACTGAAGACTGTTCCTTGCCAAAACCAGATTTTATGAAATGGAACAAAAAACAAACAAACAAACAAACAAACACCAAAAAACCCACCCACAACCACCACAACACACTTTGAAATATTCAGAGCAATTGCCAGCAAAAACGTGTCTGGGCTGTTACTTTATTCATCCCACTGTGCTCCAGATTTTCATTTTGTTTTTCTAATCAGAGTTCAAATCTGCTTAACACAAATTGTGCACAATGGAGAGGGGAAGTGGCTGCAGGCAAGATGCTTCCCAGATGCTTGCCTGTGAACTGTGGATGGAGCTCCCCATATGAGAACAAGCACGTCAAACTCTTTTACCTTGCAGAAAGCACTCTGACACTGCTGAGCAGCCCAAAGCACACCTGTAGGGCAGGATTCAGAGCACTCAGCCAGACACCGCCTTGCATAAAGGAAGCACTCCCCTCTCCTCAAGAGGGAAGTGGATAATGGATTAGAAGTGCCTGGAGAAAACTACCTGCTGACTCCAAAAAAAACCCCAAACCCAAACAAAACAAACAAACAAACAAAAACAACAAAAAAACACTCAAACCCAAACTAAACCCAGCTCAGTTTACACCATAGAATTTTATCAGTTCATTAAGAAGTTGAACATAAGCCAGGCTTTCCTATCATTCCATAGGTCTTCTAACGGATTAGTAAAGTCTAGAGCAAAAGAAACCTTTTTCATGAGAACCCAGTACTGGGCTGACACAAAACCACAGACTCCACATAGCTAAGAACCGTGTGTTTATTTGCAAAACAAGAGTTATTTCCTACGTTGGAGGAATAAATCTAATTTACAGATCTTAGTAATACTTGCTAAGGACAGAATACAGATGCCTCCCAATTAAGCTGGTGACATTCCAGTTACTCCTGCTGGTGAGACTCTGACCAAGGAGGGATCACAACAGCCCACAGCAAACTCAGTGATGAAACAGCCGAAGATTGGTGTGAATGAGAGTTATCCCCAGCTCATTGCAAGCTTCAATCACTACATCGTCAGCAGCAGAGCCAGATGGGGCAGCGATGAACTGCACTCCACTCTGAACAAAGAGAAAAGTGGAAGGATTAGAGGATCGAAAACCAAAATCCCCCTGAAAAGCAGTTGGCAGCCCCAGTACTTCACCCACATCCCATGATACTAAGTTTTGAACAAAGGGTTCCATTGCCCAAAGCCATTCACAGGAGAGTTCCTAATGTGAGCAATAAGTTCTCTCCACAGCTCAGAAATTAGAGCAAAATGGTTCCTCTGGAAGCAACAGGCCTTGTCTCGATATTCTTAAATGGTTTAATAAACTTGAGTCCTCTATTCATCTCAAATCACCAAACTGAACAAAGGCTGCATAATTACTACCCACATGAGACCAGTAACCACAAGAAACATCCTTCCCAGGAGGTGATCTTCTAGCCAGCTGTGCAGAGCAGAAACATTCCTCAGCACTCCACACAGAATTCGGACCAAGAGCCCAGGCTGTGCAGCTATTTCCCTGGAGTGCCCCTGACATCCTGGCCCTGCCATGACCTTACCCGTTTAGCTCTGTCAACGTTATCCCTAAAAGGGAAGAAGGCATCGGAGCTGAGGGAGACAGCAGTCATCTTGGCAATCCACTGCTTCTTCTCTGCTTCTGTTAGCTGTGCTGGCACCTCTTCAAACAGCGCCTGCCATTTCACCAGGTCCTCACCCTGCCAGACAGAAAGAGCCAGCTCAGCCCCAAAGCACAGGCCCCTGACAGGCCCTGATGAGTGATGATAGCATCCCTCTGACACCCACCTCATCAGCTGGCCTTTCTGCTCCCACACGCCTGCTGCTGGGAGCTTCCTACCAGGGATTTTAAAATCCCCAAATGTGGTAGGAAAACATTACCACCATCAGCTCCTTTTGCATCTTTTCAACTTCTTTCTTTCTCCCTCCTCCCCCCAGGGCTTGAGGGATTCCTTCTCCCCCACTTTAATTCCAAGACGCTCTGCTTGGCCTGCCTGCAGTACGCTGGTCTATGTAAATGCCAGCACACTCATACAGGATTTGGTAGATGACTTCAGCCATGACAAACAGCAGCATGGATATGATTCACTTTCTGAAACAGCAACTGCTCTAGTTCTTACCCCATTAAACAGTCAGCTGCTCACACTGATGATTCACAAGGTCACCAGTCCAGCTTTTGGTTTTGATACTTAAAAAGGACATACTGTTTTCTTGTCTTGCTATCGCTTGTAGGAAGGTCAGAAGGATGCTGAGAAGCTCAAATGCCTTACAACCAAACAGCACCAGGCAAGAAGGGAAAGACAGCTGTCCTGACATGGCAGTGAGAGCTGAAACATTAACTGTAGCTTCAGACCCTCCTTACTGCTGGGAGAAACTATCTGATAAAGCCAACAGCCTGGCAAAGCACAGGGCAGGTTCCAGCATCTGGAACTGTGGGTGCCATTAAAATCACCTTGGAGAATTCACCATCCTGAGCCCAGTTCCTTGGGATCATCTGCACAAAACTCAAGCCAGGCTTACATACTATGCAAAGACTTTGTTTCACAGAAGCTGGACTCTCCACAGCAACCTCTCAGCCAGCACTTACCTCACCAATGGTCCCAGTGACATACTGATCAATGGCATTGGAGATCTCTGCTCTCTTCACACCTGCTTTGAACTTCATGGAGAGCACGCATGGGTGGTGCCGGAGCCACCAGTTGTTTGCCTTGTCACCAGCCAGACGCGTGCAGTGGATGCGGGACTGCTGGCCAGCTCCAATACCTATGACCTGAAGCACAGAAGATACAAAGCACAATCAGCCCTTGCTGCACAGAGATCACAAATCAGAGCTGCATTCCGGTCATTAGGAAAGCAACTGGGAAAGAGCTCCTACAAAGCAGCTGCTCCTCACTGAAGCACAGGAAGAGCGTCGGTGAAGCTTTGAAAATACCTTCATCTCCCAATCATACAAATCGGTTACAGGGTCAGTTTCCTGCACTGATAACTTTCACAGCTCTGCTGAGCTGTCACTGAAGACACTACATTCCTTCGTCCTTCTAAATAACACAGCCCCAGCCAAACAGTCAAACTGTTAACCTCCACAAAGTGATACAGTTATGACTTTTGTTTAAGGCAAAACAAAATCCTGTTGGCTGGAGAAACAAATATGACTGATAAGAGATGGCAGGCTGGCTACCTGTTCTTGAAATGGGCACTTCACTTAGAAGATTATGAAGTCCAGGCCCAAGTCACCCAAATACTATCACCTTTCCTGGTGGGCAAGGCATAAAAAGCTTAAACAAGACCAGCTGTGATATGTCATGCATTACATGGCAGTTTGTCTGCCAAGGCTGGTAAGAAGGTAAATTCACTGCTCAATCAGGAAAGCTAGTCAGTAGGACCATGAGATCACAGGACTTGTTAAGGTCCTGGAGCTACCAATACATTTCCTACTCTGCCATCTGCCAGATTCTAGGATTTTTAACACAGCTGCTGCCAACCCCAACCTTATTTAATAGCACTTGTGCTTAGTATATGACACATCTGGTGGTTCTGGAAGTAAAATACAAAAGGTGATCTTTTCCTCAAGGAAGCTGCTATGAAAACATGATATTTGCTCATATCTCTTTCTTTGAGGCTCTCATCAGACATATTCAACCTCCACATTTTTTTTTTCAGGTAGTTGGGTTAACTCTGCAAGCTGTTTGCTACAGTTCAATGCACATCTGGGCTGGTGCAAACTTGCATGGGAGACGAAGGCAACGCTTAGGTGCTGCTGCCACTGAAAACCGAGTCTGCCTAGAGACATCTCGGTTACTAGACACTGGCAGAACAAACTCTGCAGTTAGGGTCTGCCTGCTGTCACAACTGGCAAGCACAAGGGACTGATCTGAGGTCTCTTGGGCTCCAGACTGCTGTCCCTCAGCTTTGCCTTTGCCATGACAGTACACCAGGCACACAAAGGCCAGACCTAGCCACCATGGCTCTCAAAACTCAGGTTAGTAAGTTACCTCACGTCTTTCAGAGCTGTGGGTCCTGCTTTCCAAAGAGAGCTCCTGCCATTTCAAACCAGAGATCTGACAGAAAACAAGACTCTTTCCCATAATCTCCTCCTCCTGTGAAGCCACAGCTGAACTGTTCACCTAGGGGACTGCTCCAGGGACACTGAGGACAGTGGTTCTGGCCAGTGCCTCACAGTTTCCAGCCCATACTGAGCCAGATGGTAAAGCTACAAGTAAAAGGCTGCCCTCAAAGGAATGAATCATTTGTCTTCTCATTCATCAAGACACAGTGACTTCACCTCTTACCAGAACCATAAAACATGCTGCTGGATGCTATTCCCCTAAGGAGCAAATGAAAGACTTGGGCTTCTAACTCATCTGCTCAGCTGTAACTGAAGTCATCGATACTTGGTAAACCCAGAGAGATATCAGCATTATCATAAATACTAAATAAATGCAAAGTTTCTCATGGCTTAGTGTCACCTCCCTGACAAACACTCCTCATAGCCAACCTCTGCTCTCACAGCCATCCTGTTTAACTTTCAAACTTGCAGAGGACTGGGCATCTTGAGGGAGCTTAAGACCAGCAGTGTGTAGAAGTATCATCTCTTCCACAGAGATTTTTCCACTCTCCATAGACAAAAGAGAGGGCTTAAAATACTCATATACTGCACACCATTGGCTGTCACACAGCCCTTCAGAGCAGGCCTGGCAAGCCAAGCTAGCCTAAGGCAGAATTTCTTAGCTGGAGATGCAGATGGTGGAGAGTACTGGGCAAACTGCTGGTGGCAGGGGCCAAAACACCACAAACCATTCAAGTTTCTAAAAAATTCAGTATTGTGTGCCAGAAATGCAATGTCCTCTACCCTTTCCCAGACAGAATGGTGCCTCATCTTCTTCATATTCTTGAGCTGTGGCCTCCAACTCCTGTGATGAACCTGGCTAGTCTACTGCAAGCCCTGCCTTTGTCTGGCAAGGACAATGGCACACTAGAGAAAAAAATGTTTCTGGGCCAATGCAGCCCCAAGCAAATTAAAAGTCAAGCTCTTCTACCTGTCAGTGCCCAAGCACCCTTCCCAAAAAGAATGTTTTTTCTTTTCTGTATGAGCTACTCTCTTTCCCTTCTTCTCTTGCTTCCACAGATGTTGACTTTCTCCCATAAGAAAGGAGCCAAAGCCCCAAAATTGTGCACAAAGGAATCTTTCCCCTCTATCTTCCGCCTATTTGCTACACAAAAATGAATAAAATTTCTTTCAAAGTTTAATCTTCTGGGAATCAAAGCAGAGCCTATTAAGTGTGAGGAGTGAAAGTACATAGTAATACAGGGTGAGCAGAAAAATTACTTCATAAAAAAGCTTGGGTGAAAATGGAAAACTACTTGACCAAAACCACTTTTGCTTGCAGGAGAGCTGTGCTGCCCAGGGAGGTGGTGGAGTCACCGTCCCTGGAGGTGTTCAAGAGGGGATTGGACGTGGCACTTGGTACCATGGTTTAGCTAGTCATGAGGTTTAGGGTGACAGGTTGGACTCGATGATCTTTGAGGTCTCTTCCAGCCTTCTTGATTCTATGATTCTATGATTCAGCTTTGATTTGAAGACCTCAATGCAGATTCACCTCCTCCTTGAGTGACTGTAGTGGCTGCTGGCCTTTACTATTAAAAAAGTCACTTGTTTTTCAGTGCAGTAAACAGCCCTCTGATCTTTACCTTCCTTGACACAGATAGCAATCCAAGACAACAGACATTTGTATTTGATTAAAATAAACACCTGCAAATATGCAAACCATGACTGAAGCCCAGCTTCATTGCCTGCCCACATTGCTTCTGACTCCCTTCCTCGTGCCTTCTCCCTTCCAGATGGTACATGCATTTCATAAACATCTGCAGCACCACGTTAAGCCCAGACTTGTAAAAGTGCTGGGGAAATTGCTGCTGTAATAAGGAGAAAGGAGCAAAGATAGCGACACCTTTGTTCTGGGGCTACATGAAATAACACTCTTGAGCGCGCAGAGAAGCATTTTAAAGGGATAAAAAACCAAAACCAAAAACAAACCCTCAAAGCTGAATAAAAGAAAGAAAACCATCTCTCCAGAGGCATGATTTCAACAACCATACAGCACACGACCCCGGGAAGTACTGAGAGACAGCGCTGCAGTGTTTTCAGGCTGTAACAACAACCTGACAAATGCAGATCAGTGCCAAAGCAAGGAGAGCACTGCAGTTCATTCACACTCTCTACCTGCAGCTCTCTACACCCTATAGCCCATTCTGCTGATTTATGATGTACTAAAGATCAAGATCAAAATCTTCTTTTTTGTTTTTTGTTTTGTTTTTTTTTTTAAATAATCCAGGCCTATGGAAAAAGTTGCTCAGTAGAGCAGAAAACTCAGCTAAACAGAAGCATTCTAAGTCACTGGGCAAAAATAAGATTTTTAATACATTTACAACAACTTCTGGATAACTGATTTACGGTGAACATCCAGTGATAACTTGGAAAGAAAGTATTTTTTTTTGTTTTAATTCAAGATTCAGATGTAAACTACACATTTGATAGTGCCTCCGTAAATACCACCATCCATCATAAAGTGTTTAAAAAGCGTAAAAAATAAAAACCATCAGGGAGAAGATTTCTAACAGCCCAAAAGGGACTAAACATAGTATAGCACATCTTTCTTACATGAAAAGTGAAAATAAACCAAGAACCATTTTGACAGTCAGAATCCAGCTGTGAAAACTACTGTCATTTCCTAAGGCTCTACACAGACTATGAACACATACAAGTTCTCAAAAAATGATATAAAAAGACACAGTAGTTAGAAAGAAATGACTCAAGGCCAGACTTGCAGAAGCATGTAAGAGCTTTTCCAACCCTGTCACTGAAAGAGCCAGCCCTGTCATTACCATGAAAAAAATTACAGCAAGGTTTAGAAGCAGACTTTGGAGAAAAAACACAGAGGTTTAGCTACTGTTCTGCACAGCAGTGTGTAGGGTAGTTCATCTGTATGTCTTGAGTAGGTTCCTCTGTGTGAAATAATTTCCAAACTCAAGCCTGACAAAAGCAGTCTCTGATCACCTCTGCTGTAGAAGCAGGCTCCACAGAGCTGCCTGGCTTGGTTACCTGCCCATCCTTGGCGTAGCAAACCGAATTGGACTGGGTGTACTTGACAGCAATGCTGGCAACAATCAGGTCTCGGACGGCAGACTCAGGCAGCTGAAACAAAATGCCACTGTCAATAGCCTATCCTAATAGTTGTGACTAGCCAGCTGGCTAGTGATCTGCAAACCCTCAAAGCCATCACCATGAGTACTGCAGCGTAAGAGAGGGAAAGCAAAGTAACTAAAAATATCCTGTTTTGTCCAATTACCAGCAAATTTTGTATAGCTGCCAAACCAATCATTTAGTTTTTAAATCTAATCTCAAAGCTTGTAGAGATCAGACAATCTCAGCAGGTCGAGATGGCTCTATCACTGGCCCTAAGCCTGTAAAGCCTTCTGTACTTGCTCACTGTCATCAGTTGTGCTCAGAGGCAAAAAAAGTTAAGCATGTGCTTAAATACACACAGGACCACAACAATAATAATACCTCCTAGTATCAATATCTGCATTAAATATTTTTAAAGTCAATTCCGTTATTAAAATGGTTTTTATTACCTCACTGTCTGAACTTGCTTCTGAGCCCATGAGTAACCATGTACTCATTAACATCTGGTTTTTAATGAGAACAAGATCAGAGACAAAGAAATAACTGGTAACTTTCTGATGACGTGAACTCTAAATGATGAGCAATACCAGCAAGGCCAGAGTTTATATAATACACTGTACACAAAAGGAAGAAATAAACAGTGAGTCAAGAATGAGATGACAATGGATCCTTAGCACATGGCCATCTCACCAAAAGAAATTACACACAGTAGCTTCTTATAAATAAGAAATACAAATATTTTGGTAGTCAGAGATCAAGGGCAAGGTCCAGCTCCTCCTATTTATGCAAGGAATCAAAACAAGGCAAACTGCCCTGATTCACCCAAGTATATTAGGACTGGAAATTTTGTTGTGTTTTCTTAAATGCCAGTTAAAATGTTATTAAAAAAAACCAACAAAACAAAACAAACCCAATAAATTAAGAGCTGTTACAACAGAACAGTGCTGAGTTCTTGACAAAAGCACCCCAGTTCATTCCACCAGCCCTTAAGCTCATTTATCTCCTGACACTTACACTTTTATTCTTTGTAACGATGTTCTTGAACAATGACTGGTCAATGACTGCGTTGTTCCTCTTCTGCATGAGGTGCAATCCATACAGGGTTCGAATCTCATTGTCATCTGGCTCATAATGGGGATCCATCTAAAAGGCAAAGGACAGGCCAATAAAACATTCAGAGCAATTAAAAGCCAATGCTCAGTAACAGCTTAGATTAAAACACACTGTCTAAAGAATCCAGCAGAAGTGAACTGTTTATGGAAAGCAATCTCCAATCATCACAAGTAATTAGAATTAACTGGAGCAGTAAGGTCTCAACAGCACTAAGTGACATTTACAGGGTGAAGAGAGGTAATGAAGTATAGATGTTTACATAGACATGTCCCTGTTGCAAAGCATAAAAATTTAGTCTTCTAGTCTTCCACAGAAGGAGGAAAACATCCACACAAAAGGGTCTTCCATGGGAAAGTAGAAATATTTTGAGTTGCTTCAATCATGTCCAAAGGCACAACTCCCAACCCTCTCTGACACTGACGAAGAGGGTGCATGGGATTATTTCCAGAGATACACTCTCTTGGGGCACATCTCCAAACAAGCATGCAGCATGGCTAATTTACACAAGTGCAAGGGATAAAGTGAAATGGAACTGTTACACTGCATTTAGGTCTACCCATGCATGGGCTGATTTAGAATTGGTAGCCCCAGTTCAGGTTCTTGAGATGTGAAGTGAACCAGATTAAGGCTATCAGCTTTAAATACGAGTGTGCACATGCTTTATGTGGTTTCTCTAATCCATTTACATTTGTTCAAATCAACTTTCCTTAGCATCCCCCTCTGCAGACAGGCCCTGATGACACAGGCTTAATCAATATGACCTCATCTTTGCAGAGCTAATTGAAATCACGAGGTAATCAGCTGCCAAGAGTATCTGCCATTTCAATCCTTCTTGCCTAGAGCTCCTGAGCCATCTTTCACAGCTCCCCCTGGGAGTAACATTACAATGACAACTTCAGCTAAGCCTTGGGTTTTCTTTTTGTAATGTTACAGTAAAGCTCTCTGCCCTTCCGTCTCTCCAAGTCAGGCAGAAATAGGATGTGTTTGGCTGCTCCAACAGCATTATGTAATCAGTTAGTCACATTCACCAAAAATGGATGACTTAAGTCCCAACCATCACTGCAGGAACCAGGAAGGCAACCTGACACTAAATTGACCACACTATATTAATATTCTTTGACAAGCATCCTGGCTGCAGTATGTAAAGGTGCATCACTCCAGGTCCAAATTGCCTGTGCTGCTACTTTTATCACTGACTGCACTGAAAGATTGCTCCACAAACACCCCACACCCAGATAAGGCTTCCCTCAGTGATACACTGCACTGGCTTCTCACTGCCAAAACTCACAGCATTGAGACACAGTATCTTAGATATAAGGAACTCAGGGAGGAAACAAATTGAGCAAAAGTGAGAGGAAAGCTGGCAAGGAGTGGAAAGGAAGCACAGAAAGTGTTTCGTTGACTTTCTCTTGCTGATTCATAGATTTAATTACTTTAAATCCACATCACCTTGAAAGCCAAGAAGACATTATAAAAATCACTCCCCTCCAGGACTATAAGCTAAACATGACCACAATACTGCTGCTGGAATTCCAGCTCATATAGGAATCCCCAAAAACCCAGAGGAAACAATTCCATGCACTGTAGGGGTGTGTCTGGATCAGTCTCCCAGCTATTTAGATTCTAACATTTGTGAAAAGGAGGTAAGGGAAGAGCAGGAGAGGGTGGTAGTGGAGCAGGAGTACAAACCTGGAGGACACAGTAACCACCATTCTTCTTTTTGGCAAGGATTTTGAGAGCTTCTTCCTCATATCCAGGAGCTACCACACCATCAGACACCTGCAACACACATAGATTTCAGCTTCCACGTGGGGAAAAAAGAAAACGAACCAAAAGAGAAGCCAGTATTGAAACCTCCACCTACCATTTCCAGAATGGCACTGAGGGCACACCTTGCAGGGTCCATATGTACCATTCAATAATCAAGGCACTAACTACTACAAGATTGCTTTCAATCCTAGAAATAGTAGAGCAGTACAAGCTTTTGGCAAGAGGCAGGAAAAAGTATCCTGCCATCCATTTAAGCAGAATGAATTAAACTTAGTATTTCCCTCCAGGGGTAAATAGCTTGTGCATGACATCCCCACTTCTTAGCCCTAACAGATTTAAAACAAAACAAAACAAAACAAACAAACAAAAAAAAAAAAACACAAAAAAAAAACCCCAAACCAAACAAACCCACAACAGATAAAAATCCCCATTTCAACAATGACATTCCTGATGAGACAAAAATACTGATAAAAGAGCTGTTAACATCATTGAAACCAAGAAGAGTTTGTGCTTAGCGGTGCCAGGAAGTGATACACACCTTTCACGCTCTTATCTTACAACAAGGGTGAGTTTTTTTGGTTTTAAGTTAACAGTATCCCAGATGTTTTCCCCACAAACCAAAGGTGCTCTTTCACTTGTTTGAGAAGCCTCCAACATACAAGAGAGCCTTTTGCACTGTGCCTTCTCCCTCTCAAAAAAACTGGAAGCAACACATCACGGGATAAGCATGTCCGGTAAAGCACTAACTCCCATCTGCTTAACTCTGTATTTAAACTAGTGACCTGTGCAATGCAGTCAGCTATGGAGTGACTGCTGAATCCAGCAAAGTAAAAAGTGCAGCTTGGAAAGTGGCTGAGCCTACATATGACCTGTATCAACTGGCAGGTAGCAATCTACATCCACATTCCTGCCGAGGGCAAGAGGGTGGCCATCAGCTCTCCAGTCCTCTATTGTTCTGATTACAGCTGTTCAGCCAGATACTTGTGACACTGTAATCAGGGTTCATTTCCAGAGGCCTACTTGGAGGCAGAGGTTTGCAATCATCTTTTGGAAAGCAGCATTTCAAGCGCTGCTATTTCACAGGCTCTCCCACACAGGCAGGTTTTAACTGGTAGGAAATAAAATGCATCAAAAGATAGGTGTAAATTCTGCACTTTGTATACTGAATTGCACAAATGGACCAATAACAGTCTTCAGGAAGATGGGTCAGAAAATTCAGACAAAATGGCTGTTACAAACCAATGACTCCATCTAGTGTGATCCTCCTTTTCACACTTGAATTCATTTGCTGCTGTTTAACTGACCTCTCTGGAAATAATCTTGGCAGTAGCCACATCGCAGATATCAGACAGGGCAATGAAGTCACCAAAAGAAGACATCCGATCAGCACCTGCAAATTCATATCTTTAGTAACTTAGATCTAAGACAAGTTTTTGCTCCTACAATCCAGTCAACTTCCGTGAGAGCTAATAATTTCATCCTACAGCAAAACCAAAATAGACCATAAAAGAGCAACAAGGATGAACAGTCCTACCTCAAACAGGTGCACATTTTTATACCCCCATAGCTCAGATACACTTCCTTCTTCACTGCACTTGTCAAAGCACTAACTCTGTAATGACCACCTCCATTACTGCAAGCAGCTCTGCGGTAGGCATGGTGGCTAGAGCCCAAGGAGAGGCAAGGATCATACAGAAAGATTTTAGATGGGAGACAATCAGAAAAAGAAGAAAGCCTTTAGATGCCTATGCTCCCATCTGGCTTTTCCTACAAGAAACCAGACCTAGAAACATAGCTAAAAGCAAATTTTTAAAGTAGTTTTTTTTTTTATTTTTAAATAAATACTCTATGTAATGGTACAGCTAAGGTGAACTCAGCCCCCACCACAGATGCTGTACTATTTAGTGAGGTCAATTCTTCAGTCTTTGCCATTCTAAAGGCTTATTTTTCTACCAGTCAAGCAATGGTTTTCTAAGGGCAACATTCAAACATGGTCTTTAAAGTGGTGAAAAATGAAGCCAAGCCAACATACTTACCAAGAAAGTTTGTTGTGTTTGCAATAACCTGTGCAGACTTTCTAGGAGCACCATGGGAAATGAGAGACCTTGCAAAGTATTTCATCTAGAGCAGAGGAATCTATTTTCATTTACTTTTTTTTTTTTGTGACCTCTGCAGTATCAAAGCCTTAGAAAAACACCCACCAAATATTAAGAAGACACATTTCTACTCAAGTATTCCTCAGCACCTCATTTGCAGTGGAAGACCGAGTGTGTTACCAGCACAGCTGTTAATCCAGCTCCTTTAGCCAAAGCCCCACAGATTTATATGTGTGTGTATATACATATTTAAAAAAATAATTCTCTACAGGTCTTCTATACACATCAAGGAACAGAATCGAACATGGTTTTAGCCTCTTTGAAATAATCTACAAGGTCTGCTCACTGGAAGAGCAATTTTTGATAAGACAGTCAATCTAGTCAGATCCTTGTGGAGAAAAACCCTATAGAGGAGGAGTATAGTGCCTGTGGAGTCCTAAACATGCTGCTCAGGTGCTGAGACTGAAGCTCAGCTCTTTGGACTTGCCATTTTATTCCTGGGCTTCTCACCTCTGCTTCGTGCGTAGGCAGAGGCCAAGGGCGTTAAGGTCTTGTGGAAGTCATGCACCATGCAGACTTGAGCCTCCTCTTCACTGAGAGGTATTCCAACAGCAGCACCTAGTGGGAAACACAAGCCAGGGCACTCAAACCAGAGCTTCCCGCTGGTTCCTGCCCCTGGGGACACACACACACCACTTGCAGGGCCTGCCAAAAGTCACAGTCTGTTCAAAGGCAAGAGTATGGCAACAAGGAGCCACCCACCTGCAGGGCTGACGTGTTTAAAGGAGGCTGCAGCAGGAATGCCTAATGCCTGCTTCAGTTCCTTCACCAGCTGCCAGGCGTTGAGAGCATCACACAGGTTGATGAACCCTGGAGAGCCGTTCACCACTGCAAGTATAGCACAAAGACACGTTAAAGCAGCAGAGCCCTCTCTTCAGAGTCTGGAGAGCAAGCAGAAGAGATTTCTTCTACCAGGTATGAAATTACTACAAATGGTTCTTGTTAATTGACCCTGGCTCCTCAGCAACTGGTTAAGTGCCCTGAAAAGCTTCAGTAACTTGAGGAATGCACAGCTTGAGACTCAGGAGAGGCCAAGGCAATTCTCTCCTCTACCAGAAGCTGCTCATACCTCCCCTCTTGTGAAAGGTGAGCAAAAATGAGCATTCCCCCTTATGATGAGTTCAACTGGCAACCATTTGGAACAAGAGCCATCCCTTCGAGGGAGCCTACCAAAGCTTGACTTTGATCAAGGTACATAGGCAGAGCTGTCAGAACACAGAAAACAGGTAGATTTACTTAAAAACCTAATAAATAAAATTTCATACAAAATACTTCAGCATGAGCCAAACTTAAAGCACATTGTCTTTACCTGACATCAACTGGAACCAGTCAGAGCCACAAAATTTAAAGCAAGCTTTTATTAAAATGCTCAGTCTGGTCCTTTGATCAGAAATCCATGCCGAGATTAAAGGCTGTTTAAAAGTTTGTCCTCAAATCTTTTTACTCTGCCCCTGCAAAAGAAACTGCTTGTACTGACATGGCAGGGCTGTGAGCATTTCAGGAGACAGGAGAAAGATTGTTTTAGCAATAGTCCATGGCCTGGACAAATGAACAGTGTTGTTCTGTTGACATACTGGGAGGCAGACCTGCAAGCAATTCAACTTCCAGTGCAGGCATGGAAAAGCCTCCTATGAGATCCCAGAATCAAGGAAATGCTGCAGCACAAAGCTTTGTTTTCTGTTCAACAGGCAATGTCTGCACACAAGACAAAGCTGGTTTTCACTAACACTGAAACCAATTTGAAGAACAAGAATAGCCTCTCCAAAAGAGAGGTATCCCTCACTGCAGCAGTGCTGTGACAAGTAGCACACACACCCTGTAAAATGTCAGAGAAACACACCAGAGCCATCCCAAACTCCTGGGAGTGAGGCTAGTATCCTTCCCTCTACCACCATGAGCAGAAGCAGCTTTCTGAAAAACTAAGGGGAAAAAACCTCTGCTCAAAACCAACAAAGAAACAATAGTAAAAGAACAAAACCCCTTCAAACCTAGAGAACAGCTTGGTTTCTAGAAAGAGTAAATTGTGTCACAGGCAGATTGGGGTAACAGTAAATAAGGAAAATGGCAAAGTGCAAAGAATCTTAAGAGGGTAACAAGGTTTTCTGTTGCAAAATCTGGGTCTGATGTCAAACCATGTAAATCTGCCCAACGTGCCTTCAGTGTGGGCACCAACAGAGATCACAGAGCTACAGTAAGTCTTGTGGGGGCCAGCAGACAAACCCTTCTGACTCACCCAGCTCATCGATTTCATTGCAGAACTACTGCCAATTCAGTAATAAAACAGTTAAGGCACTGCTGGCCATCCCTTGGACTAAAGTACAAGATGGTGTTTCAGTTTGAAAGACAACCAACAGACATGCCCAGCCACCTCCTCTCCTAGCTATCCCAGAGATCCCTTTTGGCCCGCAAGGCCTAAGCCTCACCTGTCAGGGGGAGTTTGGATCTCGTTGTATAGAGCTGCGCAGGACTCTGGTGAGGATTCATGCCGTACCTCAGGGGCAGCTGGGACACCCCCTTGCTGTACTCTTTCCTAAAGTAGTCAGAGATGGCTGCATCGTACTGAGCAGTGTGGGTGAAAGCCTGGGGACACAACAGGGAACCGCTCATCAGCTTGCAACCATCAATTTACAGAGGGTTTGGTGTTTAAAAAAGCGAATGAACAAAAAGCAAACGAGTCTGGCCTAGGCCTTTACTGCAGGCAAGCACCACCAACCTTCAGTGCAAGGTGACGCCTGGTTTCCATGGAGGTGTCCTTGTCTCTTGATGTTGCCATCTCTTTAGCCACTGCAGAGTAGTCTGCAGGGTCACACACAACTGTCACACGAGCATGGTTCTTGGCAGCTGCTCGCAGCAAAGCAACTCCTCCTGCAAGAGAAGGATGGAGGCATGAAGCACTTCATGCTGGACATGACATCATCAAGAGTCACATCTGAGGCCAAGAACGGACATGTACCAGTCAACCATTTGTGCCAGGAATGCACCCGTCCCTAACCTCTCCAGCAAGCAGAAGGGACAGAAAAACTGCTCTGCAAAACACATAAGGCTGGCAAGTTTGACTCAGTCTACTGGTAAAGGTGTGCATTGGCTGGCCTTTGCAGACAGAACTGCAGCACCAAGGACATGGGGCACAGGTTGCGATGAACAACTGGGGCAAGACTGTTCGAGCAGCACAGCCACATCCTGACAAGGATGGCTGTCTCTACACACTGCTTAAGCACCATACTTCTACTCTGCCAAGCCACAGAGGTTCCCAAATCTCTCTGAAAAAATTAATGAACCCTGACCAGGTCCTCTGTGTGAGATAAAATGCCATGCTTCCCCCTTAAATCTGACTCTGCACAGCTCTCACAACATTTTAAATCATACAAGATACTAGGCTGTTGCAAAGGCAAAGTGGAGGCTGGCACTGCTGCACACAGAGTGTGTATTACTCCATAAAACATTTAATAGAGAGCTCTGCTGGGCATCATTTGGACGGAACTACTGCAAGAAAATTCAGTCCCAATCCAACCTTATGGCACAAAACTGTGCCTGTACTATTCACAAGCTGCCAAGAAGAGATGCTGCAGTGAAGGAACAGCAAACCTTTTGGGGTTAAGAACTAGCAAGAAGAACAAAACTGATGATGATACGGGCATTTATGCTTTGAAACTACTCTCCCAGATATGAAGACCAACCCCTTTACTTCTAACAGCTTCCTCAAGTTTTCAGCAATCCCCAGAGCACTTTGAGTGCTTCAGCATTTTCTCTCCAAAGCTCATAGTTTTCATTTTTATTACACTGCCAGAGGCTGCAAATGAGGTTTAATCTGCAATCTGTGCTTCAGTAGGAAGCATGCTCCACCTGGCCTTTCCTAGCACAGCTAGAAAGTACATCAGGCTCCTTCCTTTGGGCAGTACATGACTTGCCCACCCTTGCATCAAGTTTTTCAGCCTGTTAGAACAGCCACATGCCACTTCAATTGTAGATCTGCTTAAAAGCAATGATGTTTACCCAGCTATACTTTCAACCTGCTCCTTGCAAGTCCCAAGCTCTTCAGCAGACTTCATTTATGGGTGTGCAAGGCCACCAAACAAACAGAAGAGAACTGAGATCACTTAATAGATCAAAATCATCAAGTCCACCTGGAGAATAGATTTGGTCTCCCTTTAACTTACCAATATCAATCTTTTCCACAGCCTCTTGTACAGTTACACCTGGAGAAGATACGGTCTTCACAAAGGGGTAGAGGTTACACACTACAACCCTGGGAATTGAGGGGGAAAGCAGGGTTATTCAGTAAGAAATAAACCCACCAAACTGGACTTGGCAAGGACAAGATATCAGCAGTGTTTTCATGGTCTGCCCTCTCAGATCAGAGACCAACATAAAATCCTGTAGCCAAGGCTTCTTAGACAGTGGTGTTCGGCCAAAGGCCAAGTGACTGTACAACACATTATGAAATTTAACTGAACTCTCTACTTTAAACAATGTAACAGCAAGTAGAACCACAAAGTTAAAGGAGAGTTTCTGTGTTAAATGTTTAGTGATTTTGGTGTACAACTTGAGCCATTTCAAAAGGACTTTGAAGTGGGCTCTCAGCAGTACTGAAAACAGGCATACAACAACATTCCTAAGAGGCCAAGGTTCATTGCAAACAAAGGACAATCAGTTTTCCACAACCTTTCCAACAACCTACATATCTCCTTCTGGACTTTTAAAATACCAACAGCATAAGAAACCTGAATGCACAGGCATGAAGCCTCTGTGGCACATGGAAATGGGGGAGAATTGACTTTCCCCTCTCAAGATGAGATTAGACATTACTGGAGTCATTTTTTGCTCTGATCTGGAAGAAGCCTCAGTCTGTATTACAGAAAGCATGAAGTAGTAATTTGCCCTGTCCCATCCTATCAGTGCCATATGAACTGTAATTGAAGGAGGTATCTGTTTTGACCTTCACAAACCATGTTTTTAATCCGAGTGAATTAATTTATTCTCTTGATTTCAGTACATGAAGGTATCAAAGTGATGCATGGCCAGTGCTGGCAGTGGATTGCTGAGACACACACATTTGTGTCCAACTTTTTATATTTGTTTCCACACTGTGTGATGAACTCAACTAGAAGGGATGATCAGCTTCCAGTACAGTTTTCAGAAACTCCTATGACTCTAAATTTCCTATAAGGTATTTATCATGTTCCATTTCTAATCCCCCCTGTCCTCCAACCCATTCATGCTCCTGACCCACTGCCAACCATCAGGAATCATGGACTTTAACACAGCTAATGCTTCTATCCATGGAAATCAAGATAATGAGTATCAAGGTTTCCTATCTTGACTCAGGTATGTAAAGTTCATGCAACTATGCAAAGACACTCCTGCTGAGGATCAGCTCCTTCTGATTTATTTAAAGCAACCCAAAATCAAATTATTACTTTGGATGCAAGCGCAATATAAGGTACTCCCCCTGCAGTTCAGCAGAGCCTCTTTTGATACGCAGTGTGCTCTCAAGTGCCACCACTGCTGAGCCATCTCTGAGGATTCCTGTGGTTTAAAACCTCACGTTTTCAAATTCAGCCTGGAAATCCATCCATCCCGGATGGATTCTTTTTTTTAAATAATTTGAATAGCTAAAACGCATTCTGGTCCAATCACCACAGTCAAACTTTCCTCCTGGCTATACTTAAAACTTCCTACATTCTATTTGGCCATGGATTTCTAAACCAGAAGCTACCCACTGACAGAGAGCTGGTTATTCACAATCACTAGTTAGATGTTAAAAATGGTTAGTTAAACACAGCCCCAAACTGCCCTGTGTGAATGTACCAAGGAAATACACCCTAACAAAAACAACTCTTTGGCACATTAGTACACAAACTGTCTTGCTTCAGTTTCTGGCTGCAGGCTGACTTGGCCTCATGATGTCTCTCAAAATAAGCTTTCTGTCTGTTATCTGTGTGCTTTCTGTCTGTACAAATGATGTGTGTTCCCAACCCGCTTTTCACATTTACTCTTTATTTATGTGTTGAAACTCAGGAAACGTTATGCAAATATCAAAGGGTATATTTACTGAGCTAGTATTTCAAAATCACAAATCGTCATCTGATCAGACACACAGAGCCAAGCTGAGGGGAACTGCACCAGCTTTTAAAGCACTGAATTAATCTTCACAGGAAGTGTAATGTGCCCCAGCACTGACTAAATGTAGTGTGTCAAAATTCCCAGATAACCAGAACCTACAACTTCTGTACCCTGTGGAAACCACAACCTGACTTTGTTGGTTTAGTTGTCTCTAACTACAAATTATGAAGATGTATCTGTAGAAAACTGTCTTTAAAAACATAGTATCTCCTGACAGGGAGAAGGAAGGAGATTGCAAATCTTCTGGTGTACAGATGTTGAAATCCCTGCTGCTCCCCTTTCCCAGGTGTTGACTGGTCTCCAACATTAATTTTTGATCACTACTGAATTCCATCATGCCCCCCAAAATTTACCTTACAAGGCTGAAATCCTGTTTGTTCATATCAGCATTATCTTCTGGAATATTGCGAGCCAAGATGCCTAATTACAAAAATAATACACCTTTATTACAAAAAATAACAGAATCAACAATATTTTTTTTAAATTCACATTTTCCTTCAGACTGTGCTTTTCCTCAGAAATTTTCCTTCATAAACTTTCTGATTCTAGTTCAGACAGTTCTCAGCCCCTACTCCTCTGCCTTTATTCCATTTTACTGGCTCTTTGGCTATTCAGATTCTATACTAAGAGATTTTTTTTCTCAAATGCTATACCCTAGAGCATTCCAAGTGTTGAACAGCAACCTCAGACATTCACTTTATAAGCTTTAAGTTGCTACCCTTAAAACACTAACAAGGAGTCGGTGAAGAGGAAAAGGACACCTGCTGCTCATCAGCCAGCAACACACAAAGCCTATGAAACAACAGAAGCAAGAAAGGCTGTGCCTGTAGCTAAGCAGCTTAGGTGGCTTGCTTGGGTCTAGGAACTTCGAGAAACATACAAGTGACTGGCTGGTACAGAGTAAGCAACAGCACAATCTTGGGTACAAGACTGCGAGAAGAGATCATCTCCAACCCTCAAGCATGAAGGACAACAAGTTCCACATGAAGAATCTCAAGCACCACAGCAGGAGATGAAAAAGCAGGTGGCTGATGTGCAAACTGACCAACTATCAGACATATTCCTTGCTGAAGAGGGCCAGGGAATACTGGAACATGCAGAAATCACCCACTAAAAAGTGCTGTCATATTCCTTATGCTGCACATCAGGATTTATCATTCACAGGATAAATTCAGTGGAGTTCTCTGCCTGAGTAAGTCTGAAATTGACTCTGCAAAAAATATGCAGAGGCATTTACAGAGAAGCCCTGTTACTTGTAGCCCTGTGGAGGTAAAGCTCTGCTAACTGCAGAGATGCCAGCATAGCAACACAGGAAGCAATTCAGCCACTGTGCACTTCCCCAGCCAGTCCTTCTCACCTGTTCTTCTGCAGCTAGAGTAAATCTGTCCTCATTACTCAGTTCTTCTACAGGACCCTTTAAAAATACATCTGTCAACACATTCCTCCCATTCTCACTGGCCATGAATTTCTCTTTTAGAGTGAAAATACATTAGCAGAAACATACCAGCATGGACTGCAGGATGAAGGGTTTTCACACGTCCACCTAACATCTCAGGGAACCCTGTCAGGTCAGAAACATCTCTGCTCAATGAGAAAACGTAGCATGGTATTAGATGTGCTATACTGACTTGATCTATAGATTGAATGTTTATTATTCCCATCAGGACAGTAACTTATATCTATTGACAATGTTGGTTTTACTGAAAGAAGCCTTAAACCCTAGCAAAGGGGTAAAAAAATCATCTTAATTATATTTTGGTCTGTCTGAAAAAAATCACCACTTTTCCATCAGAACAGGAGGAGTCAGAGAGAAAATACATGTATGATTCCTCTACACTTCAGTGTCTTGTACCTCAGTAAGAACACAACATACAGAAGGTGTATTACTAAATTAGAAGGGAAAGCCTACTCTGACTGATAGACTAGGGCACATCCTTCTTATGGAAGGCTGGGAAGTAGCTCTGAGATGAGGTACCCACATCAAGACAGATCTCACTTCTTTTGTTACGGATGGCATCTGTCAACTACTTAACAGAATGCTGCCAAGTACAGAAGGATTAGTAGAAAATGCCAAAACGTTGGCTTAATACTCTCTCACACATCACAAGATGTTGATCTCTATCTTGTGCAAAGGTTACATCTGACAGAAGACAGAAAGAAGTGTGCTTTCTAGTAAGTGACCAAATAATAATAATAAAATAAATAAAAAAGTCATACATTTCACTACAACGTCTTCTTCATGCCAAAGGAGCAGCAATGAGCTTTTCTCATGACGAGAAACAAGCCTGATGCATCACGCTCAACTAAGCAGTATGGTTATTTCTCCAATACACCAAAATAACAAAGATAAGCAAATGCCAAGTCAACATAATTTATAGAAAGAATAAAAGACCATCCTCAAAAGCAGCAATACCTCAGTACTTCTTCCCAGCTTAGAAACAAAACATTAATTAAGGTTTCACCATTCCCTGTGACTGTTTACAATAGTAAAGAAACAATAAATTGGAGAGGGAAGGAGAAATATGGCCATCATTTGCTTCAGGCTTCACTGATAGCACAGCCAAGCAAACAAGTTGGGAGAAACATGACCAAGTGCTAGATAACAGTGAGGACAGGGAGCTCTGGGGACAATGTATATCCATACTGATGCATTCCAGGGGCCTACCATTGTATTCACTGGAGAAAAAAAAAAAAAAAGGCAAAAAAAAAAAAAAAGGGAGTCAGTCACCTCTCCTGCCAAGTAATTGACAGATTTTTTCATCACTGCACTGGAGACTATTTTTATTTGGCCAGAGCTGTTTGGGCTTTTTTGTTTTGTTGTTGGTTTTTGTTGTTTTATTTTAATCACATCATGGAAGAAACTAAAACAAATTTCCCAGAATTATGAACTAACACAGCTGGTGATTGTGCCTGTCCCTTCTCAAATGGTGCACACACGACACTTAAAGGCTGTCTGAAAACGCTGACCAGCACGCTAAGAAAATTATTTGTGACAAATAATCTCCAGTGAGCTTCGACATATTCCTGACACATGTCACTCTTGTCCCAGGACCAGGAAAAGATCAGCTTTCAGATGGCTGTGAAGATCAGCACCGAGGGCAGACTATGAATTCAAGACAACTGATTGCCTCATGGGAATAAAGCTGGCTCAAGGCAGACACAGCATCATCTCCAACACGACATCTCTCCGTGTGCTGACCTGCACAGTAACACACTTTGGCCTCTGTCAGCCAAACTGTGGCCAAGAAGGTTCCACAGTTTGCTTTGGGGCATGTTTTTTTTTTTTTTGAAGGGAAGACTTGCTTTCAGACTGGTTTTCAATCATTTCTGCTCACAAATGGAGAAAACATTTAACGTCAGGACTCAAAGGAGCCCTTTGGTGGAGGTGTATAGGAAAGAATCAGTACCTGACAGGCAAGCCAGCATCTCTCAGGGATTTGGCTGTTCCTCCAGAGGCAATTAACCCCATGCCAAGAGCATTCAGGCTCTTTGCAAATTCCACCAGGCTGGTCTTGTCAGAGACGCTGAGTAAAGCTAACAGGTAGGGAGAGCACAAATATTTTGGGTTTAAAAGTGCAACAGAGAAAGAAAACAACAAAAAGAGGCCGAAGCCTTTGTAAGTTCCATAATTTAAGAATCTCAGATGATTTGAGGCAGTGCTTGCCAAGGAGGTGACTGGGCAGGGAAAGGGAGCACAGACCACCACACTTCCCCACCTCCAAACCGGAGGAGCTCCCCGCTTGCACCCCCCCCCCAGGTGCGTTTCCCACCCTCGCACCGCCGGCGGGCCGGCTGCTGCGCTCCGAGGGCCGCGTGCCGCCATGGGGAGGAAGGGCAGGAAGGAGAGGGCAGAGCAGCCGCAGCTGCCTCAGGGCTGCCAAGGCGCGGCACTCCCTCACCAGCTCTCCCGCTTCTCTTTCCCCCTCCTCGGCAGTGCAGACCGCTCTGTCTCACAGCAGCGGCTGCCTCCTAGTTCGGACCCACTCCCAAATGTAATCGGAGGAAAGGAAACAGCCCCGCACAACCCCCTCAGGGCATGAAAACTCCTGGGCTGGAAGCAGCGGCCCCACTCCGAGGCGAGAGGCACCCGGCCGCCTCTCGCCTTCCGGGGCCGCCCTGTGTAACCGAACCCGGCAGCCGGGAAATACGCCTCGGACAGGCGGCTGCGGCCCAGCCGCCCGACGGCCATTTCGGGGCTCGGCGGGAGGGCAGCACCCCATCCACCACACCATCATCCCCCCACGTTGGCTCCATGGGCCGCGACTGGTCGTCGCCGCCGCCGCCATCACCACGGGCGGGCGGTCGCAGCCCAGCTCGGGCTGCCGAGGCCTCGCCGTCCCCGCGTTACCGAGCTGCTGCCGGGCGGCCATGTCGCCGTCGGTGGGTGGCAGGCAGGCAAGCTGGAGGGCTGGAAGAAAAGGAACGAGCGGCAGCGGCCCGGCGGGATTTGGGTGCCCGCGGCAACTGGGGGCGGGAGCGGAGGGGCCGGGCCGGACGGGGCGGGGAATGGAGGGGGGCGGTGGGGTGGGACGGGGGAGTGTAGCGCACGTGGGCTGTGTGGAAGGCACACGGGTGACAGTGGCCTGGCTGAGTAGTGCGGGGCCCGGAGGAGCCGTGGGTGCTCGCTAACTTGGAGGGTACAGGCTGGTGGATGATGTGGTTTAGAGCAGCCCTGCGGAGAAGGACATGGGAGTGCTGGTGCAGAAAAAAATGGACGTGAGCCAGCAATGCCTGCTCGCAGTCCGGAAGGCAACTGTATCCTGGGCTGCATCAAAAGCAGCGTGGCAGCAGGTCGAGGGAGGGAATTCTGCCTGCTTGCTCTGCTCTGGTGTGGTCCCACCTGGACTAATGTCAAATTCTGGCGTCCTCAGCACAAGAAAGACGTGAAACTGTTAGAATAGGCCCAGAGAAGGCCACAAAAATGATCAGAGAGCAGCTCTGCAATGAAGAAAGGCTGACGGAGTGGGGGTTGTACAGTCTGGAGAAGAGAAGGCTCTGGGAGACCTTGTTGCAGCCTTTCAGTAGCTATAAGAAAGATGGAAACAGACCTAGGCCTATTGTGACAGCACAAGGGCTGATGCCTTTAAACCAGGAGAGGAGAGATTTGGACTAGACCTAAGGAAGAAATTTTTTGTAATGATGGTTGTGAAACACAGGCCCAGGTTGCTCAGAGAGATCATTAGAAGCCACATCCCCAAAAACATTCAATGTCAGGCTGGACAAGGCTCTGAGCAACCTGATCTAGTTGAAGACATCACTGGTCATTGCACAAGTCCCTTTAAAGGTCCCTTTCAACCCCAAACATTCTGTGACTGTATTCTATGGCTGCTCTGCCCTTCCGCATGTTGCCCTGCACAGGCCCCAGAACTGGCAGTGTTCTCAGTGCAACACATCATAGAATCATAGAATCATGGAATGGTGTTTGGGTTGGAAGGGACCTTTAAAGGTCATCTTGTCCAACTCTCCTTGCACTGAGCAGGGAGAAATGTGCGTGTGGAATGGACATGGGCCTTTGGTGTGCAGATGCCAGTGCCCTGGTGCGGTGCCTGTCCCTGCACGCACATACACATGTGCCATGCATGTGTGGGCCTGTGCACTGTGCTGATGTGGGGGAAGGGCATGCAAACAGGACACAGCGCTGGGGTCAGGAGGGAGGAGCACCCCATGGTGGGGAGATCCAGGAGGACAGCCCTCTCTTTGCCCTGTCTGGGCTGCAGGAGGAGGTGTCTCCACTAACCAGGTCCCAGTTGGGGACAGGCAGGGTGGCCACAAGTATAGTACCTGCAGGCCAAACAGGTTGCAGATTTTTCTGGGGCCTCTTTAGAGACAGGAAACCCAGCTTACTAGGAAGGTGAAAAATGAGGTGTAGGTGAGGCAATACCTCATTGCAATGAAAGGTGGTGCAATAAGGACAATTAATTTTTTGGAGAAGTACTTACTGGAATTTCATCTGTGGAAAATCTTCTTGCAGAGCTTACAGTCTACTGATGGGTGGGGACAAAGACAAAACACTTGTTTACCAAGTCTGAAGTAAAAAATTAAGCTTGCAGATAGTAAAATGATACTTTACTTCCCTTTATTATTTGTTATGTTTCTCTGAAAAGGAATTAATAGGGGGAGCTTTTGACCCCTCCAGGGCCTCAAAACTTCCTGGAACTCCTTGCAAAAGAGTTTTTCTTGTTTTTCTTCTAGCTTGTGGTTTACAAGTAGCCCTGACAGAACTTGCTGGGTTTAACATCACTGGTTAAAAATCTCTGCTGTGCCCCATCAGGGTTACTGCAGTGGTGGGACAGCAGCAGCCCATGTTGCTGTGTACATAGAGAGCTCTGCAGTTAATTTGCAGCACAACCCTTGGCCATCAACCTATCAGTGTTTGCAGAAGCCTCTCCCTGGCTGTCCTGTCACTTCAGCAGCAGATCGCCAGTGCTGCCATTCCCAGCAGTAGCATTGACCAGCAAAATGCAAAACACTTTGCAGGTAGTAGGTCCAGCAAGCTGGGACCTGGTTGCCTTTGTGTAACATGCAGATCCCTGGCACAGGTTACCTCCAGAATGGGCATGATATGCAAGGTTTGAGTCAGGTCCTTAAGCAATAAAGCCAGCATGGGCAGGCCTGAGACATCCCAATATGCTCCTCTCATGTTTTCATCATCCACAGGAGTGTTCATGGTACACTTGCAGCTCCTAGAGCAGGCAGACTGCATTAGGCTCTCCATTTTAATTTAAAATAAAATAAAAAAAAAACCACCAAAAAACCCCAACCAAACCAAACCAGAAAACAACCAACCAACCAACCAACCTAAATAAATGAAAGTTTCTATATCTTGCAGGCAAAAAAATGGGAACTGCAAAAATGCAACAGGAAGGCCCAGGAATTTGGCTCTTTTGATTGTGAATCTCTGGGCTTGGGCAGTATTGTCTGTGTAAGAAGGAGTCAAGCAAGAAATACTAACCACACTAAATAAGCCCAGTATATGTATTACTCTTAGTAGCAGCTAGTGACAAGCAGTAATAAATTACTGTTCAGAAGTGTGACCGGGGCCAAATGAAAATATACTGTTAAGTGGTACATGAGCACTATCATTATGAAAATACACACCTCTGAGAGAATAAAAGTTGAACGAAGAGTACGGACCTGTACAGCTGAGGTGGGCTTTGGGGATGATTAATGTTTGTGCAAATGAAAGACTCAACAGAGCTCTGCATATTTCTCCAATGCTGGAGAGCAATTGCGTATTCTGGTGCAGCGCCTGAGCAGCTGAGGAGCAGCACACCTGCAGTTTGTGAACCAGGGTGTGCTGTGCTGTTGGAGAAGCTGTGGGCAAGCGGGTGGCCCTGTCAGCCACACAGACAGAACATGGCCGCTGCTGCTTTCAGACAGACAGTTGGAGGGATGCTATCAGTGTAAATAGCAGCGGGTTTGTTTTTTTTCTTTAGCTTGTCCAGCAGTTTGTTGTCCCTTGGCAGATGAAGTGAGGTTTATGTCTGTGCAGGCGCTTGTGTGATGGGAAGGTAGTTTGGGTTTACCCCGTGTCCCCTCTTGGACTGACATTCAAGAAGGGGTGTTCCTGGCTGTGTGCTAGAGGGGTGTATGGATTTGGGTGTGCCAGATAATGTCCTGGTTTGGGAATGGCCACACGGGGAAAACAAACAGTCTGCCTCCCCAAAGGCTTAGTTTTGCTTTATAGAGCTTAAGTAATGAACTGACATTGGTGATGTTTAGAGGATACGCAAATATCCTGGGCTCTGCTCATGTCTCATCATTTATCCACTAGGATCAAGGTCTCACTGGAGTTTTTCCTGGTGTTTTAAACTGCTGCGGAAGCTCTTGAGCCAAGAATGCAGTAACATCATATTGGAGATCATGGGAAGAGGTAAATACTAGAATTACAAATAACAGATTAAGTTTATATCTAAATCATACCAGGGCCTACATACAAGAAATGAAAAAAAACCAAACCAAACAAAACAACAGGCTTAATCAGCAATGTATACTGCTGTGTTAATAAAAAGAAGTAAAAAGAGGATGAAGCCAAATAGAGACATACAGAAGGGGTGGCAGTCCTGGTTTTGCTGTTGTCAGGACAATACCCTACGTTCCCCTTTTCTTGAGATTGTGGGGAGTAATAGCAGTACTTTTTAGCTTGACTCTGAGTCAAGTCTCTAAGTCTGACATGTAAATCTGTTCTCTGCTGGGTCTTTCTGCCATGTAGCACAGGGAGTGTAGAGAAAACAGGTTAACTTGGCCATGTATTGTTAGGGTAGGAACCCAGCAAGCTAGGGTTCACATGCAAACAACCCCTTGCCTCTTTTATGCTCTTTTTGAACTGCCTTCAAGCAGACATAGTGCTGCCTGAGCATGGTAGTATTTAGCATGATGTAATAAAAATACACGTCTGTCCTCCCCAAACTCCTGTTTTCTTTACTGGCAGTTATTTGAATGGAAAGTGAGGAAATGAAAAAGGGGCACTGCTGTCATCAGTTTTGTTCTGGTATCTAGTCCTTTCCTCTGCTGTTTGGCAGACACTGGGCCTCAGTTTCTCCAGTCTTACAGAGACCACAATCTTGCAACCCCTATGCACTGTGTTATGGAATTACTGATCTGAGAGTTGAGTACTCATAAAGGTACATGCTCCAGCAGGCTTCGGATCCCCTGTCCCAAATATTACACAAGAGTAGATTTGGGAGTGGAGTTTAATACAGGCTATTTCTCAACAGATAATACCATATCCAGTCTTTTGTTTTAGCTGTCTTTTTTTTCAAGTGTTCATGAGAACTGCAGGGTGAAGTCTTTCTTGTGTGTTCTGGGAAAAGAAGAGCTGCTGAATATTGCTCTGTTGAACTTTGTTCCAAAGCTGCATCACACTGCCCATGACACTTGCTACCAGTTACCAAATCTCTGAGGTAACTCCATCAGCTGAGCTGATGAACAAGCTGTCCGGGGGTACTCCACAATAGCTGAGACACTCAAGAACTGTGATGCATTTTGAGTTTCTTTTTCAAGCCTTATCAGCTTGGAGCAGCTTTTGTTTTACTGTGCTCCTTGGAGGTCCCATTTAAATCACATACATGTGGCTGGCATGCTGTCTGCAGTCTGACCTTGTAAATGCATGACCAGGGTCCCATGTAGCTGCAGAGATGATGACTGGCCTATGAGCTAAGGTTCAGGGACCCCAAAGAGCTTTGACTTCACAATCTAACCTGGGGCTTGAAGGTTAAATGGATATAAGTGGTCAGTTTTCCCCAAGCCTTTGCTGTCACTGTCTAAGGCTTTCCTGCAAAAGAAGCTATTTCCTTGCAATAGAATAAATATTGCAGATTTCAACCTGAGTTATTCTCACAGTGCTCTGGATTATGAATGAGACCCAAAGGTACATAAACCAAACAATTTATTTCCTGAATGTTCCCATTTCTCTCCTAACAGAGGCTTGTTCCTATCCAAGCACAGAATAATAACCAAAAAAAAAAAAAAAAAAGGTAATAAATAGTTTCTCCTGTTGGCAAATTGGTGCCTACTCTATTGTGTGAAATCACCATGCAGTGAGACAATGAATTGCAGAGCAGGAAACCCCGTGTCAGTGGGTGAGGAAGCAGTCTGCAATGTGTGAGAAAAGGGCATGGTGGTGGTTTAGAGAAAGGTTGTGTACCCTCACAGCAGCCTCCACTGAGCAAGGTGGAGGCAGTGGTGGAGTATGTTACTGACATACCTCATAGGGGTAGAAGTGCACGTATGGGAGGAAGAAGTTTGACACTGAAGAGGTCTAAACGTAGTTGCAAATACGAGGTTTGCAGTTAAAATCTCATCCACTCTGGGTTTATTGATATTCCTTCTTGAGCTATTCATGTGAAAGGAAGTATACCCATGGAAAAGAAGGGGGGGGATATTTTGGTTTTTTTGTTTGTTTGTTTGTTTGTTTTTGTTTGTTTGTTTTGCTGTAGCAGTGAAGAAATGACATTATCCTCAAATACCAGGCTAGTTTACTGAGTATCCAATTAGACCATTTAAATCACTGACCATTTCCAGGGGAGCTGGTCTCCCTTCTCCCCCAGCTTTCTGGACACCTGCAGTGGATAGCTCTGGATCCTTGGGTGAGAAGGCTGCTGCTGGGAGAGCAGCCTCACAGGGATGCCGTGCAGGGAACAGGCTCCCACTAGAGCGCGCTGGG
The DNA here is from genome assembly GCF_027791375.1 of Indicator indicator. Classification (NCBI taxonomy): domain Eukaryota; kingdom Metazoa; phylum Chordata; class Aves; order Piciformes; family Indicatoridae; genus Indicator; species Indicator indicator. The sequence continues at coordinate 10,166,085 of NC_072014.1, read as the reverse complement.
ACAGTTACAATGTGAGTGGTTTTCTTCTGGCATCAGAGTGGAACTATCAAAAGACTACGTAAGACACGGCACCTTTGCTTTTGAAACAGGGAATCTGTCTTGTTTCCCAAACTTCGGCTATGGTTTCCCCTGATGAGGCTGAAGCATGCTGCAAAGCCAGCTGTAGATTGCCTGAGTGGATTGAGGTTTGGGCTGAGTCAAGTGCTGGGAAGGACCTTGTGGAAGATTCCCAACCTGTGCACAGAAGCCAGGGAGAAATTTTATTCTCAGGCCTTTTATTTAACTTGTCTCATATCACACTCACTTTGTTTTAGTTTACTGCTCTGTAAGACAGAGAAAATGGAAATCTGTGTTGTACTTCAATGAAGACAGGAGGCCATCTTAAGGTTCCATTGTCATTTGTGCCTTTAAAAACTGCCCCTAACAAACCTGCCCAACATCACAAAAGAATTTTCTGCTTCAGCTAGCACTTGAACCCACATTCCTAGACCCCAGCCCTTTGCTACCCTCATTTGCTTCATGTTTACTTAATTAGCCAGATGGAGTGTAATTCCTTTCTGCAGTCTAATACATAAAGATGACAGTGACATGAATCTTGGCTTAGGATTCAATTTGCATTTTAATTCATTGTGGTTCTCCAGATATTTGGAATTTGCTCTGACAGGATCTGGGAGATGATGAAATGCAACCTGGGTGTGGAGTGTTCTTCTCCCTCCCAGCAAGAGCCTGGAGGGATAGGTGACATAGTTTTACTGTCCACAGGGAATCTACAGCACAAAGCAAAGGAAAGCCAAAAAGCAAAGTGAAAATCATCATTGAGGAGTTCTTAGCACACAATGCAAACAGGGTCAAGGTTGATTACAAAGAGTCAAGAAGCATCTGGAAATCAGTGAATCCTGGCAAGGGAGCCTGCAACAGATTAAGAAGCAATCACAGAATCACAGAATGTTAGGAATTGTAAGAGACCTCAAAAGATCATCTAGTCCAACCCCGCTGCCAGAGTAGGATCACCTAGCATAGGTCACGCAGGAACATGTCCAGGCAGTGTTTGAATGTCTCCAGAGAAGGAGACTCCACAACCTCCTGTTCAACAACAGCCTGTTCCAGTGTCTGTCACCCTCAGTGAATGCAGACATTTTATATACCAATCCAGCCTCAGTCATCTTTTGTTCACAAAGTTCCTGAGACACCTTTCTAGGGAAGAGAGAGACTCAAGACAGGGAGGAAGAAGTAATTTCCCTGAGTGGAAGACTAGTCCATGCTGGCTTTGAAGGGTTTAAGCATAAATCTCATCTCTCAGTTCCATCAAACTTTCTGCTCACCTTTCTGTCTCATATCCAGGAGCTGGCCAACAGGGAAAGGCAAATGCTGTGAGCCTGTATTCATTTCCATCTCTCTAGGGTTCTCAGGAAGCCCTGTCAGATTGCTAACAGGGCTCATCGGAGACCTGACAGCAAATGCAGACAAAGCTGCCAGTTTGCAGCATGCCTGAGAAAAAAACAGCTTGCCAAAGACAGCACAAGGAGGCTCTCCTGGAAAGAGAGCCATAGGTGGTTATATATGTGTGCTACATTAGAGCTCCCTGTGATCCAGACCCCCGAGAGTGAGGATATAGGATAAAAACAGGTCTTGCCGCAAGACCTTGTGATGTGAATAGAAATCATGGTGAAATAGCAGGGTGGAAAAAGACACAGAGTTGTATGAAGAGGCATGTCCAGCAGCATGCAGCAGTCAGTGCCACAGCCAAGCCAAGATGAAAACATCTTACTGGCATATCTTTTCTTTGTAACAGAAGATGTTCGTAGATGCAGCATATAATCCATGTTCAGATTTTATTGGTTTTACACAGTCTGATTTTAACCACAAGAACCAAACCACCACCAACAACAACACAACAAAAGGGAAAGAGTGAAACATTATTTCATTAATCTCCTTCCTTTTTCCTCCCAAGAAACGGGACCAGGTCATTGGATTTTGGCCTTTCAAACACATGTAACAATTTGATGAAGAATTGTGGAGAAAAATGAAAATAAATGTTGTTTCTTTTCTGTGTTCAATACTCAAAGGCTTTGGATTCCCTGTGAGTTCATTGTGCTTTCTGAAAGGCTGTTATCCTATATGCCCTGCATTCGTAATCACTTGTGGCTCCTTCCTTCTGTTCTGACCTTTCTTGCTCAGAGTCTCCAGTCACAACAGGACAAATGCTGGCTTTTCAAATAATCTGGCTGCAGTTTTGTGGCTAGGAATGACTACAAAAGAAAGGAACAACTCCCCAGAAAATATCATTAAACCAAATCCTTTTCCACCTCAGTCAAAATTTTCAGCCTTTCCTTAAAAAACCCAAATATTTGAAATTCATCAGGAGGCCTTAAAATTAACATTTCCAGAGTTAGAGTAGACAGTGTGGTTTTCCAGATAATACTTTTCAGACAACTAGAATTTATTCAGGTAGCTATTATTTTGTTAACTAGGGTCCCCACAAAGAGTTTTGAGTAGGCTTGGTATGGCTCTGGACTTGGGAAATGCAAGTTCTGCTTCCTGCATGATAATCCTGTGCAAATTAAGTGAAGAGTGTTTGTGTTTCCCTGCAGGGGTCGGGGGGGCAACAACACCTCCGCGTTTGGGTGCAATTGAAGTCTATGGATGAAAAGCCCTGGGCAGGACTCAGTTCCATTAATCTCAGGCATGTAGCAAATTCACCTGAGAGAGGCAGGGAGCTTTCAGGATGGGGGTGACAAATGTCACCCTTCATTAGGCAGAGTCGAGGCAGGTACTAATTACCCTGGAGCTGCAGTGCTCACGGATTCTACCAGTGGACAAGCTCTGTGCTGACTTGCTTGTTGATTCCTGCAGATCAGCAGTGGAGAAGGTGGCAGGATCTGACCCTTTGGAGATGAGAGTGGGATTAGTTGGCTTTGCAGTAGTGCACCTTTCCTCCACACTAGGTTTTGGTTGTCTGCATACATTTTAGGCTTTGAAACTGTGTCTTTGTGCCCATCGCTGCTCCATGGTTCTTGTTCTGGAGTCAACAGAGTCATTAGTCATACTTTAATTGTGTGGAGCTGTTTCCCTGGGCCAAATTAACAGATGCACAGGGGTGACAATTTTGGCCCCCTATGTGTCCAGTGGTAAAAACTGAGCCTGGGACTCAGGCCAGCAGGGCCAGAGGGAACTTAATGGGACTTCCTGCAAAACACAAGTACAGACTTTCAAACATATTCTTCAATTTACCTAACTAATGTTTTCTCCATCCCCAGTTTCTAATTAATGCTAATATCATTAATCATGTAATTATGGCTTCATCCCATTGTCTTGGGTGACTAAGAGGGACAGAGTAACTCTTCAGTTTATTTTGCCATCTTTTATTGACTAATTTAATGTAGTTAAACTAAAAATGCTTGGGACAGAATTCCCAAAATATAAAATTTTGTTGGCAATAAGCAACTTTCAGCTATTTCTGGAGAACTGGCAAGTAGGTGGGTTGTATTATTATTATTATTATTATTATTATTATTATTATTATTATTATTATTATTATTATTTACACTATTTTTCACATAAAGACACACCCTTCAGAACCTGGGAAAAGACCTGCTAGGGTCTTTTGGTGACATCCGTTTAACTCATCTTGTGCCCAACAAGCACAACACCATCATTATAACAAACACACAGGGGAAAAACAATTTCTCTAGGGAAGAGGCAGTGTAATCACAATGGGGAGCTCTTCCTTTATGAATTATCCCCTGCAAGGGGCTAAGATCCCAGTGTTGGGCAGCATCAAATCCCACTGATGCCATAAAGCATAGCAAGGAGCACACTGAGTTGAAGAGTTATGAATACATGTGGTTAAATCATGTGAAATGTGTTTTAATCCTGGCTTAATGTTACAGATTTGGGTCTAATGTTATAGTCTGAGGAAAGGATGGATGATTGTTCACATCCTGTCTTGTTCAATTTTGACATTTCTCTGCTGAAGTCCTCCTTTACTTATCCACTCTGTAATGCTACTGAATCATTCCAACTGGATCGAGGGCAGCTCTTGTCTTCAGAGACATATCAGGCTAAGGAGTTCCTCTTCTAAGCCTCTTGGGCATAGGGAAGACCCTGAATGCTGAATTTCAGAGGGTTTCTTGTATTTCCAAAGAAGCAGGGATAAATGACAAGGCTATAGGAAGTCCAGCATTTGAAGTCTGATCTCCATCTCTCTTGCAGACCTCCAGTGTGATGACTGGAGCAGCCTCTACCCTCACACAATAGAAATAACCCAGGTCTATAGTAGGGAGTAGATTTAGCCTTCCCAGTTTGACCCACCCCATCACTATAAGCTATACATACATTTCCCTCTGAAATCAGCCCATCCTGAGAGATACTCAACACAATACACTCTACTGGTTTACTTCCTTGCAGGCCAAACTACCATGCTGAGTGGGGTAGAAAGGACCCTGGCTTAACAAGGTGCCTGGGAACTGCTATATGTGCTAAACTGAACCAGCTACCCCTAGATGACTACCTTCCAGTCCTTTCCCATCTCCTGATTCCACCCTTTTGCTGCCATCAGTATTTATGTTCTCCTCTGTCCAATAACTTTGTGTCACTTGGTTTGCAGCTGGTTTTTGCTGATTGCATGATTTTGCTGCTGATCTTGCAATAATTAGTGGGTTGGATCATTTTGGGGGGACAATGTGGCTATTGATGATTTGGGGTTTGGGTTTTTCTTTTCAGAAAGTGAAGCTCCAGTTACTGCAAAAAACCCCTGCAAGCGGCAACAGAAGCTTGCATGAAGGGTTGAAAACCGGAGGGCAAATATTCAGAATATAAGGAATGTTTTTTTAACCCTGTTAATTTTCAACCCATTTTCAGAGTTTTCAAGCCTAACTGGAAAGCTTTGAGTGTTTATGGTGGGAAATACTACACAAACTATCTGTTTCAAACACACATGCAGCCACAAGCTTCTCATTGTTGGCAATGGGAAAACACTGCTCTTTCTCCTACAAACAATGCTGTGTAATACTATTCACAGTAGTTGGATGTCCCAGTTGGAGCTATGTCATGCAATGCACCAGTTTAGTTTTCGTGTTGCTACTCATTTCTTCTGCTTCCACCTGGTAGCTGCAATACTACAGCCTTCTGATCTTGCTTTACTGTTGTCTTCCAATTTTCAGCTTTGCTCAGATTAGCACTTAAGTCATCTTTTCAGTCTTTGTCTTTTCCCCCTTGTTCTCTTCTCTGCATGATCAAAATTTGTTTGCACACAATCTTTATAAAATTCTGTACTGACTAAGGACAGGCCAGCTTGTCTTTTGAAATTTCCTCCCATCATTTTTCCACTTCGACATCTCCTCTGGCCTGCCATTCCTTAGCATTGATTTCTATCACTTCCCCTGATTTTCCAGGAAGAAATTCTGTTTAGGCAACAAATACTGGGCTATCCATCATTTTATGCCAGTCACAAGTTACATGGTACTTCTCCACCTCTAAGGTACAGATTATTCTGGGGTAAAAGAGCTAAAGAGCCAATTTCCATTGCCATCCTCTTGTGATCCTGTCTAAAGCTAGAAGTGAAAGGCAGAACCATTGTAAGTGCCATATAGCAGCACAGCACAGCCAGTTAAAAACCTGCAAAGCTCAGAAGGTTTCACAAAAGTCCTGTCAGTCAGCTTCCATTTGATTCTAGGTCTTATTTTCATTTATTTACAGTATCGCCCATTATGTGTAGAATGTTTGCTAAACACTGAAGAATAATGGCCCTGTCCCATTCAGCTGACAGCAGAAGGGCTTACAAAGGGAAGGAATGCAGTAAAAGTGGTAATTTATGTATGAGTCATGTTTCCCAACCTGCTGTGCTGATAAAAAATGGCCAGTTTTATGGGGAGGCTGGAAAACAACAACAACAAAACCAAAATTACCTTTATGAAAAACAACAACAACAAAAAAATCCAACCTCAAGATACTTGGACCAGTATTTTGATTAAAGATGACTTATTGCTGAGAGCCTAGGAAAGGGAGTCCTGGAGAGGCATTTAGATTTATCAAATGCTGGTCCCCTGTGTAGGGAAAGATGTTTCTAGTATAGAGACCTGCACCTCAGACAATATGGAAGTGGCAGCAGCAGGTCTTGCCTATGACACAGAAAAACCTGATAAGGAAGCAGGAAACCAGAATACAGTGAGTGTGAGAGATGAGAATTGATAAGGCAGGGGTGGGTTTACCAGCAGAAGGCAACTGGTGAGGCAGAGGAGGAGGTGATTTGAGGTAGTTTTCTGGCACTTTGCCAAGAAATCCCATATCTGCCTGATACAGAAAATTCTGCTGGAGGGTTTGTGTTTTTGTCCACCAGCACGACTTGGGGTCTGACTTTGCTCCACTTAGAGGCAATGACAGAGTCCAATTGATTCATGGAAGCCTTAGAAATTAAAGACAACTTGCTGTGGCAACTGGCTAGTTCAATAAAGGCATGGATTTCTTTGGCTGGCCAATTAAAGAGCATGAATGCAGTGTGGCTGATTTCTGTCTCTGAATTAATGTAACAAATGATCATTGATTCAAACGACAGGAAACTGTACCCCAAAGGAAAGGACCTTCCTTATCAGAAAATCCTCCAGCCTCTGTTTGCTGGTCTTTCATGTGCCACAGATAGAACTAGTTACAATTCACTGGGAACCCTTTCCCTGCATTGCCTTACGTAACCTGTGACTTTGTTGTAGAACACCCTTGAGTTCTGCATTGCCAGCTGTGGAACAGTCAGGGGTTTGTCAGAAATACTGATTTTGCCAGCCAGCACTCTTAGGGAGTTTGAGAGTCACTCTTTTGGACTGAGACTCTTATGTACCTGCAGAGCAAAAGTCAGCTCAGAGCCATACTTGTCTGTACTTGGCATAGCTGGGTTGTCTGTGCCTCATGTTTGTTGTGAAACAAACCAAATCTTCTACGGTGATACTTTTAATTCTTTAGCAACTGCAAAAGGGTTTCCCTTGGCCACAGCATGACTTCACCAGTCTGTAGGTTGTTTCAGCCACTTCAGAAAATGGGATGAAGAAGAATCTCTGCATCTTCTCTGTCTTTCTTATGCAGGTTCTGGTTTCTTGTGGACACAGAAATTAAATACCACGTCAGCATCCCCACTTCAGCCAATGGGATACATTTGCCCCAGAGCAAATCTGAAGGTGACTCATCTCTGCTCTTTGCTGTATGTGTCTGTGTTGGCTAGCAGGTATTAGGAGTTAGTTGGCTGAGTCCTCCTCTCCTTACAGGGCAGCTGAGGGAAAGGCAGATACACAGGGACAGAAAAGACCCCAAAAAGGGGATGCAGGAACCCCTGAGATCCAAAACATGTAGTGGGACAATCTCATAGCATCACTTCAGATGAGTGATGGTGGTTTTCCTTTGGGTTGAGACAGTTGTCTCTTCCCCCAGCAGTGTAGAAGATCCTTTTAGCCCCACATCTAAGCCACAACACAGAAACTGCTCAAAGCAGTCATGGTAGCAGGAAATGGGCTCTGATATTTTCAGGGCTGCTGGACAGTTGCAAACTTCATTTATAGCTTTATGCTCTGCTTCAGTGACTCAGGAGTCAGTGTCTGATGCAGTATGATGACACTTTCATAGGCAAGTAGTTTGCCACTGTCCATTTGTAAACCCCTTTTGCCTGCTGAGATTAGCTTTAATGGTCTTGAGGCACATGGCTAAAACTTGAGCTAACTGTCACCAGCTCCTAGTTTGTAGGCTGGTTAGCTGCAGCATGGGCACAGAGGCACAGCTGCTTCTGCTGTTCCCTGCTAGAGATGATAACTTGCAATGCAGAGACAGGACAGGCAGTAACATTTTAACAGCTACTGTTGCTTGCATCAGTGTATGAGAGTCAGGGCACTGACCTGGAGAATGTCTGATTTTCACATTGATCCATGGGCTTTGACGTAGAGCAGAGTCACCTTGATAAAGGATGGGACCTGCCACAGGTAACTGTCTCCTGTCATCACCTTGCAACAGCAAATCACTGCTTTTGTGCTTGGTGTCTTCCCCTCTCCTCTCCTCTCCTCCCCTCCCCTCCCCTCTCCTCCCCTCTCCTCCCCCCTCCTCCCCTCTCCTCCCCTCTCCTCCCCTCCCCTCTCCTCCCTCTCCTCCCCTCTCCTCTCCTCTCCTCTCCTCTCCTCTCCTCTCCTCTCCTCTCCTCTCCTCTCCTCTCCTCTCCTCTCCTCTCCTCCTCTCCTCTCCTCTCCTCTCCTCTCCTCTCCTCTCCTCTCCTCCTCTCCTCTCCTCTCCTCTCCTCTCCTCTCCTCTCCTCTCCTCTCCTCTCCTCTCCTCTCCTCTCCTCTCCTCTCCTCTCCTCTCCTCTCCTCTCCTCTCCTCTCCTCTCCTCTCCTCTCCTCTCCTCTCTCTCCTCTCCTCTCCTCTCCTCTCCTCTCCTCTCCTCTCCTCTCCTCTCCTCTCCTCTCCTCTCCTCTCCTCTCCTCTCCTCTCCTCTCCTCTCCTCTCCTCTCCTCTCCTCTCCTCTCCTCTCCTCTCCTCTCCTCTCCTCTCCTCTCCTCTCCTCTCCTCTCCTCTCCTCTCCTCTCCTCTCCTCTCCTCTCCTCTCCTCTCCTCTCCTCTCCTCCTCTCCTCTCCTCTCCTCTCCTCTCCTCTCCTCTCCTCTCCTCTCCTCTCCTCTCCTCTCCTCTCCTCTCCTCTCCTCTCCTCTCCTCTCCTCTCCTCTCCTCTCCTCTCCTCTCCTCTCCTCTCCTCTCCTCTCCTCTCCTCTCCTCTCCTCTCCTCTCCTCTCCTCTCCTCTCCCATCTCTCTCTCCTGCAGTGAAGATGTTCTCAGAGGCCTAGAAGACACAACACTCCTGTTCTTCATCTCAGGAAGAGCAGAAAGTGCATTGTGCCATCTCTCCAGCACTTAAGACATGTGATAAGAGTTGTGTAGCATTAATGTGTGGAGCAGGGATGTTTCATTCAGCCACCAGGATAAAAGCTAAGCTGCTTTACAGTATAGCCTGATAGAAAGTAGCTGTTAGAAAAAAGTCAGGTTACAAAAGGTCAGGGGTGGTCTTGCATTCTGGACTGACCTTACTGGGTTAATTTTGTCCATTTGGGGTTCACTATGAAAAGCCCATTAGAAAACAGCAGTTTTCTCCAAGGATGCCAAGTTGTTGCATGTTATTAGTTCTGCGAATAATTCTGAGTCTGTACTCGTTTGAGAGCAGCTTATTGCGATGTTTGGTGGTCAGATTTGGAGTGTTAACTGAGTAGCTACATAGTGTGCTTCTCTTCACTGATCATAGGAGCATAACTCTTAGGTTAAAATTTGTCATCTGCCACGGCCAGAGGAACAGCCAGAAGTTCAGTTTACTACCCCAAATCATTAAAAAAAAGGTGACATCTTTGCTTTATGTGATCTTTCTGATGCCCATATCTTTTTAGAGTTTATGTTTTTCAGCATTTCTTTTTGATCATGGGGCTGAAAATGTATCTTTTGCTTTAAGGAAAGACAGTTCTCCCACTTATACCCCAGATCCCAGCACCAGGAACGTCAGGGGAAAACTGAAATAACTGAGACCACCAAACCACAAATGTTCTTTCAAAATAAACCACAGGAATTGCTCCCAGTAAACTGTCAGTATTCCTGCTGGAAGTGTAGAGTGCTGGGTGAAGAGCTCTATGAAAAGCACCAACAGACTTGTTTAAAAATTCAGATACACTTTTGCAGACTTGGCACTTTTCCCCTAGTAGTAATACAGCTCCGCTCTTGTCACTGCTGGTAGCTGTCACAGAAGCTTTTTGTTTCCTTTCGAAACCAGTACCAGAGGCAACAGTTACACGTTCAAGAGTGCTATGATGCTGAATGTTCAAAGCATGACTTCTATTCCTTTCCCAAAGCCTAACCCTCAGAAACTTTCCTTGACCTCTTCCAGGTATGAAACAGTCCCCACATGGGCTTTGGTGCTCTTCTTCATAAGATCTTTCCCTATCCTCACCACATGCATCTTGCCAAACAGACAGCTGAAGTGTTACCAACAAGCCTTTGTTCTGTGGATGGATTTGGAGTGCTAACAAGATGGTCAGGAAGAGGGGGACTATTTCATGTCTTGTCAAAGCAGCACAAAGAAGATGCTGCTTTTAGAGATTTGCCACTGCCCCTCCCTTCTCTAAATCATTGCTTTCATGTGTCTGAGCAGGACTGAGGTGGCAGTCTGCTCCATAAAGAGCTGCAACAGCACAGGAAACAGCTCAGAAGTTGTTTACAAACAGCAAAGAGAAAATCCAGAGACAGAACTAAAAAAAAAAAAAAATTAAAAAAGAGAGAGAGAGGTGATTGCAGTTTTACATTGAATTTCCACTACCTTCCAAGTGGGCACTACAGTATGAGTACATTAAATTCATGCATTACTCAACAGCCAGGGCTATTTAGCAATAAAGACCTCTGGCACTGGAAGGGACTCAAAACAAATCTTTCCAGCCAGCAATAAAATGTAAGGAGTGTCATGCTGAAGATCACTGGGTCGCATAGGTTGTTAAGGCAGGAGGCTGGAGGCTGAATTGTGCAGGAGCTGCAAGTGATGCTGTCCTGTGACACTCTCACTGTTATAGATAACTGCCTTGGAGATTAAAAAAGAAAAAAATAAATGCAGTCCTACAAATGCAGTTCTGTGGACACAGTAAATTAAATTGTGCATGCATACACACAGAGAACATGAGGGGGTTTTGAAACTAGATCCAAGCTGCATTTGGAATTGGTTTTATCGCTGTTGATTGTTGTCTGTGGCAAAAAGTAACTGCCAGCAACCCTTCTTGGGCATCCCAAAAATCAGGGAAAAAAAAGGCCCAAAGCCAATATGTGCAGCAGAATCTTGTCTGAAAGTCCCCAACTTTCAGTCCAGGGCAAAGGAAGAAGGCAGTGTGAGGTTTTCACATTTTCTTATGTAAAAAGGAGATGATGCTTGACTCCACAGCTTCCCCCAATAATGAATTCATGCTAATTAAAGTTTGTATTAAAGTTTGATTTCTGTGGTGCTTTGCACTGCATCCACACCACATAAAGTGTGCCTTCCTGCCATCAAGGAGAGGCCTCTGGCTCCCACAATCTGGTTCCCCAATCTTGCAAGGATGCCATCACAAGCTTTCCTTGCCAGAAGTGGGTAGCCTGTAACTCAGGTAACTCAAGCATGTGTATAAATGGGGCTTTTAGGTTATTTAAGGGCTATACATTTTAAGATGGTTTCTTCTGGGGATTTTACAGGCAGGTGTGATTTTGCCCTTCCCATACTCCAAGAAACACCTCAGCTCTGGCCATGTGCCTGTAGTTGGCTGATACACCATGATTCTCACCATGGCTACACTGGCATTGTTCCTGCTTAGCTCAAAGGAGAGGTCACATCTGTGTTACAGGTCATGGCTGAACTACCCACACTGTGGTGGGACTCCCAGCTTGGGTTTCTCTTCAGCAGCAGGGAGAAGGGTGATAAGAGAGTGACTCCTAAGTGTACCTAAATTGGCTGCATGCACAGAAATGGTCTGTGAAGCCCTCTGCTACTACAAAACACCTGAACGCAGAGTTGCCAAGCTACTACCAAGTGAAGGCTCCCAGACTGCCTTATTTTCAGGGGACTGAACATACTTAACTCTAAGGATTGCAGCCACAGCTATGTGTGGAATTACAGGTACACTTCAATATTCAAGGAAAGGTGCTGCTGAAACTATCTGTGCTCTCACCTCAGAGTGTGTGTATGGGAAAATTGTGCCACCTTCTCACATGCATGAAAGTTTTTTGTCAAGTTTTATTTCCCTTCCCCAAAAGAGTTTAATCAATATTTGATAAAGAATTTTCTTTTAAATAAAGATTTTCCTCAACTGTTCCATGAAATTTGTGAAATTTCCCTGTGAAAGAAGGGAAATTTGGAACTCTTGTAAGACATTGCATCAATGGCATTAATATATGGTACTGAGCAAGTCAGTGGTGTAGGAACACAGTGTCTTACATTAATGGATCCCCCAGGATCTTTTCTGTCTCAAAATGATGCATTCTTGGGCAACCATTGCTATTCTACCCTTTCTCCAAATTAATCTGTGCTTAACTTGCTTCAAGTATATGCAGAAGACAGAATGTTAGTTCTACAATAGCTGGAGTAGTCATGCAAGCCAGTGTCTAGATATCACTGACTCCTGATATTGCTGCTGTTGTGCTGAGAGGAGAAGTTTTTGTTGTGAGAGATGGTTGATCTGGTGGTTGATGATTTCTATTGCATGTTATGCTATTTGTGCTCTCTAGGTTTCTTCATACAAGTCAAACAGCCTGCACTAGTGAGCAGGTGAATGCCTTGCCACGTCGCCTGGCTGACCCTGGATATTATCTCCATACTTATCCTCTAATTTAACTTCTAGGAAGAAGTTGTAGCCTAGGTAAATATCACAATCCCTCTGAAGTCCTTACTGCTGCCTTTGAATTACTAGAATGGCACAAAGTGAGGCTCGTTCACCCATTTCTAGTGAGGTACATGTATGTACATGCATGTTACAGTCTGTCTTGAAAGTAGTTTTGGAAACAAGGCATCAGCTAGCTCCTTTCAAGAGGTTACATAGATCAGTGTTTACAGAGAGTGCACTTCATATACTTCATGGCATCTTTTCCTCCAGCAGACATCTGATGCTGCTTCTGTTTTCTTGGAGGCAACGAATGTTGCTTCCAGTGCATCATCAAGCATCTCATTATTAAGTAATTAGAGAATGGTTTTTATTAGCATTTTGACTGTAAAGAGCCCCAATTACTGTTATTGCTACTACCTTCTGGCAATGGAGAGGAAGACACTGATGAATCCTCCTTTGATGTCTGTTGAAACAAGCAAAGGGCAGTCCTTTGGACCCTAAATAATGATACTAATACTACCAATAAAGCTCTTCAGGGCCCTTTGTAGACATACTGTAACTTCCTGTTGAAAGGTAATTATCTTCATGCACAGGTACAGTGTCTGTCCTGTGCTCCTCTCTTACCCCTGGTCCAGCTGCTTTTCATGGCTATAAATTTCTTACAGAACGTATTTCTTATTGTGGTAGCAGTAATGGCATCTAGGGGATTAGGGATTTTAGATAAATTGAAGGGTTTTTTCAGACAGAAATTTTGTTTGGGCAAGAAAAAAACAGCAAGCCAAGAAGGAACAAACAAAGTAATTTGGTTTTGGTTTGCAGACATCCAGATAAAGTGATTTGAATTCTGGCTGGTTCTGCGACTTGGTAGCTGCAAAACCCAGCAAATAATTTGGGATGTCTTGAACTTTGGACCAACAGGACACCAAACAACCTTACTAACAGTTGGGGGGATGTGCCCAGTCTGCCAGACATCCAGAGATCCTGGGCTGCTGGCTCCAGACAATTTGCTTTTCAGCTTTGCTGTGCATATACAGTAAGACCAGTACAACCAGGACTTGTCTGACCTGCTGAGGAGATCCTGTGTGGTGGATCGCTGCATGCCCACCAAGTGTGGCTTCTTTTGGGTGTGATTGACTATCTGTGGCTGTCCAGAAGATGCTGGACTTGACGTGCCCTTAGTACTTGAGTTTAACTTCTCTTTCTCTGTTCCACCCCCAAGAGAGCTTCCAGGTGATGTCAAAGTCGCATTATCAGCTCTAGATTTTGTCTTATTGTCATTTCCTTCTACAAAATAAACTGTGGCATGCTGTTAGGTAAGTCCAGCAATGACAAGTCTCAGAGGTCTAAATCTAGAGTGGGATCTTGCCCATTTGGTTAGCGAGGGATGGGCATATTCGATCTAAAGAGCTCTGTGTGTATCAAGGGCTACTCCCAGGATAAGGGCACATCATGCGCCAACCACTGCAGGCATACTGGTGGCAAGCATCTGGGGGATTACAACCTGCAGGTCTGCAAATGAGGCCTGGCTCTATGGCATCACATCTTAGAGCACCCCCCAGGGAGCCACTGTCTTCCTCAGAACATGTATTGCATCTGCTCCCCAGATCTCCAAGGCCTTGTGCTCAGGCAGATTTTGGAATAGGGGCCATAAACTCAGAGCATGCCTTATAATCCACCCTTCTCGTGCAAAGTCCTCATAAGCAGTTCTAGGATTCTATGAAGGAACTGTTTTCTCTCAGGAAGGGTGCTTTCCATTAGGGAAAGGAGGGATGAGCACTCTCTCCCAGGCTGATTACTAAGCCACAGGTTGGTCCACCCTTCCTTGCCTATTCAATGAACATTGTCCACCTCCATTGTATGAGTCAGAGAATCAAACCCTCTTCTGGGACATCCATCTTTTATCAAAGACTCAAAGAGAGGAAAAGGTTCTTTAAGCTTTCCTTTGCTAATAAATTTAGGAACTTTCAAAAGCAATCTTTAGGTGAGCAAGCCCTTCTCTGCTTCTGTCTGTACAGCTCCATGACCATAGAGCTTGTATAAGATTATTACAACACTTATTTTTCTTCTAGAGCAAGCAAGTTCCCAGCTCTAGGAGGCTGACAGGCCTTGTGTAACTTATCATTACTCATCAGCACTCCCTATACTCGTTTAGATCTCAGGGTGTGGTTTATAATTAGCTGATTTTGTAATAACACCCAGGTGCCTTGGTGATGGATAGACACCCTAGAAATCTATTAAATAGGATTGTAGGGATTCCATCTCTTTAGAGTACTCTCTCAGATTGTTGTTTGCTGCTAGAAATTGAATCCGTGGGGGTTTTTGTTTGCCCTTCCCCATAGTTTCCAAACCTGTTGGTTTAAATCATTCAGCTTATGCCAAAGGGTAAATCCCCCAGAAATGATCCAACTTGTAGATATTTCACAGAAATGTACCACCAGGTAGTAAGTTCAGTGCCTGAACTGAGAAACCTGTGCTTGTTTAGGTAACAGAAAATCCATGTGGGAAGGAACATGTGTGAATGCCCCAGGTACGGTGGGGGGAAACATTTCTTGTAACTCAGTTACTAAATTTTAGCAAACTCTACTATAAGGAGGTGGTTTATGATTCTATAGTAGCCTCAGTTTATGTTTTTTGGTTTTATTCTGCTTCTGTTTTTAACTATTTTTATCTCAGCACCTTAGTGATGTATTCCATTTTGCTAGGCTTCTGTAGTTAGCCAGGTCTCATGGACTCTTGCTGAAGCTGCTTGGGACTTTGAAATGGTTTGCCATGAAGGTAGGTGCTTGGCCAAGGACTTTTTATCATCAGATACACTCAGCGTTGTGTATCCCATAATTCTGTGTTGCTTGGAGCTAAACAAATCTTTACTTTGAGTGTCTTCATAATGCTAAGTAGGTTTTTCATTTGAATAGCTCAATAAAATCAAGTGGTAGCCTCTGCACAAGCTGAATTTCTATTTTACCCCTGTTTTGGTAGGGTTTCATCAGATGCATGTTTCAGTGATGTCTTTAGACCTGAAATAACCTTATGCTGTCAAGATCCTTAAATACCTTCCTAAGAATGTCTTGCCCCATGATCTGCAAGTTAGACAGCTGTTTGGGCATCTACACTCATCTATACTTGACCCAGACAATGTATTTGTGTTTCCAGCCCACTATTTCAGGCTCAGTGGAAGCATGTCTGTTCCTACATAAGCACACTTGCTAGCTGGTCCCAGTTTCATATGGGAAAAGCAAGATGGGTTTCCTCTTTCAGTATTGGTGATCACTGCTTTGTTGATACATGTTCTGTATTGCACTCTCTTGGTGTTATTTCCTTCTACTTTTCCAAGTCTACAATCTGTGATGCTCGTCTTGCATTTCTTATGGAAGAAAAAAAAAAAAGGAAAAAAATATTTTCTATAGCCACATGACTGAGAGTTTGTCTTCCCATCATGTATGGATGACTATGTTTAGTTTTGAGCTTAATAGTTATAATCTTCCAGGAAATGTATGCTTCTGTTGCATACAGAGCAGCACACTCATGATGTAGCTGTTATCACAAGCACATCTTCCCTCTGCTGTTTCCTTATCCTTGCAGTCTGTCTTTAGGCCTTTTAGTTTGGAAGCTGGTTTGTTGGAGGCTTTTTGGCAGCTCTGCGGACACTGGTTTGGAAGGCACGGTTGCCCCCAGCCTTGGAAACATCCATTGTTCTTTGCAAAGTCATGTCCAGTTTTTCACAGTGACCTCGCTTTGACCTTGTTATCAGTCTTACCATAAGTAGTGGGATCTCTAATTAGTCCATCTGTCAGCTGTGCAGGGTCATGTGACAGGACATGAGCATTGCCACACAGATTGGGAGCTAGCTGAATGCACTGAGAATGACAAATGAGAGATGTCAGAGGATTCGGATGCTGCTAGCGGTCTAATGTCCTGTTGCAAGCCTTGGCATTAGGTCTGGTTTTAACATTGTTAATAATCTGGAGGAAGGGTTAAAGGATGTACTAATGAAACTTGCAATGATGTCATCTGCTTGCTCTTACAAAGCAAGGCTCTTGAGCAAAGATTGCAGCAAGCCAGGCATGCCTGCTGTTGCGCCAAGTAAAGCCCACTTGCAAGGCTTGGGTTTTAGAAGGTTTGTGGAGATTGAAAGGTAGACCCTGGCCTTCAGAATAGCAATTTTGAGAGAGAGTTTTAATTAAGGAGGCACCACACACAACTGAGCAGAAGGGACTTCAAGTTAGTGAGCTTGAATGTGTGTTCTGAAGACCTATGTGTTGCTGGGCTTATTTGATGAACAACAGAGAGAAAGACAAGGGGTGCATGGCTCTGCTGGTGAACTTTTACTGTACAAAGGGATATTGGTGACTGTCAGGATCTGTCAGGAGTAGCTGCCTTTCACTGTCTATTACTCATGCTCACAACTCTTTTCTAACTAACTTTTGATCCTGATTCAATGCTGTGTGTGACTGGTATCATAGAAGTTTGTAACTGGTGGAAAAGGGGCACTGTCCAGCCTGTGAGCAGCCTGAAGCAAGGTAGGTGTGCACATGGAAGCCTCACAATAAAGTCCTCAGATGCTGGGCGTGGTGGGAAATGATTCATGAATCTGTAGGTTTCCTAGGACCAGATGTAGATGAAGGTGACCTTAGGAGCAAATGAGTAGGGTAAAGGGCTGGCTGGTAACACTGCAGTGCTGAGCAGAAGCACCCTGGCTCTAAAAGCAAAAGTTCCTTTAAACCTGCTCCTGCAGAATGTTGTTGACATAAGAGAAAAAAAATGATAAGCCCTTCTGAAAATCCTGTGGTGCCTCTAATTCATTTGCAGGCAGCTCAGACTTTTTGATTTTGGTGCTTGACTGCTCTGATATTTGAGTATCCCAAAACTTGTACTTGGTTTAGGGTCTTGTTCCTGGGAACAAGACTGCTCTGTAGAAATAAGCAGTTAGTATCCGAGGACTTTGAGCCAAAAATCAGCAGCATGTTTCTCCTTGAACCCTTTGGAGTGGGGCCTGTGTGACAATATCCTTGTATTTCCAAACTAGTTGATGACTGTGGATCATTGGAGGGAAAACTGTTCCCAGTAGGGGCTGTTTTGCAAATGTGTTTTAATGTGGCGGGGGGAGGAGGGTGTGTGGAAATCACCAATAAATTGTGGAAGTGACAGAATTGCTGGTGGCAGTGGCACTGTCATGGTGCCACATCACCTGCAGTTTCCACAGTGGCTAAAACCATTACTGCCTATTTTAGCTCTTCTGAGGACTCCACATTTTTTTGCAAAAAGCTGAGTGAGCATCTCTCTAAAACCCATGCTATGTTCAGCTGCCTGAAATTAGGTACCCAGGAAACATGGAGGAATTGACATCTTTAGGTTCCTGCCATGCCTTTGGAAGGAATTTGGAGCAACCCAGAAAATATGTGACGTCTCTCACTGGAGACTGCTCAGCAAAAGTCTTTTTTGTCGTTCAGCAAATGGTGCTCCAGTTAGCACAGCAGTCTTACACCATTTCACAGCATCATCCATCACGGTGCACCATGTTGCCTAATGCTGTCAAGTCCTCAGGCAACTGCTTCACTGCCTGAGAGGAAGGCAGTGTTTCAGGTTGGCTATGGACTTTTTAACTTTTACTTTCCCCAGTGCTGCATTCCGGTTTCAGAGCATCCTAAAATTTGGACTTGGTTTGAAGGCTGCTCTTGAAAATGAGTAGCCAGGAGCTTTGAGGTAAAAATTAGTTGTGTTTATTGCAGGAAGGCTTTTCTTGCTCTGTCGTGCTCTCATCTCTAGGTTTTGGTAGAAATGGTGAGTTTTGTGTTTTGTAGAACTTTGCTAGTGCATGAGTCCTAGAGCAAAGTGCTGTCTAACAGGACACATAAGTGTGCACTTGTAAAAGCAAATGCCCTACATCTTACAGACAGGAGTGTGGGGTGGAACGCTGCTCACTCAGCAGTCCTTGCCCTGGCTTGGTTTGTGGATAAGGGATCACAGCTAAAGCCCAATGCATAGCATCTCTGAGATCTCTAAAGAGAGTGTGTCAAACATTTGGTCAATATTAGCTTACACAAGCCATGAGGAAAGCCCATCTGTTGCACAGTCTGGACTTGCTTCTGAGCTAAGCTCAGTAAAGACACTGCAAACACTTTAAGGAAAGTACCAGATTCAGAGTCCTGCCTCTTCATGAGTCACAGCATTGCCCCATTGCTCCTCTTGCAGATCTTCAGTTCATTCAGCTTTGCATGTATTTCTCTGGCGTGGTAGTTAATCTGGTTATGCTTCTTCACTCACTGCTAGCGTGATTTCTTCTTCTCTGTTGCCCTGAGGGCACCTAACCATTGTTTGCCTGCGTGCCTGTGGAGGTGTCTGCTGCTGGTTAGTTGTAGTATGCACAGTCACTGCAAGACTAGTGTTTTATTTGGGGTTTTTTGTTATGCTTTGGTTTTTTCCCTTGGTAGCCAGCAGAATTTTTTTTTTCTTTCTTGTCTGTCACTGACTTCAAAGGGGCAAATGTTCTGCCCTGTCAGATTTCTGATTTGCTCAAGCACCCTGCACCCCTGGTGCTGCCCTGTACAGCAGCATTTCCTCAGGACAGTTTACTCTACCCATGGATCCCCACCTCACATTGCACAGTGCTGCTGCCTGTGGTGCACACAGCTGCTGGCCCTGATACAGCAGGACCTAAAAGAGCATGCCCTCCTGCAAGCGTGTTCCCAGCACTCTTGCAGGTTACTCTCTAATAGAGTTTATCCTGTTCTCCTACCAATTCTGGCTTAGAACCATAGAATCATAGACTGGTTTGGGTAGTTAGGGACCTTTAAAGGTCATTTAGTCCAACCACCCCCATGAGCAGGAATATCTTCAACTAGTCAGGTTGCTTAGAGCCCTGTCCAACCTCACCTGGAATGTTTCTAGGGCATCTACCACCTCTCTGGGCAACTGTGATGGTTACAGCAACTTGTGCCAATTCTAACATCACAACCTTATGTTTTCACTTTTCATAGAGGTAGCTTGGCACACCTGGAAAACATGACTGCGTTCATTTTTACTGAAAGAAAATCTACTCTATTTGAACTAAGGGAAGGTCTCAGGCTGTGAGTTGGTGCATGGGGAGAGGTTTTTTGGCCTGGAGGTTATAGCCCCTGCTTGGCATTTTCATAAGCTGCAACCACCACTGAAGTACTTGTGATGAGTCATGTCTTTAAAGATCTGCATTGAATGAAATCACAGTTCAGTGCTCCCCTGAGGGTTTCCTCAGCCTCATGGCCACAGAAACAGATTCTGCTTTTCTTCTCTGTGATCTGAACCAACAATTTGCCCTTCAGCCCAGAACAGCCCTAGTTCTTCAACCAGAGGAATAAACTAAATGAGGATTTATTGGCAGAAGGAAGAATTTGGCCTTTCCCTCCTCTCCCCCTTTGCTTAGATGCACATTTGCATGGTCACTGGGCCGTCTGTCTAGGCTGGTCACTTTGCCTGGGAGCAGCCATGTGGTTGCACAGCCTCCTGTGCCATCTGCAGGAATTGTTAAGTAAAGGAATTAAAAATCCAGAATGTATAATAAAGTTCTCATCTTGTGTTCTCAAACTGGAACAGTGTGGTGTTTGGGGAGTTGAATGCAGGTGCTCTGAGAGGCAACTGACATTGAGTTATTCTGGTCTTATAGTGATGAACTCAAACAAATTACCCTTTGGGTACTTCCCAAGGGGAATGTTTGTTGACTCAGTTCACAAAGGAAGTAAGGATGTGCATTTGCTTGGGAAAACTATTATCCAAATCACAGTGTTCCTTTGAAACAGTTGTTTGACTGAATACCAAAAAGAGGCAATCAGACGCTTGCCTTAAAAGACCTTGGCAAAGCAGTGAATGGTAAAACTATAAATTTCTTCCCTCTTACCCCCTCAGAGCAGAATTATCTATATTTGGATTTCCTTTTATAGCCCCAGAGAGGAAGTGAATCAAATTTGCAAGTATCTGGACCAAATGCAATGAGTCTGGCCGTGCTTACATGTAGCTGAAGTAGAACCATGTTCTGAGGAGCAGTGCTTGTTCTTGACTCACAGACCCAAGCAAGATCCCTCTCTCTCCTAAGGGCATTTGGTAGAAAAAACTGTGAGTGTAGAGCTGGGAGGTTAGACATTTGGGTTTATTTTCAAAACTATATCAAGGAAGCCTTTTAGATTAATTTTAGCTCCAGCTCTACTCGCACCAGTGGAATGTCCAATCTATTTAGGCTGAAGTTTTATGGGATGAGGGTTTCTCCATCTCTGTTGCTTTTCTCACCTTTGATGTATTTCCTAACCAATCCAGAGAAACTGTTTCCCTTCACTGAGTACCACATCTCTCTCTTCCCCTCTCTCTTTTACTGTCACTCAATATTTTAGCTGCCCTTAGATCAAAGTTCCTCTGCTCTAAGATCATTCTGGATGGCAGGGCTGCCACCTCCACTTTTGTCCCTGGGTAAAGTTTGGCACAGATTCATTCAAGGCGTTTTTAAATGTTAAGGCACAAAGTTCATGGCTGGAAGAGATGCCATATATCTCTTTCATGAAATAGGCTGTGAGCACTGAAGTCTTCCATAACTTACCTAGATGCTTTGAGGATGGGGCCCTGAGCAACTTGATCTAGTTGGGGATGTCCCTGCTTACTGCAGGGGGGTTGGACTACCCAACCTTTAAAGGTCTCTCCCAACCCAGTGCGTTCTAAGGTTCTGTGATCTCAGTGTTAGCAGATGGAGTACTTGAGTGTACGTGCTCTTCTCCCAAGGTTGCCCAGAGCTCTTTTGGATTACTAGAGCTTACCAAACAAGTCTATATCTCATATTTCTTTTAGTCCTTGGTGTGATGAGCAGTCCCCTCTGCTGTCATTGCTTCTCTCTGTACCTGCAACTTTCTCTTTCTTTTTATCTCTAGCTATGTTTTTTTAGATAACTTAGACTAGCTTGAAAAATTCAGTGATCAGTTGAATAATAGCAGTGTTCAAGCCACACTACTACTTTGAAATCTTGGTGGGGTCTGATCCTGAAATCCTATTCCCAGTGGATTTGATGTGTTACATTGAATTCCATCAGTGATTCAATATCAAAGCTCAAGACTGATCTCTTGGAGGACAGGGAAGATGCAGGAAACTGAGAAAAAAATTAAAAACAATAATACAAAAAAAAACAAAAATAGAGAAAGAAAAAGGCAAAAAAAACCCGCCCCAAAACCAAAATGTCCCTAGGATTTTCATTTATATGTATTTTTAACCCTTTCAGTTAATTTCCCTGAATGGGTGGATTTCAGACATTCAAAAGTATTAACCCCTGCTAATTCCAAATCAGCAATGTCAGGAAGACACAAGCTGTAGCTGTGGACACTTTCTTCTTCCCAGCCACTCCCTGAGAACTCGGGGAAGTCAGACTGGCCTGGCAAGCAGCCTAACTCTTCATTGTTGATGACACCTCTGCAGCAGAAGCAGTATGTGGGCAGACAGGGAGTTTCATCATGGGGAGGAGGAGGAGGCATGCATCACCTTTTGTTTAAGCAGAAGCATCTTTTTGGAATGCTATCCATTTTATCAGTTAGGGCTTGAACACTGGCAGCCAGGAGAGGCTGGATATTGTAATTAACACAAGTGGAGGCAGGCCACTGCGTCTGCCTGCCTACCTGCCTGCCTGCCAGGAGAGGAATAACCTGTTGAATTTGCTAGGAGCTTTTGCTGTGAGGACTAGAGCTATGGTTACTGGAACTACAGCAGCCAAGAGTGGATGAAGTAGCTGCTTCAGAGCTATGCTGTGGGGAAGAGACAGAGGCTTGGGTTTTGGACGCTGGATGCCCGTTTGGGTTAGAGCCTCTGCTTTTGCCTCCTAAGCCCGGGGAGGAAGAATCTGCAGCCCGTTCACTTTTGGTTGAGTCAGCCAAGGATGGCTGCGCTCTCCCAGCACTTGAGGATCCTCCTGTGGAAGAACTGGCTGAGTGTCAAGAGGCAGCCGGTGAGTGTGAAAATAAAGGAGTAGAAGAGGGGAAGCCAAGGGAAAGCCTGGAAAGCACGGGAGCTGAGGAGTAAGGGGGCACTGCAGGAGAGGAAGCTCACCACATTAAACCAGGCTGGGAATAGAGGCAGAGGGGAAGGAAGGGAATGGCATAAAAGTAGGTGTGGGTCTTTTTAAGCCAAAGTGATTTGGTCATGTGTTGGATCTCCTGTTCAGGACAGATGTGACAGTTTTTAAACTTGCTTTGGTTGAATGGAAGCCTTGGCAGATGCAGAAGATGCTAACAGAAAAGAATTGCCATGGAGGGTGTGATACAAGGATGGAGTGAAAGGCCTCTGCATTCTTCTCTTCTATATGCTTCTGCATTCTTGCTCACTCTGTTCCACTCCTCAGCTTTTGAGTTCATCTGACCCTTTGTGATCCTCCACAGGAGCTGGGGACATGCTGTACAGTTTAAAGTATCCTTCACTCCTGCCAAAAATACAGGAGACTTTTTTTGAGATGCAGAGGAATCCTAATAAACTACCTGTTAAAATCAGGCTTGGGTCTCTTTCAGCTCTTGTGTATCCAGAGTACATGCTAACCTAAGCCCTACCTGCACTTGTGACCATACAGTCTCTCTTGCTTTAATTTTGGTTTCCTACAGAGTTGAAATATCAATTCTGTAGAATTGAAATGTCAATTAAAATAACAATCTGGTCATTACTGATTATTTTATGGCAAGCATTCCCTGCAATACTTCTTCATTTCCTTCTCCTGATCCAAATTAGGGACCTTGCTTAGGCTAGAGAGGGTATGAAGATCTATGTTTCCAAACATATACTGATTTCTCTGGCCTCCTGCTTGTGTGTGTAGTTTTGTGGGGTTTTGTTTTATTTTGTTTTGGTTTTTTTTTTTTTTTTGACCTGTGTAATGTGACTTCACTTACAGACCAGGCTTTTAGTAAGCTTTTATTTTTAGCATACTTGTTTCTCAAGGGAAGCATTTTGTTGTGCCTCTCAATTTCTGGTAATGCGTGAAGGGGGTTCCTGCTGCTATAGTAGTGTTGGCTGCCCACACCAGGGCCAATTGGTCTGTCATGGAATGGTCTGGCACCAAACAGCTCTCATGCTCCCCCCTGCAGACTTGAGTGCTTTCCTCCTGTTTATCAGCCTTGCCAAGGCCAGCAAACACATTTTCTTCTGCCTTTTGCTTTACGCTGTTTCATATGTGAGTTCTCAGCAGAGCCCCTGGAGAGGCTGCAGCATGGAGAGAGCTACAGCTTCCTTGACAGTCCATTTGTTGATACCAGCAGAAGCTCTGCATCCATGGCCAGGGAGTGCCTCAGCACAGGTTATTGCCACTGAGAAAGGAATGACTGCGAGTTTAGGTGGCAGATTTCTTGGGCGCAAGGTTTGGCCTGTGTACCAAGGGGATCTGGAGAAATTGGTGCCCCCTGCACTTCTCGTGCACTTGAAGTGTTCAAGGCCAGGTTGGATGGGGCTTTGAGCAATCTGCCCTAGTAGAAGCTGTCCCTGCCTATGACAGAGTTTGGAACTAGATGATCTTGAAGGTCCTTTCCAACTCAAACCACTCTTTTGCTTTCCATCTGTCACTTCTAGGCAGCTTGGTTATTTAAACAGAGGCAGGAGGGAGAGAATGTGCCTGCAACCAGAGATACCAAGCAATTAAATCTACTTTTAGCAGTGAAAAAATCCAGCAACCAAAGGATTATGTAACCTACATAACATTGTTTAGTGTCCCAAGTGCCAAACTGAGGCTGGTTATGGCTCCATTCGTGTCAACATGTTCCACCTGCAAGCAGTTCGGCCAGGGTGGTTATCTTGTTTTTGTTAACTAGAAACTTCGGGACAGTGGGAATGCAGTTATGTTGCAACTGATGTGCCCAGCTACTATTAAAGCCAATTAAGTCACAGGACAGAGATACTAAGGGAAGAGCTGTTGGGAAAGTGGGGAGTGTAAGCACCATTTCAGCTCAGAAGGGGAAGGTACAAAGATTTCCTTGAGTAGAAACAATCAGTATTCATTTCTTGCCTCAAGAATGTGACAGATCTCTTGCCCTTCCTTTAGGCAGCTTCTGACTAATATCAGTTTCTGTGCTGTTAGGCCTTAATTTTAATTTAGCTTTACGTGGTACTAAGCAAGGAAAATACATTAATAGTAATGTCTGCATGTGAACTAATCAGAGGTAAGCAGCCTGTGTGAAGATTGATTACAGGGAAAGCATGTGATATAGAAAAAACAGCAAAAGATGTTAGTTTCACTCCTGAATCTTGTTATAAATTAGCAGTGTATATATAAAGGCAGGAAGAATACTGTCTGTCAATCATAGAATCGTTAAGGTTAGAAAAGACCTCTAAGATCATCAAGTCCAGCCTCCTACCCAACACCTCCATGACCACTAGACTGTGTCCCAAAGTGCCACATCTGCTTGATTTTTGAACACCTCCAGGGACAGTGGAGTCACTCCACTGCCTCCCTGGGCAGCCCATTCCAGTGCTCCAAGAAAAGCTAAAATGTTGCTGAATGCTGAAATTACAGGAGTACCCTCCCTGAAGGGATGTGTGAGGAGGTTCCTTGTGGTTTGATCTCTCTCTGCTGCCTATTTTGGGGCTTGAATCTTGCTTCTACTTTCATGGCTGTGCCACCTCATCAGGGTTGATAGAGATGGAGCCGCTGTAAAACAACCATCTTTAAGTGGAACTGAATTGCTCTCCAGGTTTTGTTTTTCTGTCTGTTTGTTCTTATGTCCCACTAAGTGCTACAGGAAATGAAAACACTGTTATGGACTTGGAATTGCTTTGGAAAAATAGGCTTGGGTAATATGTGTTGATCTAAAAAACACCAGAAAAAGGCAACACAATGATGAAAAATGGGATGATTTTGGAGAAAGGAAAATTTGCAGTTTCAGAAATTTGAAGAGGAGGCTCAGGGGAGACCTTATTGCTGTCTACAACTACCTGAAGGGTGGTTGTAGCCAGGTGGGGGTTGGTCTCTTCTCCCAGGCAACCAGCAACAGAACAAGAGGCCTCAAGCTGTGCAGGGAAAGTTTAGGCTTGATCTTAGAAAGAAGTTCTTCACAGAAAGATTGCCCATTGGAATGGGCTGCCCAGGGAGGTGGTCGTGTCGACGTCCCTGGAGGTGTTTAAGAAGAGACTGGATGAGGCACTTAGTGCCATGGCCTAGTTGATTAGGTAGGGTTGAGTGTTTGGTTGGACTCAATGATCTTGGAGGTCTCTTCCAACCTGGCTGATTCTGTGATTCTGTGAAATTGGCATGAAGATAGCACAGCAATTTTGCAGCACTGTGTAGTTTGAGCCTAACTACTGATGGATTGAAAACTCTAACCTAGTAAACATGGTAGCAAGCTAGCCAGCTAGTGCAAAAGCAGTTGATTATTTGGAAAGCTGCATTTCTGTAGCTTAAAAAATTGAGGCTGGTAATTTTAACACTGATTTTGGGCCTCTTACCTAGATTGGTTTCTATACTAGATGGTTAGCTGACTGTGTTTTCTTCATTCTCACCCATTGAAACAGTCAACTGTCGTGCCAGAGACAAGAGCTCTATAAATGTTCACGTTTTTTTCCAACACACCAATCCAATTTTATATCATGTCTCTTCATCTCATCTCATCTATATGGACTGTTACAGTCTGGAAACAGAAAGGTGCCAGGGACATAGGTCGCTGGGGTCTGGAGCTCATATGAAGGATCCTGGTGATTGATATTTAAAAGTGACTTTTCCGGTTGTCTGCCTACACAACTCCATAAAGCCTTTCCTTCATCATGCTTGAGCTCCACGTCATGTCAATGTTTACTATGAAAATCCTTTGTTTCAGCTCCACGGGTGAACTACAGTTTGTGAAGAGCACTGAAACTTCTGGGGGGAAAATGCTGCAGACTCCTGAATTCCCTAGCCAAAAAATTTAATTTTGAGATATAATCAAATCAAAGTCATCTTAACCCATCATCTGAGCAGTGCCAACCACTGAAAGTGAAACCAACCTCTGGCACTTCAGCTCTTTTATCTTGCAAGCGGTACATCCGAGAGTCTTGCACTTCTCAGCGTGCTTTCGCTATTACACAGAAGTGTCCTCCAACTGTGTAAACACTGTCCCCCATAATTATCAGCCACACTGAAACACAGGAAGGCTTGTGTTATTCTCAGGCTTGTTATTTGCTCTCGAAATCTTACATAGTTTTTCTTCCTGCAGAGATAATACTTGGGTTTTAATAGCAAGCATAAGAAGAGAGGTGTGATTTACAACGCGTCCTGTAACTCGTTTAGGGTACTACTTGTACATTCCAGAGGAGCTCTGAGATGCATCAATACGACAAACGTAACCCATATATTTTCATTGCTCTTTTATAGGTATGGTCGTTCATTTTAATTTCCTGGCCCGTGGTTGTTTTCATAATCTTGGCCATTATCCGTCTCAAATTCCCTCCAGAACCACAGCCAAACTGTAAGTAACTGGTCTGGTTTTATGTCTTTGGGATTTAGTTCTCATTTCAGTGACTGATGTGTTAATTTGATGTGTTTTACAAATTTGGTTCTGTGGAGTTTGCAGTGGAGGTTTCCTGGGACACAGCATGCTGTAAATAAAATGTCTGTGTTCCTCTGAGGTCATCTCTGTTTCTAGTTTGGTTTTGTTACTTAGGGTTTTTTTTCAGATCAGTTTTATAATTAGAAAACTGTCTCATCAAGATACTCAGATACTGCTGTTATAGACAGCAATACAGATTTACATGATAAATTGAGGGGCAAGAGGGCAGCTGGGGGTGATCTTACTCAGTAAAATGTCTTCCAGTGGGACTATGAAGGTGAAGTAATAAGCATGAGGTTGGTCAACATGAATGATTTTACCTTGTGTGTGCTACAGGCAAAAAGCACCTCTTTAGGCAGCTTTGCTACTAAGGCTCAGCTGAAGAGTGGTAACTCCTCTGGCTCCTGTGACCTGATGGTCTGTGTGAGCCCTTTCTAGCAAGTCAAAGAGCAGCAGTTTGTGTGGGTGAATAGTTGTTGGTAGTTAAATGAGTGGAGAATTTACAGAGTCAGTTTTGCCTGCAAGCCTTGCTTCCTGAACATGTCTACATCTCAGAGTATGGGTGTGATTGCATCTGCTCTAAAAAACTTACACTGATTTATTGAGTTCTTTCACCATCAGATGTTCCCAGCCCTGGCCACATTTATTCATGAAGTTATATGGTAAAACAGAGCAGAGATTTTATCCAATTGGAAGCATTTTTCCCTTTCAAAGTGTTAACTTTCAGTTGAACTACATCCCTGATTCTGCGCTCTCACACATGCAGTCCCAAGGGAGGGAAGTGAGCAAAAGTCTGGGCCCCTCTTTTCAGTGGCAGCCTACGTTGTTGTTGGGAGAAATCATAGAGCTGCACTCTGTTATCTGCTCAATAGAGGGATTCCTTGCCCCTACCATTGCAGAGACCCTGGAAGTGTATTCAAGAGCCTTGCTTAATGTTGCACATTTAGTCTGCTGAATCACATTCATGTGCTAAATCACAAAGCTATACAGAGAGCTATCAGTGAGAGACATAATTTTCCAGCACACAGTAGAAATAGGCCTTAAAAAATTGCCCTTACTAGAAGATTTGCAACATCTGATTCATTGGAGAAACACCACCATGGGTGACCTGCATCAAGGTGTCATCAACTTGGCAAGAACAAAGCCCTGACACTGGCAATATTGGATTTTTATATTTAGGGCAAGGAGACTGATGCAAGGGGTGAGGAGGCAGATTCTGGCAGCAGTGAAGACAAGCAATTGTCTTGCAGAGTTTGAGCCATCAGATGGGTAAAACGTGGTTGTGAGGGATCTATACTGGATGATGTGTGCGTCCACTGGACAGTGACATCTGCGATTCCTTGATTAACAAGTCTTTGTTTCTGTAGGATGTGTGAGAAAGAGCCACATTGTGACAAATAGTGGATATACAACTAGGATAGCCCTTGTCACAGAGAGGTTGCAGCCTAATCTGACTAAAGGTTTGTGTACTTCATTTTGTAGACAGGGATAGAAAGCCACAAGAAGTGACTTTCTGGAACTATCACAAGAAGTCTTTACTGGATCAGAATGATCTTGGTGTGTTGGATGGTCTTTCAGCTACCAGCCCATCTGTAGTCAGCAAAAAGGCCAATTTAGGCGTGTTATATATTGTAAGTTCTCCTGAATTCCCTTGAACCAGTTGGAGTAGGCATGATAGGACACGTTGTGCTTTGTAAAAACCCCAGATGTTTCCAAGTGTGGTAGTCCTCCCATGCTGCTCCATTGGTTGTACTTCCTGTCTTTGATAAGCCAGATAAGATCAGCTAAGTCAAGCTAGCCAAATGGATGGTAAAATACTTATTCTTTTGCTCTACTTGGTTGTTAGTTTGAATGTGTATTTATTTGGAGCATGTTTGCTCTGGATGGTTTCATCTCTGAATGAATGGATTGAAAAGAATGTTCTTAGGAAAAGCAAGTAGCTCCATCAGTTGTGCTTTGCAGGAAAGGGAAGGATTGAGCAGCATCGTTGGACTGCTTTCCCTTTGTTCCAAAGGTGAATTTCATTTTGGAATGAGTCTCAGTAAGTATGCCAGTAGGTGTCTCTCTGTCTTAGAAGTGGGTGATAGGAACTCTCTTGCAAGAGAAGTTTTAGAATCACAGAATCATAGAATTGTTTTGGTTAGAAAAGACCTTTAAGATCACTTGGTGCATAAGGAACTGACTAGAAGGTTGCGCTCAGAGTTGTGGTTAACAGCTCAATGTCCATGTGGAGAGCAGTAACAAGTGGAGGTCCTCAGGGGTCTCTTCTGGGCTCAGTGCTGTTCAGCATCTTTTTCAGAAACATGGAAAATGACAATCAAGAGCACCCTCAGCAGGTTTGCTGATGACACCAAGCTGTGTGGTGTGGTGGACTCACTTGAGGGAAGGGATGCCATCCAGAGGGACCTTGACAAGCTTGAGAAATGGGCCAGTGCAAACTACATGAGGTTCAACAAGTCAAAGTGCAAGATCCTACACCTGGATCGGGCCAATCCCAGGCACAAACATGAACTGGATACAGAGTAGGTTGAAAGCAACCCTGAAGAGAAGGACTTGGGGGTGTTGGTAGACATGAATCTCAACATGAGCTGGTAGTACACTCATACAGTCCAGAAGGCCAACCATATCCTGGGAGGCATCAGAAGGAGTGTGGCCACACACATATAAGTGGACACATCTAGGAAAACTATTACAGGAGGTTTTTTTTGTCATTTTGGGATAAAAAAAGGGATAAAATCCACTTTATGCTGAGTTCCAGTGCCTGCTTTTAAAGACAAAATCATTAAGTAGTAACAAGAAGCTATTTCCAGTGCCACAGTCAAGAGATCATTGCAGATAGAGAAAAGTCAGGAAGCACAGAATCAATGGCACAGAGGCAGAATAAGCTGCTTAGATGCTGAGTTTGGAAGCCTTAGAGATAAGCTTACAGAATAAAATCTTCTGTGAAGTTATCTCCTCTATTCAGGGTCACAGAAATATCATTAAATCTATTATTTGCTCAATTAAAACAGCTCAGATTCAAGACAGTAAGTTCTTCTGAAGGATGTCTAATACACATTCAATAGATTGAGGATTATGTATAGATATTACCTAGCAGATATCAGTCAAGAGTGAACAAGTGGCAAGAGCTTCCTGCAAGAGCAATTTGCTTGCTTTGAATGATGTTGCATAGCACCTAATGCAGTGGAAGCTTGTGCCAGACTGAACTCTGAAGGGAAATGACATGCCAAATAAATCTCACCAGTCAAGGGGATGCTTGCAGGAAAACTAAGAACTGAGGAAAGTAAGGAGCTGAAATTTGTCTGATGTATAATATTCTTCACAGCTAAAGCATCTAAGAGGAAAAAAAAGCACCTCACTTCTTTCTGCCAGGCATCTGTTTGATGAGGTATTTCCAGGTCAGCAGAGATTGTCGTCAGAAGAAATGAAAAAGAGATTTCTTTCTCTGTATACCAAGTTCCTGTGATGATTTCAGAGTCTAAGCACACAAAATCCCCATCCAACTTACTGTGCACATCATAGTTGTGACTTTTGACCTTTTTATTACAGCCTTTGTATTTGCTAGGAGTTATTGAAATACGTTTTCGTGGCATACACATGCAATAGGAAGCTCCAGGCTGGAAGCCTGCAGTGTGAAAGCCAGTTTGTGATGGTACCTACCAGTCTTTTGCACCTGTATCACTTGGTTTTCAGAGTGAGTAGGGACAAAAGTCCCATTCCATCACTACAGGTTTTTGCAGGTATGGGAATGGTGTATGCGATACTATCTGTCCCTCAGGGCTCAACCCACTCAGTCTACAGAGAAGCCCAATTACAGTCTTTGCTTTAAGTAGCACTGTCACACCCTGTCACACCCTTCACACCCTTCACACCCATATTCTTCCTTTTCTGTTCACCTTCTCTCCCCTACTGTCAGTTTGAACTCATCCTTATTTTCCATAGAAGCTCTTGGGTGTGGTTATTTGTCCACTCATTCAGAAACTTTGCTCTTGAGTGTTCTGGAAAAGGTGCAGTAGAAACCTTGCTCTCTTGTTAGACTCAGGGCACTGATGCCTCTGCCTTTTTGAGGGACAGCTAGTGGGCTCTGAAAGCCATGCCTCACACACAGATATTTTTCCTTCTTCATGGAAAGAAGCTGTACTGTTAGGTCTGGTCTTAAATCCGTCAAATTCTGCCTGGAAATTCATTGCCTGAACTCTTCTCAGTGAAGCACATAGAGACACAGAATCATTTATGTTGGAAAAGACCTCTAAGATCTTCTAGTCCAACCATCTTACCATTCACCTCTGCTCAGAATTTCTACCCAGGTTTCATCACCTTCGTGAAGATGCTGCAGGGTGTATTGCATTCACTTAGAGGGATTCCACAAGGCTGCTGTTTGCAGCCAGTGTTCTGGGGAAACGTTGTGATAGTTGAGTTCTGGACTGTTTGCCAATCCCCGCATTAGCTGTTCAGGCCTAGTTTAGAGCCAGAGCTGCATGGCACAACACTGCTTAGGAGAAAATACTTGCACTCTGCTCTCATTCTTGGGTCAAGTGCCCCTAGGAAAGGGCCCAAGATAGGAGAGTCTCTGAGCTACACTCCAGTCTTCAATCTGGTAGCTAAAATTTGGACAGATCCAGAGATGGTTGGAAAAATCATTATGAAACACAGAGCACAGATCAGACATACCTTAGGAGAGAGGCTGTGGCTTCTTGTGCCTGCAGAAGGAGCTTTCCTGTGACATCTGTGCTAAGCACTATAACCATGTGAGGTAACTGAGGCATGCATTACCCTGGCCAGGGCAGTGTCCAAAAAAGAAGGCCACTCTGTGTTGCTCAAAAGAAAAGAGCGAATCCGGGAACGTCGATAAGGCAACTGGTTGTGGTGGGTGCAAGGTGTCTTCTGCCAAGCACATGGAAGGCAGTGCCTATCACCCTCTGTCCTTATCACCCATGAATCCCTCTGCCCCTCCAGCTTTTGCAGCAGGGTGCTGGTAGATGAATTCAGGGGGCTTCTGCCCTGTGGGTCTGTGTAACTACAGACTTCAAACCACTTCTAGCTCTGGCAGTTCCCTGCCTCAATCCCAGCATGCTGCTTTGATGCAGAAATCCTTACACTAACTTTGTCCCACAGTTAACAGAGAAACACCTTGAGTTGTGATAATCCTTCTGTGTGGTGGGCTGTGGCTGTCAGGATGTGTGAGATCAGATAGCATGGAGCAAGGTGGACCACAGCATTATCCTTACTCTGAGATATCATTCTGGAGGTAAGAAAGCTCTGAAAAGATGCTTGCAATTTAAAGAAGTTTGCTTCACAGTTGGTGGGACCTGGACTCATCTTGTTTCCCAGTAGAGTGGAAAAATTAATAGGTTCCCATGCTAATTACAGGGAGTTAGGATGGTGGCTTACCTACACACACCACTCCACTTGAGTAAGTTGTGGGTATTTATGTAAGACATAATCTACTCCAAGGGTTCAATCTACTCTCTGTACAGAAAAGCACACATCAGACTTCCAGCTCTCCTTCACCATTTGCTTCTGGTGGAGCAGACCCACTTCTCATTTTCCTTTACGTTCTTCATTTTCCTCCCATTTTTTTCCTTGAGTTTTCTCCCCTCTTCTACACAGCCTAACACCAGATTTTTTTCTGTGCTCTACTGCAGTGAGCTAAATGGCCTCATCAGGTCCCTCCTTGCTTTGGGGTGGACTTCATTTTGTTTTGTTTGGTTGTGCTGCTCTTGTGCCAGGGAGCAGACTGCCATATAACACATTTTTTTCACTGAAACAGTGCTGAAGAAGGGTATGAATTATATTAATTATCCCCATGTTTGCTGGAATAGACATATACTTTGCTCTCCTCACATACATAAGAAGTGCCCAGCCATGCAGTTGCCTGCATCTTTCCCAAGCTTCCACTTAGCTCAGAGACCCACAGCCTAAATAGAGTGCTGTGATGCTTATAATGCCTCCCTTTCATAAATATCCACACCTCCATTTCCTTCTACAGACTCTTCTACCTTGTGAGGGGTGACTGGAGGATGTTTAGAGCCAGAGATGGGAACATCTGAGTTACCAATATTATTTTCCTCCCCACCGAATTACAACAGAGCCCTGGGGTGGTCAGTTCTAATTGACTTACTGAAGCATCTGAGTCCAGATGCTGGGATCTAGAAGTGCAAGCATATTTTTCCAAAGGTGCTGACCAGTTCAGCTTGGACCAAAGTCAGCAGTTGTTGATGTCTGTGTTTCTGGAAAGGAGGTCACTTTTGTTTAAAGAATCTAAACCTGGACTCTGGAGATTACCTGGAGGCAGTCAGCATGCAAGACATTGCTCTGGTAAACACAGCTTTTGTGCAGCTTTTTAAAATAGATCCTAGAGATGGATTTAAGCTTTTAGGTTCCAGTTTCTTGCTGGGAAATGTTCCAATGCTCTTCTTAGGTCCTGTTTGTGCAGCGCCCTGCTGCTCATATAGACAAGAGCAAGTTTGCTGTGCTGCAATGAGACAAATTAGCCTTGCCTGCGTTAAATACTGCTTTCAAAATACTGTAAGAAAAATGCTAGTGTCCAGTTTCTGCTCTCTCTTGGTGTATTCATGCTTCAGGCAGTGGAGCATCCCTCCACAATGTACTCAACTTCCAGTGCAATCCTTCTTCATCAGCTCTGCCCCATAGTGCAGACATCAGCTCAGTCATTTCCCCATCTTGACCTGAATTAGCAATAGCTCTTTGGTTTCCATCCCCTCTTTGTTGTTCTTTGTGTTTGGTTTGGGGGTTCTTTCTCCTCCCTTTACACCTGCTGCTTCTCTGCTCCTTTGCAATTCTTATGCTCTCTCATATTTATAAGCTCCCTGATCAGTATGTGAACCCAATGCATTCAGGTTTGTGTGCTGATTTTTAATTTATTAAACAAGGGGGTGGAAGGTGAAGGTGTGTGGGTGAGCAAAACTAGCTTGCCTAGTCTTAATAAGCATGGAAGAGATGCTGTCTGCTCTGGGCTGGTCTTAGTTGCAGAGCCTGAAATGCTTGAGGGAAGAATGAGGCAATGAAATACTTCCTCCACTGAGGCCAACAACACAGGGAGGAGTCTTGTAGTGAGTTGTCTGCTGCTTCAATCTCACTGTTGTAGGCAGACAACTGAGGACACAATGTTATTGGGTCACTCCAAAAAGTGACATGCTGTTGCTGTAAAGATCACAGAATCACAGAATATATTTGGTTGGAAGAGACCTTCAAGGTCATCCAGTCCAACCTTCAGGTCATCCAGTCCAGTCTTCAAGGTTATCCAGTCCAGCCTTCAGATCATCCAGTCCAGCATTCAAGCTCTTGAATCTCACCCAGCCACATTAGGCATCTCAGGGGACTGAATGGAGTTATCAGAGGTCGTGACGAACTTTCATTTGGAGGGGGAAAAAAAAAAAAAAAAGGATCTGGGTATTAGTTCTGTGGCTTGTAAATCCTGTGGTGAACTGATGCATGTTCAATAGCTGCTCACACTATCTTTTTGTTACAGAATGATTTGTGTGAGAGAAGTAAAATTTTTTTAAAAATCAAATTAGAGGTGAGGAAAAAAAAGAAGTTGGCCAAGGATGACATTGCTTGAAGGAAGGCAGAAGGGGAATGTGTGTGCTCCAGGGAGAGTGAGACTTGGTCTAACAGCAGATGGTCACAACTAACGTGTGTGGTGCAGGGTCCATCTGGCAGGTTTCCCTGTGCTGCATCCCATCCCAACCCATGCTGGTCTCCACAGGCAGCAGTAGACACTGTGTGCATTTGAGCCTACTGTGTGCTGCTTTGCAGGGCCATAAAAGTGATCAGAGCACTCTGCTTTGAAGAAAATCTGGGAGAGTTGGGGTTGTTCCACCTGGAGAAGAGAAGGTTCCATAGAGACCTTTCAGTACTTATAGGGGACTATAAGAAAGAAGGGGACTTTAACATGGACTGTTGTGACAGAACAAGGAGTGGTGGTTTCAAACTGAGAGAGAGAAGATTTAGGTTAGATCTAAGGAAGAAAATTTTTTATGATGAGAATGGTGAAACACTGTAACAGGTTGTCCAGGTGGTAGATGCCCCATCCCTGGAAACATTCCAGATCAGGTTGGACAGGGCTCTGATCAACATGATTGAGTTGAGGAGTTCCCTACTCACTGCAGGGAGTTGTACTAGAAGACCTTTAAAGATGCCTTCAAACCCAAAATGTTCTATGATTCTGTCTACCTGTTCTAACATACAGCAGTGATGGAGGCTTGCATGGAACAAAAATTACTCTCATACAATAGATACTGAGACTGTCTGGTGTCTTGCAATTTGGGGGGGAGTGCAGGGAACCTCTTCTTTCAGTGCTGTCTGCTCAACAGGTGAAGTTGGTGGTAAAGGACAGTTCTGCTGACTGGCCAAAAGAGGGTGAAAGAAATTGCCTGCTAGCTCTGGAGTGGCTTTAAAAATGGACTTTGTGATATGAAAGGCAACAGCATAGGCAACCATTGCAACGCCAAACCATTAGCTCTGATCCAGCACAGCTCTTAAGAATGTGTTTAACCCAAAGTCTGAGTAATCCCATTAAAATCAGTAGAGCTAATCACTACTGTGCCATGGGCTTTGGACACACTGAACAAGATTTGGGCTGTACTGCCAGGAACTGTAACACTGTCCTTGCCTTTTTTTTTTTTTTTTTTTTTTTTTAGCAAGGGTGGGACTTGTGTGGGCATTGATCTTGCAGGTGTGAAAAAGGGAAAGGTTCACCTGGCATTTGCCTCCTGGTCTTGCTCCCACTAAAGGCCTCATTTTCAGGAAACTGGAGAGTTTCAGAGTGCATGAATGTCACAGTGTCACAGCAATACAAGTGCCATGGAAATGAAATATTGGTTTTTTATAGATCAAGGGGTAGGCCAGCTGGCAATTCAGGCCATTCTCCATATGTGTAAAGCACACCCTGCTTCAGAATTAGTCTTATCATACAGATTTAAGGACCATGTTGAATTTCTGGAGAGAGATCAGGAGTATAACTGTTATTATAGAGCTTTCTACAAAAAATAGCCAGCTTGTTATTGGTAAATATATGTGAACAAAGATGGAAAGGGACATTTGCATGTGCCTGAAGAGAGAGAATATCAATCATGTCATGAAGCAGACACCTTTGTCTTTTTGACTAACAAAGCAAAGGAATGAAGTTTAAAATGATACTGTGTGACTGGGAAAGACTAGAAAGAAAACAAGGTTGTGTGTACACAATATAGTAAAATATTGTGCTTAGAAAGTTGGGAATAGATTTCCACAGCAGTAAATATTTTCATTGTATGTTTTGTGACTTCTTAGATAAATATAAATCACAGCTGATAAACAGTCAGGTTTGCCACTCTGGGAAAGGCCCCCTGCTGCTGCTCAAGGATGACTGAGAGAGTGTGTAGGACTGCCAAGCACAGAGTCTTCCCTCCACCAGAAAATTCTTGATTTCTTCAACCAAAAGCTGAAGAGATTGAATCTAAGTGATCATGTTTAGTAGCCCCTGGCAAATCTATATTTGTTAATGTGTCTAATTATTTTTTTAAATTAATATCTACTTTTCAGCATATACCACCCTGTGACAGTGAGTTCCACAACAAAGAATGGCTTGAATTGGAAGGGACTTTACAGATCATGAAGCTCCTCTCCTCCTGCCATGTGCAGGGACACCTCCCACTAGACCAAGTCACTCAAAGCCTCATCCAGCCTGGTCTTAAACACTTCCAGGGCTGTGGTGTCTGCAGGGTTGTTGGGCAACCCATTTCAGTGTCTCACTGCCCTCATAGTAAAGAACTTTCTAATGTTTAGTCTAAATCCTCCCTGCTCTAGTTTAAAACCATTGCCCCTTCTCCTATCACCACATACCTTTATAAAAAGCCTCTCCCCAGCTTTCCTGTAGGCCCCCTTCAGGTACTGGAAGGTATCTCTAAGGTCTTCCCAGAGCTTTCTCTTCGCCAGTCTGAACAGACCCAACTCCTCCAGCCTGTTCTTGTAGGAGAGGTGCTCCAGCCCTCTGATCATTTTGGTATTTATTTTAAAAAAAAAAAAAAAAAAAGAAAGAAAGATATTTTCTATCTCTTTTGTCCCTTATCTCACAATCTCATTGTGTTTCTTTGTCCCTGTGTTGTGAGGGGTGAACATTTACTCGCCCTTCTCATCATTGATCATGATTTTATCTATTTCTCTATCAAAGCACTTTTTGGCCATCTTTTTCTTTACTGAAGAGTCCCAGTTATTAAGTCTCTTTGTATCATATAGCAATGATTGACTGAATTCTCAATTAAGCACAATACTTCCTAATGCAGTCATTTGCTCATTAATGTCTTTAATTCACCAGTGGGGGAGATGAGATTTGTATGGATTTTTTTCTGAACTATGGAAGGAATATGGAGTGACAGGATAAGGAGTAACAGTTTCATACTGATAGAGGGTATTCTGGATTAGATAAAAGGAAGAAGTTCTTCACTGTGAGGGTGTTGAGACACTGGAACAGAGTGGTTGTAGATCCTTCATCCCTGGGGGTGTTTAGGACAAGATCGAATGGGGCTTTGAGCAACCTGATGTAGTTGAAGGTGTCCCTGCCCAGATGATCTTTAACGTCCCTTCCAACTCAAACCGTTCAATGACTTAATGCCAGAAAGGTATACACAATATTAAAGTCTGTGAAATCTGAAGCCAAAAGAATTTTTTCATGCCCAGGGAGGGGTAGTGTTATGACACTAAAATATGAGTGGATAGAAAACAGAAAAACTCAACATTTGTTTTTAAATTAGCTGTAAAGGAGGAAGAAAACGCAGTTAACATGCTTCAATTTTTTTAAGAAGTAGCCATTCGTAGCTGAAATCCTGTATCTTTGATTTAAATAAAATGGAGTATAGATCTTGTCTGTTTTTCCAGGGTAGATGGCAGAGCTAGGCAGGAAGCCCTAAAATCTGAAATACAGTGTGGTCAGAAAGGGGAGGAGGAATGCATGGGTGATATTTTGAAAGGAAAAGAAAGGGTCTGCACAGCTCCCTTGTATTTAAGGAGATTTGCATGCTCAAATGATGGGGCTACAATATAGTAAAGTGTCTCTCAGAATAGCGAAGATGAGAGACCGAGGAACTGAGAGAAAGGAAGGTCCTTAGCAGCACACTGAGTGAACTGGTTGCTAGCTTCCATGAGACGCCACTGGCTGATGTAACCCAGGGTGTAACACGTACCGCGTGAACGTGGTCCGAACTTTAAACCCTTTTCATACACGGCTCCAACAATAAATAGAAATGATAACCTGAAAATACTGCTTGTTTCCCTTTGCTCCCAGCTCTTAGCTCCTTTGTGGCAGGCAGCTCTCACAGCCTCGGGCTGAAGGAGGTGACATTGAGGGCTGTGTTCATGTTGCTGTGACTGCAGTCAGCTGAAACACCCAATTCCTTGAAGTGAATGATTGCCCTCTGCTACTGCAAACGCCTGAAACCTCTCTGCCATGGAAGCAGCAAAATCAATGTGGCCACGTAAAACATGGTACATTTAGATTTAAGCATTTCAGTCAATTTCAATTAATCTTATAGATTGTAGTGAAATAGTAATTTTCATCTTTCTTGTATGACATTTATTATTACCCTGATATTTTTCATTGTTACTATACCAAGCACCTTTACCTGAAGAAAATAAAACATTTTGCTTGTGTTGAAGGGAAATTTGTTGGAATTTACAACATTCAGGAAAGTAAGAGAAATTAATTTTCTTCATTTTATTCCAAATGAAGGCAAATGTGGAAGCAAATGCCAGAATTTCCTGCTGCTGAGCAGGGAGAAACAACCAGCCCATGCAGTGCTGAGCCCTTGAGGTCTGCTGCCCTGTGGGATGCCTGTCTTGTTTTCTTCATGTTTGGTGCCCTTCTTTCAGTGGCAATACAAAATCAAAATTCTCAGTGAGGGGGGACAACAAAAGCCTCTGCACCTTGGATTCTGTTGCTGGCAAACCCAGAATTCAGTCTTTACTCACAGGATACATACCTGGACTCAGATGTTGGTTGTAGACAAGCCAAATGGGCCAGAAATATGCTAAGATGACCTCTCAGCTCAGACATGAGGCAGCAGTGGGTGCCTCATGATCTCTCATTCTCGGCTTATAGGCAGTGTAGTGGGACCCCCAAAAGGTAAGTTTTGTTTTGGGAAATGAAGATGAACTGAATTTAATAAATTTAAACCTAAAAGCAGTGAGGAGAATGACAAAAAATACCTAGTGTGTTCTGCATCTGCTCTATTGTGTCATGTAGGGTCGTAAAGTTGGGGACTACAGGGCTAAGCAAATCAATATTCCTTGGATATGGCATCGTCATAGACTTCAGTGGGAGAAGGAGCTGCGGTCTGCAGCAGTAGAAATACTGAAGAAGTCACTATTGGTGATGTTATATTTCAGACTGCAAAACTATCCATGTCAAAAGACTGTCCTTTAAAATTTGCAGAGCATTTGCACCTTTCCTTCCATGACATTATGGAGTAAGACAGCTGATAACTCTCAGGCAAGGGAGGGACAGGTAGAAACACCTCCTGAAGCGGTGAAGGGAGCCAGGTTCTTGCTTTCTCCATGGCTGTCCTTGCAGCATGGGCAGCAGCTGTATGGGCATGACACATAATGAAGTTGGATGTGTGGGCAGAGCAGCCCGTGTGGCTTTGTGGAGTCATGTCTCCTTACCACGAGCAAGTGGATGGAGGGAGAATGCATCAGGGAGTGCATTTATCTCTTGACTCACCTTCTCATCAGTAAATTCATTCCTCTGCAGAACGACAGGTAGTTGCAAGAAAACTCTGAGGCTGCTCCATTTGTCAGAAGCTTGGACTCTCAAATCAGCCACGCTTCCTGCCCCATGTCTTATGCTCTGGCTCTGCTCTGGTCTCGTGCACACCAAGAAAAGGAAGCATAGTCAGAAGCTGAAATTCCTGTCTGCCCTGTCCAGCTTCTGTTAAATTAAGTTATTGACCTTTGGGGACACTGAAGGATGCAATTTTCAAGGCTGTATGAACAGGGGGACAATTGCAGGGTGGTTCTGATGGTGGTGAGGTTGACTGCTTGTTATCTGGGAGTAACAGACTTGTCACGCCAGCCTGGCCACCCTCTTCTTGGCTTAGTGGGGCCAATGTGTAAAGAAAGCAATGTGCATGGTGTGGCTCCTTCAGCATCATCAGCTTGTCACGTGAGAAAGCAAGAATAGGATTCATCTCCCAGTGGTGCATGTTTGTGGAAGGGGTGCCTGCCTCTGAACCAGGTCTTTAAAATTCCTTTGGAGCTGGTAGGGATCTCATCAATGAGGACAGCAGAGCCAATGTAACGTTTCATTTGACCCTGGTGGATAAGCCTGTGTGTTAAATTTGTGTGCTTAATGCTAAGCACCAAACCAACATAGGACAAACTTACACCATGTAGGAATTTGTCCCAGACATTTCACAGTATCACAGCATCACAGTATATCAGAGGTTGGAAGGGACCTCAAGAGATCATCAGGTCCAACCCCCCTGCCAAAGCAGGATCACCTAGGATAGCTGGCACAGGAACGCACCCAGGTGGGTTTTGAAAGTCTCTAGAGAAGGAGACTCCACAGCCTGTTCCAGGGCTCTGTCACCCTCACTGTAAAGAAGTTTCTCCTCATATTGAGGTGAAATCTTCTATGTTCTAGTTTGAACCCATTGTTCCTTGTCCTATCACTGCGTACCACCGAAAGAGCCTGGCCCCTCCTCCTGACACCCACCCCTCAGATATTTATAGACAGGGGTTTCTGCATCGTGATCTTTCTTGGAAAACTTCCTTAGTTCTCTATCTGCTGTCAGAGTCCAGGACTCTTCCGGAGAAGTCATCTCTGGCATTGCCACTGCTTTTGTGCCAAGAACTTCATGAGGTTGCACCAGCTCATGCCTGCAGTGGTGGATCAGGCCCCATGTGTGTATCCAGGTGCCAGCAAACTGCTCATGCGAGTTGGCAGAGCCTCATTGAATACCTCAATCGCATAGGGCCAAGGATGTCTTCACAGGCATTGTGCCACCACCATGAATATCAGCACTTTTAAACTTCAGGTCATGAAATCCTGTCTCTTTATTCTTCAGGCTGTTGTTTCACAAGGAAAGAGTGAGCTGATATCATCGTGTTCTTGCACTGTACACCTTCCTAGTGATCCAGCAAGTGATTGTTTTATTGTCCACTTACTTCCAAGTGCACCCTCTTTGAGTCTAATTTTAAAATTTGCTATTGCTGCCTATATCTTAAGGAAGTGTCTTCCTCTGCTCTGGATTCATCAGGACCTCTTTCACTGTAAATGTCCTGCATCTCTCCAGAGAAGACCAGTGCTGCCCCAACACCTAGCCCCATCTTTGTGTTCCTCATTTTGCTGTACAGCTAGGACTTAAACAGCTTTAGCTGCTCCAGGTGTATGAAGAGGCACAATCTTAGTTCCTGGTCTTGGTTGTCATTACTAGATTATGTATGCTAGTGGAGGGTATAGCTGCTTCCCTCCTAGCTCCTATCTGTGGACCACGCTTCATTGTGGTTATGTTCTCCATCCTGAACCTCACAACTTTCCAAGTCTTTGAAGCTTCATTTTGGTAGGAGCACTGATAGAGTGAGGTCTGTGGTGTGCATTTTTGGATGGGTGTGTGAATAAATTTCCTGCAGGGGAATGAGAGTATGTGAGATCAAAAGGATCAAATACCAATGTGTGCAAAATGCCATTTTGCAGGGTTGTAATTGATGATCTCAAAGGGTAAACATCCCAGACACAGCAGGGATATTCCAGATGAAAGTGCCCTACTCTAAAATTTCCATCATGGGCAGCAGACTTAATTACACTTCAAAACCTCTAGAGTGGCATATTCTGGGTCCTTTGGCCCCAACACCAGAAGGACTGCCTGTAGGGACAAAAGAGATCTTTTGCTCTCCTTGGTGTTCTGTGATTACCAGAAGCTAGCTCAGCCTGCCGTGTAACTCCTGGGGGATGCAGTGAGCGTTGGAGCTTCCCACAGCAGGTGGCCTTCTCCTCCAGCACAGTATTTCCTGCCATTTTCTAAGGCAGTTCTCTGCTGAGGTATACAAGAGAATCACAGCACCACTGAAAAAGAATGCAGATCTCAGCAATCCTTCAAGCCAGTTGCTCTCTGGCCCAAACCAGTTGGAACTCCCATGCTAAACCATGACCTTTTGTATTTTGACCCAAAACTGCAGTGCACACTCATGGGCTGTGACCAGGCGTGCTGAGTAAAGCTCAGGAAAGAGAAGGCTTCAGGAAGACCAACAGCCACACAGTCCACATCTATCTTTTGACCACTGCTATGATTAATACTTGTAGTACAAATGTAGTCCAGTGTCCTCATTGGAAGGGTTAGAGATAAAGCTGTGCCTGGGCAAGAGTCACAGGACATCTCTGAAGACTAAAGAGCAAAGTAATCAATTACCACAAGGCTGCCTGTGGATCTTTGATAAATCTGGCTCCTTTCCATGATAGAAATAATAGCAATGTCCTTTGCCAGGTAATTTTCCAAATGATTATTTTAAATAATATGTTGCTGTGATCCAGCAAAAAAGTTCTGAGATTTATTAGAACGTTTGTCTCAGAGAGAAAAAGCAGCCAGTGAACTCTGTGGGCTGGCAGCAAGCAGCACAGGGCAAGTGGCACATAAAATGCCTAGGTCTCTAATTGCTCAGGTCCACTCTGTGTTTGCAGAAGTGGAAGACAGAGACATACATCTCACCCCTCAGTGTTGGCTGCCAGCATCACAGGTCACCAAGCAGATGGTGCAGGAGCTATTCAGAGATGGCAGGAGACATGGAGGGGGTGGTGGTGATAGATTGCTCTTCTCCCTTCCCTGGGCAGGTCTGCACAAAAACCAAAGGAGGTTGTCTGGTCCTGGAGCCATTGCCCCTTCCTGGGGTAAAACCTGAGAGAGAGCCCTGTTTTAACAACCTGGCTTGAAACAGAAGCTTGTGCTTTTGCAAAGAAACTGATCCAGCTGAGCCCTGGAGAACATGCTGTTAA
The DNA here is from genome assembly GCF_027791375.1 of Indicator indicator. NCBI lineage: Eukaryota > Metazoa > Chordata > Aves > Piciformes > Indicatoridae > Indicator > Indicator indicator. The sequence goes on along the minus strand of NC_072014.1, from coordinate 10,123,273 downwards.
GTGCTTCAGCTTACTCTGGCTATGTGTCTGCTTTTATTTTATTTTTTAAAGGCAGAATCGGGATATCATAAGCCTAGTGTGCTTTCATCATGTCTTGCCTGTTTCTTGCATTTTGGAGTGGAGAAGGGAAATGTGCTGTTGCTTTGGGACAGACAGGTATCTTAGAAACAAATAGCTTGACTCTTTTTCATATGAAATAACCTTTCCTGGCTTTATCACTGCTGAGTTGGTGCTTCTAGTGGGATTTGGTAGATGGTGCTGCCAGGGTGGACTAGAAGAGCTTCAGTGAAACTGAAAATCAGTCCTATGCATTGGGAAGTGACAACAGCACATACTGACAGAAAAACATAGCCCCCCAAAAGTGCACATCTCTGTTATAATAATGGTATGTTCTTTCTTCTCCTTCCTTCAGGTTATCTTGCGCCTCGAAACCTTCCCAGTGCAGGGTTCTTCCCATTCCTGCAGACTGTGCTGTGTGATTCAGATGCCAGATGTAAAGGCACACCATACATGCCAGAAGATCTGCTGCCAAGACTTAATGACATCTCATCTCTCAGACTGTAAGGGAATCTGCATGCATCTGAGTGTTACAGGCTGTAGAGCAAAACTTGCTTTGAGGTGGAGGGAGCAGCCATGTATGTGCAAGTGTGTCCACCCCGGTATAGCTCAGATAACAGATGTAGTCTCAGATGTTTGAACACTTAGAAAGGTGAATGTGGGCTGCAACATGGGACACTTCAAAACTGTCCACATTATGGACAGCTATCAGTAATGTCATTTAATCTGGGCTTGATGGTAAATGAGAATTTTATTCCCTTCAAAAAAGGCTTCTATCACCCAAATCAGAGCAAAGGAACTTTTTTTTGCATGACTCTGAGTCAGGTCTCAGGTCCTGCAGAGTGTCTGTGGACAAGACTTTTAGCAAGATCAGCCCAGCATGCTGGTCTGTCACCACGGTAACAGTGGCAAATGTCGTCCAACAGTTCTAGTTTGAGGTACACCTGTTCTGGGGCAACTGCTCTTTCAGCAGATCCTCCAAGTGGCAACTAGAATGAATGACCTCTCTGCAAGCCATTAAAAATATTGGGAAACAGATGAAAATGAAGAAACAAATTTTGCCCACAACAGCATGTAGATCTGCAGCATGCACCTGGCTGGGCATGTTTTACTGAAATGTCAGTTTGTTGAAATTGAAGTGGTTAGCAGAGGTATTTCAATTTCATTGACGTTCCAGTTGAAGCCAAGTAGCATTTGCTTTGAGACATGCCAACCAGGGTTGTTTCTACCTCTCGGCTGTACACCCCTGGCACACCCCTGGGGAAATGCTACTCTGAGGCCTGGCTGGTTAATGGAGAACTGAAAATCAGGGCATACAAGTTCCCTAGTTGTTCATCTTTTCTTTCAGGTTAGAAGTTGCTCCATAGTGGCTATGTCAGAGCCTCAAAATCCCCCTTGGCCAAAACTTGAGAGTCTGAAGAGCCATGTCTTCCACCAGAGAGTTCAGCAGGCAGAATGGGGAATCCTGGGGTTTGTGACTTCTGCAGGGTCCTCCTTAATGCAGAGAGACTGGCATTTCCTGGGCCAGGTCAAGGGACAGGGTCTCTCCATTGGTTAGAAGGAGTCTGGAAAACTATATATGCAGATGGCTGAAGTTACACAAGGTGAATCTTGATCAAATTCAAGGTCATACAGCAGAAGAGGGCAGAGCTGCACAGAGACTGAATGCCTGGATTCACAACTCTTCACTCGCTTCCTCAATGTTATTGTTTTTCCTATGACATGTTAAACAATGGTTAATTTGGGGCATTGAAATGAAGAAATGGGAACTTCCAGTGCCAAAGCTGGAGGTCTTCCATGGGTTTCAATAGCTACAAATACTTCTTGCTTTTTCTGGTTTTAATTTCTGTACAGCTGTTTAGGAAATAACTGTTTTTTTTTCGTGCCAATTGAAAATCAAAGGATTTGGCCAAACCATAGCTGAAGTTACACAAGTTATTAATAAACATCTTGATCATTATTGTTGCTAAAAGTCGACTGTGTGAAGTATCACTGTGTTGGTATACCTACCCTTATGTTCTCAATGTCAGCCTTAGAAATACATTGTATTCTGCAAAAGAAAATAATAAAAACATCACTCGACTATTAAGTAGTTGCAGCAAACCTAGCAGGATACAGCAGAGCATTAAAACCTCAGCAGAAGGTTGACTGGATAGGTGGAATCTCCAGAAGCCAACATGAATAGTAGTGGCTCTGCCTCAGGAACAGAATCACCATGGGTGAGTTCTTCAGGAAGGTGAAGTGTTTGAGCTGTGACTATTCCCTGTCTGGACACATCATTGTGTAATAGCCTGAAGTTTGTAATATTCAGCTAACTCAGGCTGGGGATTTTTTCCCTCCCATTGTGTAACTCACCAAAGGTCTTAATAAATTGTTTTATAACTTTCCCTAAAACTGTGTCATTCCAGTGCCCAGCAGAGAAAATAGGCAAGGCTCTGATCTCTGATTCTGTTCCTTAGAAGCATTTGCCAAGATGTGTAAGACTTTGATAGCTGCTTGAGATTTCCCTTAATAAACAGAAACCTATGTGCAAAACCTGAGCTCAACACCAACATCTTCCACCCTTTATTTTCTCCTGTAGTGAAATATTTGTAAAGGAGGAATTAAGATCCTGATGTTTTGAAGGTCTTCTTGGTAGAGATGTGCAACCTGCTGTTACAGCTTACATCGAAGGCTTTTCTAAGCTCAGTCACAGTGTCATTAACAATACCATGAAATTCTGCACTGTTTCTTTTACTGAGCATATATTGGTAGAGGACAGAACAGAACTTGATACAATGAGGCCTTCTTTCCAGAAGCAGGAATTTGTTTAAGCCAAATGCATATCTCAAGCCTTTCCTGTCTTTGATGTCCCTGCAGAGCAGGCATGAATGCAGTGCTGTCTGTTTCATGTCTGAGAGCTTTTCAGAGTGCTTTCCCAAAATACATGCCAAACTTCTAGAAGGAAACAGAATTTTGTACAACCTATATTTCAACAGACCTGCCATGAAATCCAACTATAGACCCACTTGGAGTCACACAGTGAAGTGTAAGCTTGATCATAAGAAACTCTGGAAGATGTTACAAGTGTCATCTTTTTCTTCTCTTTTCCTTTTTTCTTTATCTTTTTTTCTTTCCTTTCCCAGTAAGCAGAGGAGCTCATCCAATGTGGCCAAGGACAACCATCCATTGCCATGGAGTGCAGAGGTTCCTAAAAGCAGGAACATTTTACTGGGTAGGTTATTAACTGTTCTGCAAAGTTCTGGTCTTTAAAAGCTTCTCTTGAAGCTCTCTGGACAGAGATGCAATTCTTAGAAGACTGCTAAAATGATTTATGTGTTCTATACAGGCATATGACCACGGCCATCACATTAGTGTAAATTCTTAGGACTAATTACAAGTAACTGGCTGCAGGAAAGAATTTAGGGATTTGGCCAAGAAACCAGGATTAATTGTTGCATTTCACAGGAGCAATATGAGATCGTAGACTGTTTGGACATTAATTAAAGACCTGGCTATTTATAGAATATTGCCCTTTTACTACCCACAAATTGTTCATAAACAGTTCCCCCCCCCCTTTTTTTTTTCTTTCTTTTTCTTTTTATTTTCTTTTTCCAGATGTATTTCTTATTCACAGTTTCCAGCAAACAAATCTTTTTCTGGCCCCAGTGGATATTTATTGCTCGTGATGTTCTCCTCTAATGTGATTCTCTTTCTTGAAGGAACTTTCAGACTTAAATTTTCCATAGAATCATTGCAATTATTATTTATTGATGGTAATGGCTAGTACTGTCCACAAGCCTTCATGATGAATAATCCTTTCTCCAGGGAACTCACAGTCAGATGAATTATTACAGACTTGCATTCTGTGACTACTCTGCCCTGGCCATTCTCTGTTCCAATTAGCATTCCTGCCAATGTTCTCACTCTGTGGTGTGCAGGCAGGAAAAGGCAGAACTGGGGCTAAACACAGAGGTGTGAGGAAAAAATAAATTGTAAGCAGTTATGGGAACTATCAGTTCTTCTTGATGGCCACAGAGGACCTCAATTCTACATTTTATTAAAAAAAAAAAATCATAAGTCATAGCTGCTTCTGGCACAACTCCTGTTCCAGTGAGCTGTGTTGTTTTGAGAGTGCATCTCAGTGCAAGTGTAGACTTTGGTGGGTGTCAGCTGGCAGCATGCCACCATGTATACCAGGCAGCAGTGCTCCACATCTGTGTTGGAGCTCTTTATGAATAACAAGTACCACCCACTGGTACCAAAAACACCTGGAGAGTTCTCCCTTACAGGGCTAATGGTTTGAGCTGGTATGAGGTCCCTTGTAAAGCTCCCCATCTCTCTGCCTGCATGGGGGAGCTGAAGGACTGTAGAAAAGAGTTGGAAAGTAATGTTGAACTGCAAGCTGATAGTTAAATGCTTTTAATTTAAAAATGATACAGGAAGAAATAATGTAATCCAGGATTTAATTACATCAGAAGAAACCTTAAGTAAGTAATTACAGGATGCCATGGGCTCTACCTTTGGAAACAGATCAGCAGTGATGGCATGTCCAAAGCTGTAGTCACCTATCTTCTGTCAGGATTTGATGTAGCAAGGAGGTTCAAAGACATTAAGTAAAACACAATGTTTCAAACTGTATTGCAGCACCTGAGGATTTGGTATCTCACGGAGAAAAACCCCTTCAGAATATTTCATCACCATCCAGCTTGACTTCCAGCATCAACATGTTCAACAAAATCCCCAGTTTTGGGAAGGTAGGTCTGTATTTGCATAACAGTTGAGTGGGAACATTTAAAGAGTTAGAAGCTCAACATACCAACATACAGATTTTATTGCTTTTGTATCTCCCCTGTTATGTGAATGTGCTCTACTTTGGGAAGAGGAAGACAGTTAAGGGGTTTAGGGTGTGTTTTCTTTCACATGAAATTCAAGATGTTATGTCACAAGCTTTGCCATTCAGTTCTTTGTTTGCCCACAATATTTGTGACGTGGCATCAAGAGGCACTCTGTGTTATTATATAGGTATTGACTGTGTATAGGAAAAACTCCTTTATAACAGAAACTTGGTACCATGTAATGGACATCATTATGTTTATGGGTTTATAATAAGGCCTTGTGGTGGGTTAAAATTACTCCCCAACATAAAATTGCCAGACCAGCTCAGCTGGGAAGAAATGAAGCTATATTTACAAGCACAACTACAATCTAAAATATGAAATGCAACGAATATGTACAAAATATACAATATTTACATACATTTACAAACAACAGAAGAACCCCTGGACAAAACCAGGGGGTTACCAGCAGCTTCCTCCTCTTTTCTCCTTTCCCCCCTGTACATGGGACGAGAGAAAAAAGGAGAAAGGCAGAGAGAGCTTATTAGTACTTAGCCACAACAAAGAATGCAGTCAAGGTCAGGAGGCTAGCAGAAGCACCAGTTAGTATCTGCTAGAGCAAAGAAGTCAAAAAGAGAGTGAGTTAGTTTGCACAACTAACTTCATGGGGTTTTTTCAGACCAATGGGATTATTTAGACCTTATAATTATTTTCCCTTTTACATCCAATGGTAATTTATTTACATTCTATCACTTTCTGTTCAAGATCTGTGGAATATTTTCTAGGCACAGCCTGAAACTGCCACAGGCTTGCAAACACTTGTGCACACATTTCTCTCTATATGAGTTTGAGGAACTTCAGTGACATTGTTCACCTGTTAGAATTCTGTATCTATGTAAGCACTTTCCATGATAATGCTCTTCACATGTCACTACTACCCCTCAAAAAAGTCTCATCATTGTGTCTAAACGCCTCCTAAAGAGACTATTGTTTTAAAAGTACCTTAACGTTATGTCTTATTTTCAGAGCCAGACCCAATATTCAGCTGCAGCAAATCTCAAAGTCATTCTGTGTGAGGTCTTGTCACGATACATAGCACATCCTGATCTCACTGAGGAGAAGATGGCAGCTAACATCCACCAGACATTCTGCTTTACTGACTCATCCCTTTTAGAGTCATTTACCCAAGAGTTCAGAAATCAGCTTTCTCAGGTAAGTGCCTTGGAACTTTTCCTAATATCTGCAGCTAGTTCTTGCAGTGTTTGAGACACAGAACCTGCCCCCACCTGGCAAGGAAGTGCTCATCTCTATAGCAAAGTACATATAAGGCATGGCAATGACGAGCTAATTCTTGTGAATGTTATTAGCCCAAAGACCTTAGAGTTGAGTAGACAGCTGAGAAAGGCAAGGACAACCAGCTGCCAGCTAGTGGCCACTAAGGCTTTTCACCATGCTTGGTTGTTGTTTCTCCTCTTTATTTGCCCTGCTGCAGTGACAGGTAAACAGAACAGTGTAAGGATGTGGTGTAAATAAGGATATTTAAAGCAAGGGAAGGCAATAAATTTAATAATGTATTACCTCAGCCGTATAACTTCATCCAATAACTCCTGCATCTGATCCAACAATTCATGATTGAGGCAGTACTTGTCTTTGGGAAAGCTATATAATTAAAGCAAATGAACCCTTTAAAGGTAATGCCACCTTCTCTTTTTGCCAGGGTGGGGACTGATATTAATTTTCCTTGTATTCATTGTCTTTGGACTGTTTGGGACATTGTGAATCGTAGGGCTTGTCTAAACAGAGAATTTATTGTACAGTCCAGGGTGTGAAGATAAAGCACAGCCATTCTCTCAGTTATTGCCTGTCACTGGAGTTCATTGAATGTATTGTTTGTAGAGTTGTGTATAAGTGCAGAGCAGGCTTAAAAAACATGAACAGACCCACCAGCAGCAAGAGCTCCTCTTCAGAAATAATTTCTGGCATTGTTATTTGTTAAGGTGCAGCATAACCCACAGTACCAAGCAACGTTTGTCCATGAAATGGTCTCGTTTCTAATGCTCATCTCCCAAGTGCAGAAGGACACCTCCCTGTGGCATCTCCTTTTGCTGGCCCCAGATGTGTTTCAGGGCAGCATGCAACTGCAAGACATAATTGATTTCCTTCAGGATCCAAGCAGGTAAAAATGCAGAAAATTCCAGGAGAGGCACTGGAAGTTGGTGGGTTTGCTCATTGAACTCTAAGGACATATCACCTCTCATCCTGAAGAAAGGATGTTAGCTTAAAAGCATAATTTACTTGGGAGATGATATGGCCCCACAGTAATGCATCTCTAAAAGTCTCTGTGGACCTTGAACCATGCTTTGATTTTCAATGACTCTTGTGTCACTTCTAAAAGGGAGGTGGATATGAACTCTTAGAGGCACTGTCATGCCCATGGTATAAAATGTGGTGAGTAACAATCATTGTCTCTCACTGAAGAAAAGCTCTCCTGGCTGGATAGTTGTACTGCTAAAGAAAGCAGCTGGCTTCTTCCTTCCAGAAAAGCATAGAGGCAAATTCAGAGATTCATAAAACAGTTTGGATTGGAAGGGATTTGAAAGTTGCTTTGAAACATCTCAAGCATTTGTAGGAGGGCCTTAATTAATTTCTCTCTCTCTATTTTTTTAAAATGATTACTTGGTTTACTGCTGTTTTACCTATCAAGAGTGGTCCCCAGAAAGCAGAGAAGAGACAGATATATCTGACTTTTTAGAACAAAGTACCAATTGTGTTCTTGCTCAATGGTTATATGAAAAACAGAGCTGTCTTAACCACATTAATTAACTGTGCTGAAATATTTGATGCTATATGCACTTATATGATGTGCAAAGCTCAGCTTAAATAGGCTTAGCCTTGAAATCCCTTTTCTGGTTTGTAGTTGGGCTAAAACTCTCACTGCTCTCTAAAAGACTTCAGCTACTCAGGAGATTAGGGGACTCTGTTCCAAGTCATCTACTGGATATGTGACTGGCTCTGCTATAAATTATTCCTAATAGTCCACTTGTTACAGCACATGGAGGACCACAAGCAAATGAGTGTCTTCAGACTTACTTTTTTTTCCTTGGATGCACGAGCAGCTAGGTAAAGATGCCAAAAGAGGTTGTAGAAACTCTGCCACTTTGATTACACCCAGGCTTAGAGGGACTCACTTTTCATCACTGGTGTGTTGCCAAGGCACTTAAAACCCTGTACATTTAATATCTAGGTAATTTGCTGTGCTGCATTGTGAGAACTATTTGTAAGTTGTAATGTCCTTATCCTTAAAGGAGTCAGTAGCAGTGTGGCAAGAATTTTAATTTTATTCAGAGATGTTTTGTCCATGCTGCTGTTTTAGTCACAGGATTATTGCATTTGTTTGCATTTACTGGATTGCAGAATCAAGCCTGAGAACCAGCACTGTTTGAGCGCCCAGGAAGAATTAATATTTATTGTGCTGCTCTGCTTTGCTCCACAGCTGTAGAGCTGGGCAAAGTCATCAAAGGTACAACAAAGAGACACTCAGAATTTCATCACTGGAGTTGTGCAGTGCTTTTATGCCTAGCATCTGGCAGTGTAAGAGCATGAGTAAAGAGTTATTGCAAAGCGATTGCACAAACAGTGTTTTTAATGATGCTTACAAAAGCACATCGTAGTGAGCCCAACCATGTCTTTTACTCAGGCAGTGCTGACCTCCTAAGGAAATGCCCTACAGGGAATTTTCTTTGCAGTATAAATATAAAGATACAGAAGAAAAGAACTTTTGCTCATTGTGGCACCTGTATCAACCACATGATAAACAACACCACTGTGGAACAGTAGCTTCAAAGTCATGAATTCTAATAGAAAGTTTAGGAGCAAATTTTATTACCCACACAATCCTGCTTTACAGACTGAATTCACAAATGCTCCTGTTTGATGCTGTAAGATAATTTTTCAGATAAACAAGCAAGCTGAACTTTTCCTCTCAAGCTAATATCTGCAGAAGCCCTGCAACGCTGAAATAAAAAGCAACACCACCACTTACTTCCATGTTTGCTACCTTCTGATCTGTATGATACATGTCCACTTCTGGCAAGCCAGTCCTTCCCTACACCTTGGCTCTTCCATTGCTTGTCTAAACATGTCATTTGAAGCTGCAGTTTCTTCCTTCTCTTCCCTCTCTAAGGCTCTTACTAACAAGCATCTCTGCAGAATGGAAATGGTGAGCACCAAGTCCACAAAACCTGCATGGAGATATTATGTTAAATGAGGAGATGAGAGATCCCTGGTGTGCTGTTCTCAGTATCAGTCTGTTCCCACAAATCAGTATGTATTTATTCATGCCACTGAAATCAGCTCAGCTAGGCTCTTTGTGTATCACCTGCAGAACTTTAGGCAGGAGAGAAATTGTGCATTTCACGGTGACCCTATGCCTACAGTGAAGAGCTGCTCTTTATACAGGAGAAGCAAAAGGGACTAGTAATCACCGTGGAGTTTTCTGTAGCCTGCACACATTGAACAGACAGCCTTCTAAATGACTTCCTTTCTGATACAATGTGCCTGATGATCAGCTTGTTCGTTCCTAAGACTGGAAAACATTCCTTGCTTCCATGTCAGCCTGATTATCACAGTGTAAAAGAGGAAAGAAGAATTGGAAATGGTAACAGTTATTTGTGGTTGCTTCTTTCTTCCACAGATGTTGTTCCCTAGGAATCCTTGCTCTCCCTGGAGCCTTGTCTGCCTGCTTCTTGGTTTCTTTCAGGAGGAGATTCAGCCACAGCAGTGAATTGCTGGGCTGCCATATCACCTGAGTGTTTTCTAAGACCTATTGTGAGGATTTGAGTGGGCTATCGATTTTGCATAACCCTTTGAATAAGGACACTTTGGATAAGTAATGAGTGCAACACATATGTTTGAGCCAGTACACCACCATGGCTTTCCCATCAGAGCCCTTTGTACTTTATATGAGATCAAACAAATAACTAAAAGCAGGGCAATATTTTGTCTGTCAGACATTTTAAGAATGTTAGGCTGTACTCCAGCTGTTTCCTCTTTGAACACTTGTTTTATTTCTTCTCACAAACCTGTAACCACAATTTATTTATTTATTTATTTTCCCCTTTAGTATTGTGCTGGCAGCTCAGAATGTCTCTGCATCTCTTGTGGCTGATGACAGATTCCAAACTGTTCACAGTGGGGTTACAGATCCTCCATATTACCTGAACTGTTCAGAACAAGGTAAGGCTCCTCCATATAGTCATATCTCTCCTGAAAACCTGTGGTGCTGAGGAGAAACAAACTACAGGCTAGTAAGTAACCATCCAGACTGCTTACTGTTCGGGGCTCAGAGTAATGACTTCTTCTTTCAGCTTTTTACAAATGTGAATAAAATACCTCATTTCAAATGGAAAAGTAGAGGAGCTTGATTTTGTCAATAGACAATGAATTTGTAGTCTCAGTGGAAATGGGGAGCAGTAATTTTTTACCAAGGTGAGGTTTGCTTTTTGTTGTTGTTTTTGTTTTGGAGTTTTGTTGTTGGGTTGGTTGGTTAGTTTTTTTGTGAAAATTTGTCTCTATTTGTGACATCTGTCAAACTCAGCTCAGTGTATCAAGGTAGGGGCTGTGCCTGAGCTGCTCAACAAGCTGCATATGTTAAGATTAGCCATTCCTCTAAACCCTGTTGACTTACAGCAGAGGAAGAGTCCTTGACATCTACCTCTGACCAAGGTCATATCAATGTGCAAGGGAAAGGTCCAGCATCTAAATGCTACAAGTGGCAGATTAATAAATGGCATCCATTTCTGCTTTAACTTCCACAATCTCCTTTGAATCAGTCAAATTTCTATCCAACATCTTGTGTGTTTTCACAGGAGCCTAACTTCCTACTTGCATGTTATCCCTAACAGATTTGCCATAGAGCTCCTCCCAGTTTCCAAATTTATGTGAGCTTTGCTAATATTCTCTTTACATGTTTATTGTAGATAAAGAAAATAATGTGGTGACCAGATACATTTGCAATCTCTTTGTGAACTGGAAAGACAATTGGACTTTAGTATCTGAATTGGAGGAGGTTCTGAGGTAAGACATTAGCTAAAGGGATATTGCTAACATTATAATTCAAATCTATGATCTTTGCTCTAAATCACTTTACATTTCCACTTGCATTGATTTCATATTCACTAAAATGCTTTTTTTTCCCCCTCCAGAAGAATAAAGTCACCAGAGATTGGTGGAAAAGTCTCCAAGAGGTCCATTAATTTAGATGATTTAGAAGCCATACAAAACTCTCTACATCGTTTAAAAGGCTTTGAGAAAAAAATGAATAGAAGTGAATTAAAAAGCTTAAATCTATTCAGAAATTTGAAGAATGAAACATTACAGAGATTGTACGCAATTCTTGAACTGGGAATGAATCCACATCATGATTATAAATTAAAGGAACCATATAATAAGGAAATAATTGATGAAATCTATAACTTCACATCGCTGCAATTACAGAGTGACTTTAATGGTACTTCCATTTTCAATATAATGACCCAGTGGAAAGAAATTCAGAGTGCTTTAAAATTAGCTACAATGATTTGGAATCCAGTTCTGTTAAATAATTCCAATTTTAGTACAACTCAAAGTGAGGGCGCTCTCAAAATGTTGCTCTCCAAGAGCATGCCATCATTTCTGGAAGACTTCAGAGAGCGCTTAAAAGGAATGGAAGAAATACAATCTTTGTTTTCTGATTATCTGCTTAAGCCTGTGTCCTACAGAAACTTTCCAGACCAGCTCCTAGCTCTCCAGAAGATATATTTCATAATGACAGACACCAATATGGGTTATCAGTACCTACTGGAGCCTGTGTTTGAACTGATGCAGAAGGTAGAAAGCTCCATGGGTGAAGCCTGGTGGGATGAGTTGAACATCTATTGGCGCCTTGGGGAAAAACTGAGGTCAATGAAGTGGAATAACACAGGCATCATAGCCTATGGGCAGTTTTTAGAGGTATTAACCAGCCATTTACAAAAGCTGAATAATAATTCAAGTAGTGGTTCTAGTGCACAATTGGATCAACTGTCAGAACTCATAACAGCCGTGTTTAAGGAGTTTGGGGAAAACTCTGAAGTAGCCAATATCTCACTAGCCAATATCTCACTAGCCATTCAAGCCATACAAAAGACCTTGTACATATTAAAAGACTTACAGCTGAATTATAATGTCAGTAAATTAAAATTTATAGATATTTTCTTTAATTTTGACAATAAAACCATTGAGAGCCTGTCTGAATTTCTCAAGACAGGAATGAAAATCCTTCATTATACAAGTGCCAGAGAAGCTTCCAGTGAAGAAATAATTAGTCCTATGTATAACTTAACACACCTTCTACTACAGGAGTTCAACCAGTCTTCCTTACAGGGCAATCCTTTGCTACAGGCAAAGATTTGGCAATTCTTGCATATGGCCTTGAGTCCTTTCCTTCAGAAGAGCAACAACAGTTATGGAGCCATCCAGAACTGCTCTGCTCAGGATGTGCTCCATGTGACACTTGAGATGCTGTTTGAAAATGCCACTCTGAGTGAGTCCTTAGCAGACAGCCCCTGCAAACCTCTCTTTGATTCCATGGGCATGGAGGATGGAACAATGCATGATACCTTTACAGAAATGTTCCAGCTTGCAATAACAAACCTGAAACTGTCTCCAGAGTTTGCTGCTGTCTACAAGAACAGCAGTGAACACTTTTCCAAGGATCTGTCTTGCATTGTCCAGGCTCTGCAGTTTTCTCTGAGTTTTCTTTCCAAATTAAATCTCATCTCTGAGTTGGAAAACTCTTGGGTAGAGGAGCAGGTGAGAGCTCTGACTAATGTCACAGAGGGGCTGCTACAGAGCAATGCCTCCTGCCCAGTGCTAGTCCCAGATGTGGATAGTCTGCTTCCATCTGAGCTTTTGAACCTGGTAATTCCTTTCATGGTGAATGAAGAAGTACTGAACTCCCTAAATTTCTCTGACAGCTTGGCAGACTGGCAGAGGCTTCCTCTGCTTTCCCCTCTGATACCAAGTCTTCCCAGTAGGAACAGCAGTATGCATGAACTGATACAGGAGGGCAGAAAGGCTTCCAACCAGTTGGACTGGGCACATTTCTCACGGCTGTGGCGTGCCACTGGCAACATGTTGACCACCAAATGGAACCTAACAGAAGTGGGTGAATATGTGAAACTCCTGGAAATGATGAAGAAAGCCCTAATTCTTGTGGACTTTGGAGTAGCTCCTGGAAAGACAATAGTACATCAGATGTTTCATAATTCTAGTAGAGGAATTAAATCCTCAGATCTGAGTTATTTGTATAATTCATTAAAACTCTTTTTCAATTCGAGTTCTGCCACAAACAGCACACTGGACTTGGAAAGGCTACTTCAAGAAATACTCTCACTCTCTGAAGCTGGCAGTGAAGGATTGTTCTATGCTAGTCCCTACAGAGAAGAAAATCAAGATGTTCTAACTATGGCTGCAGTGATTTGGAATCAGACAATGTTAAACAGGGCTCATTTTAATACAGAAAAAGCATGGGAGGTTATCAAAATGATTGTGCTAGATGCAATCTCACTTGACAATATTGAGAATTATCTCAGTACAAATGAAGAAGTGTCATCCTTATTATCTGACTTCTTCTTGACCCCTGTGACTTCTGAAAATTTTGCAGAACACCTCTTGTCCCTTGATCAGCTTCTTGCTGCCATGGCAGAGGTGAATACCAGTGATCATTATCTACTGATCTCTTCTTTGGCTAAGCTAATGCAAAAACTCCAGAATTCCCCTCAGATAAGGCAGAGAAATGAACTTCGTGCTTTCTGGCATATTGCTGAAGTATTTCAGTCCATAAACTGGAATATTACAGACAGTCTGACTTCCCAGTCACTTTCAGACATACTGCAAAATCAGTTCAGTACCATAAAAAATGACTCCAACCTTCCTTTCAGCAAGGAACTGAAAGAAGTGATAAACTTTGTATCCTCCATTTTTGAGCTGTATGGGGAAGAAGATTCCAGAGGAGCCAACACATCCATGTACTTGCAGGCCCTGCAAAGGGGTATCTTAATTTTAAAAGAACTGCAGAGTAGTTTTAATATCACTGAGCTTGAAACTACCAGCCTGTTATTTGATTCTTACAGTAACTATCTGCAGAGACTGAGTGAAATATGGAGAGCAGGAATGAAAGTGCTGCATGACACCAACTTGAACAAAACGTTTGAGGAAAAAATGGACATTGTCTATAATTTCTCACATTTTCTGCTGCAGAAGGATTTTATCCAGTCTTCCTTACAGGACAATCCTTTGCTACAGGCAAAGATTTGGCAGTTCTTGCATATGGCCTTGAGTCCTTTCCTTCAGAAGAGCAACAACAGTTATGGAGCCATCCAGAACTGCTCTGCTCAGGATGTGCTCCATGTGACACTTGAGATGCTGTTTGAAAATGCCACTCTGAGTGAGTCCTTAGCAGACAGCCCCTGCAAACCTCTCTTTGATTCCATGGGCATGGAGGATGGAACAATGCATGATACCTTTACAGAAATGTTCCAGCTTGCAATAACAAACCTGAAACTGTCTCCAGAGTTTGCTGCTGTCTACAAGAATGGCAATGAACACTTTTCCAAGGATCTGTCTTGCATTGTCCAGGCTCTGCAGTTTTCTCTGAATTTTCTTTCCAAATTAAATCTCATCTCTGAGTTGGAAAACTCTTGGGTAGAGGAGCAGGTGAGAGCTCTGACTGGTGTCATGGAGGGGCTGCTACAGAGCAATGCTTCCTGCCCAGTCCTAATCCCAGATGTGGATGGTCTGCTTCCATCTGAGCTTTTGAACCTGGTAATTCCTTTCATGGTGAATGAAGAAGTACTGAACTCCTTAAACTTCTCTGATGGCTTAGCAGTCTGGAATAACCTGTCCACACTCTTTAGTGTAGCACAGGATGATGTCAACATGGACAACCTACTGGGGAGTCTCCAAAGTGCCTTCAACCTCACCACATGGAGGTATTACTCAAGCATCTGGGACGTGATTGACAGTTTCCTAAGCACCAAAAGGGATCTAACCGAAGCAGCTGCCTACGCAAAGTTGTTGGAAGCAGTGGCAAACAACTCTGCCAACAGCTTGTCAGCTGCAGACATTGTAGAAGCCAGTCTCTACGTTCTGAAGAGCATGAACTTCTCTGAACTGCTGAATGAATTCAATAGAAGTTCTGGTTTGGCTTTACTCTCCAGCAAAACTAGTTTTGACAGTGTGATTGATGTTGTCGCTCATCACTTCATTGTCATGACAGAAACCCTGTACAACAAGACCCTGCCTTGGACTCAGAGTGACCACAGTCTGTCACCAACCACTTTAATCACACAGTGAGTTTACTTTTTTGGGGTTATTGTAATTGCATTTATGGGTAGTGACTGCCATTCTCATTCCAGCATGTGAAGTATCTTATTTTCTTTCAGTGGAGCAATATAAGCCTGAAATCACCAAAATTTAGGACACTGGGGCTAACATAGCTTAAAGTGAAGAAGAGAAAATTTCTCCCTTAAACTGAACGTGTGATCTTGTCTTCCTGTGATGTAGTTAATAGTGGGACTTGCAAAAATGTTCTGTGTTGGCACGTATCAGTTCATGGTAGAAGCAGAATCTTGTAGGATGCTCACCACCGATAGTAAATTCTTCAGAAGCCCCTTCTTTGTGCTATAACTCCCTAAATTCTGATTCTCAGTCTCTCCTAGTCATGGCTTTCCATCTACAGTGAACCTTTCAACTGTATTTTCTTATGCATAGGCTTTAGGAGTTAATGACAGCTTTGGGAAATAACAGCAAAATAGAACTGATGAAATAAAATCGGGAGAGTACCTGCTTAGGAGACGTTGTGGGAGACACACGGCTCAGGAATTCTTATTTGTATTGCCAAGGAACAGCATCTAGGCATCTGGCAGGTTGCTTACTAATATCACTTGTTTATGAAAGAAAATCTGATTTAAAATCCTATCTTATTTTTCAGATTTTTGTTTTTAGAATTTGAAAACACCATCTTGCAGGTGACGGTGAATAACAGTTATCACCCTTACCTGATGTGTTTAATAAATGCCACCAGAGATGAAGACAGCAAATTGACAGGTAATCATGATTTCATTAATGTTGTGGGACCTCAGCTGGAATATATTGTGCCTGTCTTTTCAAAGTGTTTTATTTAATGATGGGAAGGAATGGTGCTACACGGTTTTATCTGCTGGCAATTAACTGGAGCTGTGAGACCTGGGGAAGACAGACTCCTTTTTTGTTTGAGTTATGTCACATTGCTGGTGTAAGTTTTCCATCCAACTCTATCCAAAAGGCACATCTGCTCTTTGCTATGTGATGACAGGTTATTGACACTCAGATAAAGAAATCTTACAAATCTAAAGCTAAATTCTCTTTCCAACTTCATGTACCCACAAGATGACAGCAGTTATTTTTGAGAGTTAACATGGCATTTCACATAGATACTCATCATCTGAGTTTATTGTAAAACCTGAGAGGTTTATCTGCTCACAGAATAGAGATAATGCCTGTGCTCTGAAGGAAACTGACAAAAGTCCTGCTACCAGTGTGGGATGGATTTCTTTAAGACCAGAGCACCTACTCAGACTGGACTCATTATAATCCAGATTACAACCTATGTCTTGCTCTGTGATTTCAGAGTTCCTGAGACATGTGATTGTGGTGGGAAACAGCAATACTCAGTAGGTCTCAGAATAAAAGTACTGATATTCCTGTCTGTGAAGTTTCTGCAAGTCTGATATTTTTGTCTCAAGCAACTTCTGTTTTCTTCCTTGCACAGAAAACATCACACTGCTTTTGAAGCAAGCTCATCTGAAAAAGAACTCTTTTATTCAAAATAATACCTCTGAGAAACATTCATCCATACCAGAGCTCCTGAAGCTAAAAGTGAGTCTGCTTAAAATGCTGACTTGAAGGACATCCTGCAGAGACACATGAATGTGCAATAGAGGTTTTCAAAAACAGTGTATGGAATAAAAAGTTTCTTAAAAGAGCAGCTGAGAAAAACTGGGATTGAAACTCTGTTTTCTGCCTGCTGCCTTTATTTAAATATCAACATTAAACTGGGCTGAGGAAGTTGTTCTTATATGAATCCCCAGACAGTGTACATCCATTTTTCTGAGAAGGTAGAGGTGTCTCTATCCACAAGCCATCCCAAAATGTTGAGCACTGCATAGGTTGCCACCATATTCCTTATAAATCAGTGCACAAGGACTTTTGAAGTTCAGTACATGGAGACTTTGCAAAGCACCATGCAGGGCTGAGAACATTCTGGGATGCCTTAGCTTCATTTAAGAAATATGTAGGGAGGAGTGCTCAAAGGCACAAAGAGCAGTTAGATGCCACTGACCTGCTGAAAATCAGTGGAGTTGTGCATACTCAGTTGGCAGTTACAAGCATGACTAACTTAGCTATAACTGTGCCTGAGGAGCTATACCAACACCAGAATGGATGGAGTACAAGTCACCACAAGCTCCCTTAGCTCTAGACGTCTCTCAACACCAGAACGGTTTCTGAGGTTAAGCACCTAAGCAATACCCATTTGTGGATTTCCCTCACCAGCTTTGGATTTGGCAATGCCTCATTTGGACAAACTACTTCCTACACCGCAGATACATGATAACACTAAAAGCATGCATGTTCTTTGTTTCTCCATATAAGAAACAGAATTTTAAAAGTCTTTTGAAAAAGGTAACTGTGTGCAACGCTGTTGCTGCTCGGTGTATCT
Source organism: Indicator indicator (assembly GCF_027791375.1). Lineage (NCBI taxonomy): Eukaryota > Metazoa > Chordata > Aves > Piciformes > Indicatoridae > Indicator > Indicator indicator. The sequence continues at coordinate 10,105,621 of NC_072014.1, read as the reverse complement.
GTAACAACAATACCACGAGCCTGGTACTTAAGAGGCGCAAAGCAGAAAACGGTTCTCGTCATGTAAATCATCATGTCAGACCAGAGGAAAGCCCATAATAGAAGAATGGGCAAAGGACTATAATATTACACAAACTGGCAGATGTGGAAGTCCTGACTTCCAGCCAAGTGTTTCATATGCTGTAGTAGAGATGACCAGGTGGTATCTGAAAGGCTAAACCTGTTGCACATGGTAGATTTACGTGGCCTCAGGGAGGATTAATTAGTCAACGGGTTAAGTCCAAATGGAGTATTGCTGTGTAAGCTTGTTGAGCAGAGGAAATTATGTGTTAAGGCTGGCAAGATTTATGAGATCCTGTGCAATGTTGTGTCGCCAGAATTGCTGCAAACTCACATAGATTTGAATGATTGGTGGGTTCTACTGAACAAGAATACACACACACAGACACATATGTGTGTGTGTGTGTGTGTGTGTATATATATATATATATATATATTTCAATTTTAATCCTAAAAAAGAACAGAAAGGGACAGCTAGACTCTTTAAAACTTGCCTTTTATAATTCTGTCATCTAACTGTTTCCTTTGAAGATCTCTCGCCTCCGGGATCTGACAACACTTCTTTGTGACTATGAGAGCCTTAAGTCAATACAGCAAATTTGCCATCTCCCTGATGTTAGCTTTGGAGAACTGTGTGAACAGAGTCAGTCTCATGAGCAGCTCCTCTGTGCTATTGAAGTGAGCAATCAAGTTGTGACCAATGTACTGAATCACAGAAGAATCTCCCAAGAGCTTCAAACTATACTGATTGGGAATGCCACAAACATCCAGACACAAATGAAATGGTGAGGCTCTCCCTCTGAGTTAGACTGCTTTAGTATTCTATTTATGAAAAGATTAAATGTCTTCTTGCTTTCTTTTTGTATTCCTAATTTTGCTGGTTATTCTGTTTTTCCAATTTAGGTTTCATGAAAATGTACCAGAAATTTCTTTCTTTCAAGAGATTCCTCAATATGTTACTGCTTTGAATTCCATGTTGAACATCACTGAGAATTTAACAGATTCTAGCAAGCAAGGTAGTTTTCTACATTTACTTTACAATGTTGGTAAACATCACCACTGGTGCCATACTTTTTGCTGGAAATCCCAAGACTTGCTTAGCTGCCAGGAAGAAATTAATATTAGTGAAGGAACTGTATACATGTCCTTGGGAACCTTTATCTAGAGCAATTCTAGACCACCCTTTGTTTTCTTTACAGCCCCATGTGGTGAAAGTTCCAAATCTTTGTATTTGAGGAACTTCTTAAATCCCTAAATTTGTCAACTTCAGTTCACAAATTAGACTGTAAAACCTAGGAAATATGACTCTATTTTAAAAGTTTGTGGGGTTTTTTCTTTGTGGTTTGTGGGTTTTTGTTTGTTTGTTGGGATTTTTTCCCTTATCAGCAGTGAGGTACTGCACTTCCATACTTTACCTAAGGTCCTCTCTGCGTGCTTGTAATTGTTGTATGTCTGGAGAAAGTTGTTACATCAGTTGTTTGATTGTTCTTTATAGAAAAGTTAGGAGATGTCTTTAAAAACGTGGACCAGCTCAAACAGGATCTCAAAAACGCAACAAGAATGTCCATAGCCAGTATTGATGCTCTTTTGGAAGCATCTCTCCCAGAAAACAGCAGTCAGGTAAGTTTGCTGCCATCCTGGTGGGAGATTTTGTTCCGTTCTACCTCTCAGACCGCTAAAACTAGAATATGTTAGTGAATGCAGCTAAGCGGATCACTGAATGTGTGATAGAACAGAGAGAGGTAGATGAACTCCCAGGAGCAGCCAGTACAGCATGCCATGGATCAAAGCAGCCATCAGAAATGCAGTAAGAGCAGTCATTGACGTCACTTCAGCCATTGGAGACCAAGAACCATATGGTCTCTTTGGCTGTCACCAGTAGCTGGTAAGCAGCCATGCACTGCCTGATGAGTGATTGCTCCGATCCATAGCAAGGGCACAGTTCACTGTATCAGACTAATGAGAACTGAGTGGGGTCCTTGGTGGAGTCCTCAGTGTTGAGAAGTTGTTGCTGTCCAGATGGTAAAACACACTTCTAATGACAATTCGTGAGTGTGCTCAATGTCCAAAATTAGCCATCCATAATGAGAGATGAGCTTGACTTTCTCAGACTCCTGTGCAAGCAGAGCTCCAGATGCTGTTCCCCTTCCCAATCATTTTTGTCTGGACTGAGCCCCAAAGAGCATGCTCTTTTCCAAACTTGACATGCATCATTCAATGTGAAATTGAAGTCACAAAGAACTTTTACTACTGTGCAAGCTGGGCAGTAAACCACAATCTTTAGGATTTGTCCCTTTAGAGCTGGACTAACAGGTAGGCATTTTCTGGTTCTCAGGGTTGAAATATGACACTGTAGAAAGAACAACAGCTAGTCAAGATTAATCCATGCATATTGCAACAAGCAGTCTACCCCCTAACAAATCTTCTTTCCTTTCTGCAAACACAGCTCATTTCTCAGATTCTCCAGCTGCAGTCTTGTAGCATGCTTCCTGCTGACCCACAGCTGCAAATAGCAGCGCAGGAGTTCTGCAATCTCTCTCTTTCAGAGAGGACTCGTGAGACCTACATCCTGGGGGTCACTCTGTTACGACACTTAGACATTTACAATTTCTTATACAAGGTTAGTGCTGGATTTGTAGAGCGCTTTCTGTAGTCTCTGCTGCATGTAGTGCCTGAAAGGTCATAAAATATCAGTGCAGTGGCCAGAAGCTATGCTGATTTACACAAGCCAAAGATCAGGCTTTGCTCATGCAGTAATTTTTATTGTAGATCCATGCTGTGACAGTGTGGACATAAATGAGGATCCCAGCTGGTGTAAACCAGCAAACCTCATTTAAAGGCATTGGTCTTACTCTAAATGCCTCCCTATTTGCTAGTACTGTTTATATGCTGTCACAACCTCTTGAACATTCCCAGCTGAGTTCAAGCTTCCCAAAAACAAGGCTAAATTCTTTTATTCCCAGGAAAGGGGGGCCCTGGAAAAAAGTCCTGTAATACATATTTTCCTAATCTAGCTGGCACTGACTGATTGTTAAATTATTGAAATATCCCACACGCACAACTATATAAACAGCATGAAGTGAGTATTGAATACAGATTTGAAAATGCTACAGAAGTGAGCTGGGGTGGGGGGCAGGGGGAAGAAAGAAAAAAGTTATCAAATGAGAATGCCAATGAATTTTACTCAGATCAAAAGTCACTCATAGTGTTTGGCACCTGTGTTGTGCAAAGTGGTACTGTTTGGATACCCCTGACAAACATTTCCCAACAGGAGGTGGTTTGCAACATGCAGTGTTCAGCATATGTAATATTCAGGGAGTGGTTTTCAAAAGCACTTGGGGATTTAGGAATACAAATTCCATTCATTTCCCATGGGACTCCTGCTCCCTAATCCTCCTAACAGCTTTGAAAAATCCTACAGTCTTTGTCTTGGGGTTAACACAGTGTGGGTGTGTAAATACATGTGGGCACAGATTCCTGCTAATCATAACTGATTTTCTTCCTGCCTCTTGTAGATGTTTTTCCCTAAGGAACTTCAGAAACCCGTGGATAAGATGTTAGGTCTTCTGACAAAAATGAAGTATTTCAGACACCAGGTTGAATCTGGTGTGGATCCACTCTTACAAGCTATTCATTCACTGAAAAAGCTCCGGCAGTCTAGAAATGTACCACTGACTAAGGTATGTGTAGTTTGCAACTGCTTTGGAGGCAAAGCATCACTGGAACAGTTTCCACAGCAATTTCTTAACCTAGAAGCCAAAGATGCATTAAATCATAGATTACTGATTCTCTTTTAAAGCAACAGGGTTCTGAGAAGAATCTCTCTCAGACATGTATGTTGTCTTCCCGGGAGAGCTTTGATTTGGAGCAGTGGGACCAGCATATGCTCATGATAGCAGGAGGGACACTAGGAACAAAAATGGAGGGGATGAGTCTTGACCAAGGATAGACTTACTACAGGGTACTGGAAATGTTAGCTTGGAGAGCTGCCCACTAAAGGCTAACCAAATCCCCAGAAGTCAACAACAAAAATTCACTCTAGCTTTAGTCTGCATCAGTTCACACTCAAAGGCCCATGACTGCCTAAAACGTTCAGTACACACCCATTCTACTCTGGCAGCTGCAGTGAACTTCCACTAACTTCATCCAGTATTGAATCCAATCCCTCTCTGATCCGTAGTCAATGACAGCGTAGATCACAGGAATCATTTCTGATAATCACTTTGTGCATTGCAGAAGTATGTGCAATTACAGACTCGATGGTGATAGGGGACAAATTGTGTCTTGTGACCCCAGGTCCATATGTGTCTTCAGGCACATGTTCTAGGCAATTCCTGTACACACCTTCTAAGCAATTCCCACGTTGAACCTCATACCTGGAATTGAATTTACCACCTCTGTTATAGCAGAGGTTAGCCCAAAAAGCTTGATTTCCATGGAAAGTTTTTGGTTTATTTTATTTTATTTTATTTTATTTTATTTTATTTTATTTTATTTTATTTTATTTTATTTTATTATTTTATTTTATTTTATTTTATTTTATTTTATTTTATTTTATTTTCTCATTTCATTTTCTCATTTTACTTTCTAGAGACAAAATTATCCTTTTGTGTTTTTTCTGCAGGCATTATTTAAACCAAACAGCGTTAAGATAACACATGGCACATTTAAGTCCATGTCAAAAGTCCTCTGCAACCAGGAGATCACACCCCTGTTTTTTGAGTCCTTGCTTCCAGATTTTGGAGACCCTGTAAGCAACAGTTCTTCTATGGAAGATGTCTATGTCCAAAAGATGGTGGCAAAATATGGGATTCCTCAAGACTCCAGTAAGTGTAGCTTTTTCTTAAGGCAAAAGCATTTCACTGCCAAATTCTACTGTTTCCAGAGAGACCCAGTGCTGAGCTGTGTCCCTGTATGTGTCTGGAGGGCTCATGATTTATGCCAGCTGAAGATCTGCACTGCCCTGATTGTTAGTGGTTTATTTCCATAAATGTTAGAAGGAAAACAGCCTGTCCTTGGCACTGCACTGTTTCCCATTTGTTGATGATCTGGTCTTGGGACCTGACAGGTCACTGCTTTTTCTTGATGTGTAGTTTTTCCAACTGCACTGACATTATTAGCTCCTCTGAGTTCACGAAACTCCATTTAACCTTCAAGCAGATAATCTTGGCTCAAACACAGAGGCTCTTGTCGTCTTGAGTTCAGCAACAGGAGATCTTGGGGGTGCTTTTGTAAAGACACATTGCCTTCATCAGGGAAGAGGGCTCTGAAGTCATTTGCTGGACATAGCAACAAGCTGGGCCGATGGGGAAAAAAACGCTGGTAGTTTTCTCATCTCTGATCTATTTGTCCTCTGTGCAATTTGTTTGCTTTTCTCCCTTTGCAGCCCCATTTTGCTTATCCTTTTACCTGGACCTGGTCAAGACCCCAACTGGAGCTTTAATTTGGTCTTTTTTAAAGCCAATGGTACTTGGGAAGATCCTTTATACACCAGACACAATAGAAACTCGAGCAATCATGGGAAAGGTATGGCTACCTTTACAGTACATCAGGATACACCCACACAAAAGGATTGGCATTTATCTAACACAGGCTTATTTCTTTGAGAAGCAGAAGTTTATTTTCTGACTGTTTGGAGTATTCATGGAATCATAGAATTGTAGGTGTTGGAAAGGACCTCCAGAGATCGAGTACAACCCCCTGGCCAAAGTATTAGTCAGTTTATCTTTTCCTAGTTATGTTGCTGATCGTATGAATCATCTGTTGTCTTTGAATTAATATTTCCTCAAAAAAATTGCATTGGTCTAATATTTATACTACTTTTTTTTTTTCAGTTTATGCACTTTAACCCCCTTATTTTCAGCCATCTCTCTATTGAGAGATATCTCCCACAAACACTAGAACCAATACTTGTTGGCAAGTCGATAACTGGCAGAGGGAAAACTGATAGCCAGGACATACTCCACATGTCACATATGAAGCTGTATTTTAAGTACTTGTATCCAAATTCAGCATTTTAAAGGATAGTTTCCTGAACAATGACAGGATGCTAAGAAAAATCCAAAGGGAAACAAATCTCATCTTAGCGGTTTTATTGATTTGTTTAATTTTTAAAAGCTCTAAGGTAATGAATAAATGAATCCTTATATTGTGGACTTTTTTACAGTCTAATGCAACACTGGAGCAGATGGCTGATCTAGCCCTGAAGTCCCAGGAGTGGCTGGACAAGTCTCCTGTCATCATGAATTCACTGACTAAGTTAAACCAGACAGTTCCAATGATCAAGGTATGAGATCCTACCTCCCCTGTGGGAGGGAATTGGGAAGATGGATTTCTCCATTGAAATAAACTGGAGTTCCAGGAACATTGGGGATCTAGGTCAACTGGGGAGACTCATCTCAGGATTTTGTTCTGGACTTCACAGTTTCTGTGCATGCCTGCCTGATGCTGTAACCGAAGTACTTCTGATGCACCTTTCCATGCAAATCTTCTCTCTGAAATGGTCTGTTTGTAGTATGCTCCCTGACATTGGGCATTCTGAGTCCTGCTGGAGGGCTGAGATGAGCAGGGAATGCGCTTCAGTTTGTAAATTAACTTTCTGCTTGATGGAGTGATCCAGCCATCCAAGACCAGGCAAGAAATGACTTTTTCAGGAAATAAAACAGAATCTATAATAAGCATGTAGCTCTGGGTACACACATAAGAGCTAGAAGATGTCTTTGTACCTCAGTGAATGTAAATAAAATTTCATTTCCCCATTCTAAGGAGCCTGGCCTTGCTTGGGTACAGAAAGCAGCAGCTGTAATGTTTCATGTACTTGCTTTCCATTCTCCACAGTAAAAATTGTCTCCTTTTCTTAGAAAATGATGAAAATAAAATCTCTGGAACCCTAAAGCATTAGAAGTTAATTTCAGTGGCTGGAGTTCATTATCATTTCCATGGAACCAAGAGAAAATCCAGAGTGGAATACACAAAAGTGAAATGAAATCTTCTCTGTTGACTGCACTCATTGGTGGAATAATGAACTATTCAGCCAAACAAAGATCTGTCTGCTGGTCTCCAAGCTAAATTTGTGCTCTGGCTGTGTCTACAGGAGTTAAACCAGACAAATGAAATTTACTGTACCTTTAGAATAACAAAGATTAGTCCCGGCTTTTCCATGGGACTCTCTAGTGGCTGGTGGAGACTCAGTAGTTATCTTCCATTAACTCCAAGAATCACTGGCTTGGACTCACAGGGCTCTGTATGACATTTTCGTAGCTAACATTGCAGAGTAAAAAATGGAAGATCAGGAAAGGAGTAGGAGAGGGTTGTACAAATGGTCAGTGAAGGCCTGTTTATATTTTAGAAACACAATGTGGAAGAGCTCAAGGAGCTTCCAGTCAAACCAATGCTTTTTCCTTTTGCTTGTTGATAGAACACCCTGCAGAATCCCTTTGTGCAGGTGTTTATCAAGCTGATGGTGGATCTGGATGCAGCTGAACTGCTGAGTCAGATAAACAAACTGGGTAAGTTGTTCCACATTTGCTGCCCTCTTACTTGCGCCTCAGCTGTGGAAGCTCAGTCAGCAAACTGATATTGTTCTTCTCTGGCCAGCATTGAATGGTTTAGTGCGAGGCAATCTCAGCTGTGATTCAAAAATCTTGTGGTCCTTGGGAAAAGACTCTTAGAAAGCAAAGGGCTTGTATGAGGAGATGTTTGAAGAGTGTTGAGGTGATAGTAGACTGGCAATATCTGCAGCTGAGTGTGGCCACTGGAGGACACTGTTTAGCCATAATTATCACTTCAAATGAGCTACCTGGGACTCTCCTGGGAAATGCAGAGAACTCACTTGCATCAATTTAATTTTCCAGAGCAGAAAAACAAGGGATCAGATAAAGGTGCTCAGGCTCATGAAGCCAGAAGCATCATCACAGGAGTTCTACTCAAACTTGCTGTTCTGTAGTGTTCTTGCATGGTCCTTCAAGGTGAGAGTTGCTGATCTGCACAGTGGGAGTCATCAGCTGACATCAGTGGTAGATAACATTCTCTGTTAGTACACAGTATAGTGATCACACTCCCTTCCTAGCTGGTCTTATTGTCCCTCCCCACTTTCTCAATGAGTGGCCATGTATGACAAGGTAAATGTGGGTTATGCCAGCAAGACCCAGTATAAACCAAGAGTGGTTGCAGTTTGTTTCAGCCAGAAGACTGTTTTCATATTGTTTGTGATGACTCCTGTGTTACTTCATGAATAGCATCTCCTGTCTGGTAACTCCCCATGAAATCATCATACCTGCAGCAGCTGTTCCATATTAGTTACACTGCATTATGCAGTCACCTTTTAAAACAACAGGAAACAGCAGCATCTCTATTAAACTGCATTATCAGGTTTAGTACACACATCAGCACAACAGACATAACTTTTCCTTGATGAAGCACCTTCTCCCTTGAGACAGAGTAGCTCAACAGATGAGTTGCTAACAGCAAAACCCATGAAATGTGGAATGAATGGTGAGCATCATATGTGAGTCTAAAACCTCAGCAGGTTAGTAGCGATTTCTCATTTGGGATGTCTGTCACATCCCATTGCTGGCATCCTCCCAAAAGCAAGCTCATGAGCATATTACAAATGATTAGCATAAAAATTGGGTCAACAGCGTGCCTTCATTGCACTGCTCAGTGCAGAAATGTATTTTACACTTAAGTGTTTCATATGATGGGTTTTATTCTTCCTTTCTGGTGTCATTGTAAAGAGTGGAAGGATGTGATGGATTTTTGTGCCATGTGTAGTGATGCTTTTGTGCTTTGTTTGTGTGTTGTTTTTTTTTTTTTTTTTTTTTTCCCAGATGATATTCGACTGGAGCTACAGAACAACTCTGACATTGTTGATCAGCTGAATACATTAGCTACTCTTGCTGTGAATGTGTCCTCCTGTGTCTCGTTTAACCGTGTTCAGGCAGTCAAAAACATAGAGGAGATGGAAATGGTGGCTAAAGAGCTCTTTCTGAAGAACGAGCTTTTTGCAAGTACGTGACAGTCTTGAATCCCCCTGTGAATTAAACCTAGCCTGGTAAAGGGTGGGAGTTCAGCACAAGAGGTTTGCCTTCCCACCAGCAGCTGTTGTGGTCACAGCTCCTACCACACAGGAATCAATTTTGAGCCAGCATGTGTGGCACCTGCACACTGAGAATTCCTTATGGCAGTGTTTTACAACTCTCCTTTCCATACCTCCTCTTCCCTTAACACCTCTACTGTCTGTATAGAAAGCCTTTGGTTAACTGGTGCTTTGGCTAATTCTCAGTTTGAATGAAATTTCACTGCCCTTAGGAGATCTTCATGATTACTGCCTTCTTTCAGGCCCACATGGGAAAAGATGTTTTGATCAAGAAAGAGACCAGAGAATCACTAGATTGGAAAAGACTGTTAAGATCATTGAGCCCATATATGTGACATTTTATCAGCTTTTAAGTTCATAAAGCTCTTGAGATGTTCTTGCAAAACGCTGAAATATTATACTGGGTCTTCTCAGTCACACTTTTCACAGTTGTGGGATTGGATTTCAGCTTCAAATCAGACCACAGAGAAGGGCAAGGGAGAGTAGAGATGAGGAACTTATATTAACTTGAATAATACAAATTTGTATTGATTTTTAAAGAATGCCCCAAATCTCCTCAGTTAGGGTTTATTTGTAAGACCTGTGACCTGTTTGGTTTTATGCCTCATAATTGAGGGATAGATAGAAACCTTTTGTTTTCTTGGAACTTCACACACTGATAAAATGTTTGTCTGTTCCTGCAGAAGCACTTTTCTTCCGTGTTTGTCTTCCATTCCATCATATGCTTTATACAGAGAATTATCAGTAAAAATATTCTGGAGAGAAAAACTTCTGTGATATTGCCTCTACTCAAAGAGACATTTCAAAGGGGGGAAAAAAAAAAGTCCTATTCATCAAAATGTATCTGCATGATGCCATTTCCTATCAGGAACTTACAAGCTTTTGTATTCTTTGCATGTCTCATTGTTGTAGGAATTTGTGGGCACAAAAATAAGTGTATAGGTCGTGAGCCATTTTATAACACCACATTCCTGAGGTTTTTATGTTACATCAATCGTTATGTGAGCTCTATTGATAGAGCACCTTTGGGCACTTACATGAGAGGTGCCAAGTGACATATCTAACAAACACCCCACAGTCCATGTTAGCAGCAAGATTTTTCCCAATACAGCTGGTTATTTTGAGAGCCTTTGCTCTTCTGAATTCTCAGTGGGAAAAGATTTAGGGGCGTATTTTGCACCCAGAATCATGGTCATATTTGAAAGTACGTTTGAAAGTAGCTGCAGTAATGCATAGTTTCCCCTTCTAGACCCTTGATAAGCACCTGAGCATTATTTGTGCAATAAGAAATGAAATGATGGACTGCAATGTAGAAAAAGCTTATAAAAACGAGGAGTTCCTGCATATCCGTGTGTACTGCTCCTGTGCTGTTGACTGAAGGAAAGCCTTTTCCCTTTCTTTTCCAAGGTATCATTTTCAAGCTGCCTTCAAGTCAAAGCAGCCCTGGACACTCAGTTTGTGGGGATGTGGCCCTCCCTCCTGTGCTCAACTACACCATCCGAATGAGCAGCAGGATCACACAAACCACCAACAGAATAAGGGAGCGCATCTGGACTGTGGGTCCGCACAACTCCACCTCGCAGAGCCAGATTTACAGCCGGGCATTTATTTACATCCAGGACAGCATTGAAAGAGCCATTATTGAACTACAGACTGGCAAGAAACCAGAGGAAATAGCTGTTCAAGTCCAGGCCATGCCTTACCCCTGCTACAATAAGGATATGTAAGTTTGTGTGGCTTTTGTCTTCGTGCTTTGTGTAAGCTCATCTTGTCTAATGTGGATCTCACCATCTGCATTGGTTTCCTTAATACCTTGTTCATATGGCATAGAAATAATTCCCTTTTGTGGTTTTAGGTTTGGGGGGGGGGGGTTGGTTAGTTTGTTTTGTGGTTTTGTTTGCTTCAGTTTGTTAGTTTGGTTTTGGTTTTGTTTTGTTTCTTTCCCAAGGGTCTGAACAAAAGAGGGAATTTTGGATTCTGGTATGAATGGACTCTGTTTAGTTTGCCTAATTTTTCATTTTCAGTGCTCTGTATGTACCTGAATTATCATGGTAGCTGTAAGGTTTACAGCAGGTAAAATTTGCTGTCCCTCTTTTACTACACATGGTGGAACTGAGACTGGGGTTGGCAGGACTCGGATTAAATATGAGTGTTGGCTTGTTCTGCAGGTATTTACATGCAGGTGATGCAGCTATCCAGCTGCAATATACGCTGTTCATTCCAGTGATTTTAGCTAATGTTCAGTGCGTAGTGAATAGTACTAAGTACAGGTGCCTCTCAGATGCTTTAAGAAGGATAAGAGGAAAGAAGAAGTTGTACCGCTCATCTCTGCAACAAGAAGGGAGGACAAAGAAGCATTTGATGAGCTGAGTTGCCAGAGTTAACAGCCTGTTATGCAGAACAGTGAAGTGTGAACTGTGTGTGGACCTGAATAAGTTTTGAATGGTAAGGCAGATCAGAAAGTTTTGGATCCCTTTCCTTTCCACTCATCTTGAGCCAGATCTGCAGCTAGTATAAACTGTATCTCTGTCAAATGCAGTAGAAGCAAATCTGTCACAGCTGAGGACCTGCCCCTCTGGCAAGGCAATTTTGGTCTGCACTGGAAAGCTTGCAACATGGTACTTCCTCAGAGTTATTACCCCGACTGCAGCTGGTGGCCAAACTGAGTGGAAAGCGCAGAGGGAAGGAGAGGATTTCAGCATCCATCAGAAAGCAGTGAAGCATGTTCAGCAAATAGTATTGGTAGGTTGGGTGGTCACTCTTCTCTGCCATGAGGGTCTCGCTCAGACCACAAGTACAGACTAGACCTAGGAGCTTTTTCCATTGAAAAGCCTGTGTGGCTTCTGCATGAGCTAAAACACTATCTGGAAGCTATCAGAGCTATAGAAGACCCATTAATCCCCTGTGTCAGCCTATCACTTAAGAGAGCTGGGGACCTATAATCTCTTCTCAAGGTAACAGCATGCAAAGTGCCTGCAAGTACTTAGGCAGCAAGCATTCAAACCAGGTGTCAACTTCTCACAGCAAATACATGGATTATTGCTGTGAAGTAGTTCTGTACAATGATTAACCTGCTGCTGGAGGCATTTACTACAGTCCTATCTGCTCCTTTTCTTCTTCTTGGGCTGCTGAGGAAATTGCTTGCCTTCAGCTTTCTCTTCCCCCCCGCCCCAGGTTCAGAGGGACAAGGGTTTGCTCAATTATTAAAATACCTAAAGGCTTTGGATTTGCATCCAGCAGAAGTCATTGTAAAAGGGCTGTTTATCAATTGTTATCACATAGTTACCATCCTGTAGGGAAAAGGAGGGAATAGATATACCAGTACACAGTGGTGCTGGGAAATGCTGAATTTTTAATAGCCTAGAGATCACGCACAAGGTAGTAGTCAAAAAAAAACTCAAAACCAACAAACCAGCCCCAAGGAGCAAAGAACAAGTAGAGCTACTGAAACATCTTGACATTCTTCTGTATAAATATGGCTTCATTTAGGAAGTTTTTTCTAAAATGCTGGTTTATGGGAAATTTTCAGCCTTAAAGGTATAAAAAAAAACCCAAAACCCACCACCAAATGTATTCATATTAATTTCTTACCAAAATTGTACATTCAGCTTTTCTCAGGGATAACACTGATTTTTTTTTTTTTTAAGCATGTTTAGAAATGAGAGAGGAAGCATAACCCCTATAGATACAAAGAAGTAAATCTCCTGCTTTAAAATCTTTTCTTTCATCAAAAAAAGGAGACATGGCTGCTGGCCATTGGGATTTTTGTTTGTTTGTTTCATAGAATCAAAGAATTGTTAGGGTTGGAAGGGACCTCAAGGATCATGTAGTTCCACCCCCACTGCCATGGGCAGGGACACCTCACACTAGATCAGGTTGCTCAGAGCCACATCCAGCCTGGCCTTAAAAACTTCCAGGGACAGGACTTCTACCACCTCCCTGGGCAACCTGTTCCAGTATCTCACCACCCTCATGGTGTTTCTTTCTTTTTCTTTGCACACTTGGCACAGGAAGATTTTAACTAAAGTGAAGAGCCAAGAACCATGAAACCCAAGTTGTAGACCTGGATGCACAGTAACAGCAGTAGTAGGACAGAAACTAAGAAGGCAAGCAAGCAACTATGTCCAAACTCCAGCACCAGGAAGTATGGCCTGATAAAAAAATATGTCCATTACATCTATTACCAGAACTGGGAATTATGGCTGGCTGCTGTTCAAACGTGGGATGCACCCCATCAGAGAGTCAGGAGATGCCACTGCCTATGGTGGTTCCTGGTCCTGCCAGGATGCTGCTGAACAAAACTTCCAGAATGCATCTGGAAGTCTCTCTGGGATTAAAAAAAAAAAAAAAAAATTTGAACAGTCAGGAGTTTCATGAGTAGAAAATCCAATGCAATGGCAAAATAGCCTTTTTTGTAATTATTAATTATACTCCACATTTTGAAATATAAGCATGTCTTTTTCTGTGCCAAAGTATTGTTCTGAAGAATATATTCTGTATAAAGCCTTAATCCCCAGAACATTTCATATTCAGCTAAAGCCTGCATTTGCCTTTTACAGGTTCTTAACCAGCGTGACCTACTCTCTTCCATTTGCTCTGATGGCTGCCTGGGTGCTGTTTATAGCTGATTTTGTTAAAACACTTGTTCAAGAGAAAGATCTGAGGCTTTATGAGGTACGGTAAAACTTTCTGGGGCGTGCAGAATTATAAACAGATTTTCCTCATTAGTGGGTATATGTCTCATGCACAATATTAAATGGAGCAAAACAAGCATTAAGGAAAATAATATTTCCAGATACTTATTGTTTGACCTGCAGTGTTTGAAATCTGACATTGTAACTGAGCTTAAAACCAGAGAAATGCAGGGCATTTGCCCTTCAAGTGGTGAGAACATTGCTTTGCAGTCCTGAACACTGGAAACACAGGGCTCTCACAAAATTACAAGTTTTCTGAAGATTTAAAGCTCTCTAAAAATTGACTTTGAGTCATACCTACTGGGGACAAAGACATGAAAAGTGACTTATTTCCTACCCTTGAAGTTGTTATACTTAATATTTCAGAAGGTGCTACATATTACATCAGCTCCTCTGAAATGAAGTTCTTCATTCAGGTTGCCTGTTGAAAAAAGAAATGACATTGAGACTTAGGGAATTTATGAAATTAGTTTAGATTTTCAGCGTAAACAGGATCAACAGAGATGAGCAGCAAAGAACTTCTGCAAAATCTAAACTTCAGCAAGCAACAAAAACTTGAGCAGATTTGTTTTGTATCTGATGCCGTGGAAACAAATACTGATTCACCCAAAGCATTTCCAAGAAAGGGCACTCTGTGAACTGTGATGAAATTGAGAATGAGTGAACCCCAAGTGGCTAGCTGGCAGTCCCTTACTCTAGCTTAAGGAACCCAGTTTCACTGTCTCTAAGAACCAGAGTGTCAGTAATCTTAAGTGTATAATATACAACATGACAACAGCATGTGTGGTTTCTTTTGGATTTATCAATAAAACAAACTTACAGATTTATGCAAGTCTTGTGGACTTGATCATCAGCTAGTATAAATTAATATTACTTCCTTTAAACTGATGTAATTTAACTATTATTTGTCTTGCAGTTGTATGAGAAATGGTTTGTTTTCAATTGTATTTATGAGCTTTTACACTCAGGCCACAGAATCAATTAGCATTATTTTTTAAATTAATCCAAATGCCTTAGAAATGTTACAAATCTAAATCTAAAACCAGCTTTGGAGCTTTTGGGCTGCATCATTTTATACTTGAAGGTCCTGCCTGTGCTGTTCTTTTGCAATAGAATGCTTTGCATTCCAGAAATGTGAGTGCATGGTTTCTCCCTGGTTATCAAACATGCAGTGTGCCAAAAGAGCACAGTTTGATTGCATGCCCTGTCCAGGCATGTAAAAAATAGGAACAGCTCAATATCAGCAGAAAGATCTCCTAATAAACAGCTGTCATTTGTGATGATTTTTCTCCCTTTCTCTCTGTAGTACATGAAAATGATGGGTGTTAATGCCAGCAGCCATTTCATCGCCTGGTTCATAGAGTGTGCCATCTTCCTTCTAATTACCGTCACCTTCCTCATCATTGTTCTAAAAATGGGTGACATCCTTCCCAAAACAAACACAGCACTCCTGTTCCTGTACCTTATGGACTACAGCCTGTCCATCATAGCCATGAGCTACTTCATCAGTGTTTTCTTCAATAACACCAACATAGCAGCCTTGGTGGGCAGTCTTGTGTACATCCTCACCTTCTTTCCCTTCATCGTGTTGCTTGTCATCGAGAATCATTTGAGCTTCTCTGTGAAGAGCCTGCTGGTAAGTTTTGCTTCTTGATGACAGGGACCATGTGTGTGGAAGCAGATGCTTGCCTTCAATAAACTTCAGCTTTTATTATACCTTGTGTCACAAATACACACGTGTTAAATGCCTTTCTGAATTCCATCAATGGGTGGTGATAGTTACAACAAGAGAGTTGGCCACGGCCTGTGTGAGGGAGACGTAGAATTAGTTGTGTCCCAAGACTGAAAGCAATACTTGTGGAATTTTAATGAATTCCCACCTGCTAGCTGAATCAGAATAGCTTGAGCTATGTACGTTGCCCTTTTGAATTGCAAAACAAAAGCACTGTGAAAAATGAGTCTGTCTCAGTAAGGAATTTAGGTAGCAGGGCCATGAAGGAGGGCTGGCTCTGCTCATCCTTTAATCTCATGTATCTAAAATTCCTAGCCATGGGAATAGATGCAAGGCCTGGTTTCTTACCAAGGGTAGAAATAAAATAGGTAGGTATTAGACTCTAGAAGTCAGCCCGTATTTCGAAAGCCTCAAATAAAGCCTTGTATGAGAGATAAAGTTGAGTGTGGAAGCAAAAGGCAGGCAGGCTCTAAGAAGACACATTATGTCTATCACCAGAAGCGTTACCCATCATAAGCCTGGTCTGGTGCTCTTTGTGACTGTTGGAAAAAGAAACCCATTAGTTTTTCTGACTAGTGGACCAAGCCAACGAGGTATGTGATTGGTTGACTGGCTTGATTTCTCTTTGAGACTAACTCCTAAGTTGTTTGTTTGCAATTTTGTTTATTCCACAGAGTCTGCTGTCTCCAACGGCGTTCAGCTATGCAAGTCAGTACATTGCTCGATACGAGGCACAAGGCGTAGGTACGTTTGTTGTAGGCAGGCTAGGCTTGCAGTTCCCATGGGTCCAACAGTTTGATAACTAGTATGGATTCTCTTTGTATTCCTAAATTCCATTCTGCAGGTCTGCAGTGGGACAACATGTATAAGTCTCCAATGATTGGAGACAACACTTCCTTTGGCTGGATGTGCTGGCTCATTCTGATAGACTCTTTCATCTACTTCATCCTGGGATGGTATATAAGGAATGTTTTTCCAGGTAAGTGCACAAAGCATTGAGGCTGGCTCTACCATCTCTTTTGGAAAATCATGAATACTGCACTGGCTGATTCCATGGTTCAGGCACCGGAACAGTCTGCACACACAGGACACCTCTGTTTCTAGATCAAAGGGAGTATGACTTTGTGGATGTCCAAGAGATTTAATGAAACTGAGACAGAGCAGAGCAAGGGAGGATTAGGGTTCCTTTGCTTATGACTTGGGTAGGTGGGTTTCCTCAGAGGATGAAGACAAGAACATGGGAGGATGTGTTTGCAGTCTGCTTGGTGAAAATGAGAACAGAGCATGTTAGCTTGCATTTGTCAGTCAAGTGATTTTGTGTTACATCATTTGATTTCAAAAAGTAATTCCTGCCTTGGGCAAGAGCCAGTACATTTGTCTTTTGCTTTTCTTCTCCACCTAATGAAGCAGTCCTGTGGCATACAGAAATCTACCCAGTGGAAAATGTAAAGTACTCCTACCCTCCAGCTATGAAGTTACTCAGAATAGCAAATTAGTGAATGCTCCCTATTGTGTCAATCAGACAAATTCTCTACCAAGTATCAGTGGTACGTGAGCACATCAAAAGGGGAGAGGTCTCTGTGGAATTTATTTTTGCTATTTTGAGAGCACCCCCATAGTGATTTTTCCTCTGAAACAGATACCAGAATGAGACTCCTCTTTTCCTTGCAGGTAGATATGGCATGGCTGCTCCCTGGTATTTCCCATTGCTTCCATCTTACTGGATTGAATACAACAGTTACCTTCCCTTCTGGAATGAGAAACGAAGAGGCCTTCTCCTCTCCAAGCTGATGTTAAGGAAAGAAGCCACTCTCAACAATAAGATATGTATGTGAATTCTAGATTGAGTAGCAATACTAACTTATATTGTAGGTACTTTGAGAGAAAGAGTACTGGAACAGGCTGTCCAGAGAGGTTGTGGAGTCTCCTTCACTGAACACTTTCAAAACCCACCTGGACATGTTCCTGTGCAGCTTGCTTTAGGTAAATCTGTTCCAGCATGGAGGCTTGGACTAGCTGATCTCTGGAGGTCCCTTCCAAGTCCCACCATTCTGCGATTCTGTAAAGAAAGCCAGCTTTGGAAAAGGGCACCATGCTCAGAAAGCACATTTCTATATTGAACCTTATTTTGTGAGACAAGAAAAACTGGAAGCTGCTACTTACCTGAATGGAGATTTGGCTTTTAAATTATAATTGTTCTTTCTATTTGGTGTGGAAATCCAGTCCTGATTGATATTCACATACCTATTTGTGTATGTTGTGGCTGAGCAGTTACCTTGGATGTGTATATCTCACTCTACAAAGCTCTATGCAGAAATACACTTCTACCTACACAAGCAAATACAAATTTCCACCTGGCAAAAGGGATGTGTGCTTCTTTGTTCATCTCTTTAAATATTTAGCCTGTAACATACTGGGAGATCACACATAAAAGCTTCCTGCATCTACCTAACTGAAAATAACTCAGTAGTTTTGCTGTATGTCCTCTAATTTTCTGTGCTTGCTTAGTATAAATTAAGTTAGGTGCTCAGAAGCATCTAAATATGAGACCTTTTCAAAAGTGATTAATGCTTATTATCAGGAATTATTAGAAGCTGCAGAAATAAAAAGGATAAATCCCAGAATTATCCTGTGAAATGTTCTCTACATTCCTAGCTGAAAGGCACCTACTTTTGCTCTGCTTTGTTTTTAAAAGCCTTGCTTCTGTCTGAGGTAAAAGAAGACATAGCACAGACTCCTGCTGCAGTGCAGTAACTGTCCTCTGATCCTTCCCTTTGGTGTCAAGGTGCCCCATCTCCTCACCTGGAACCAGAGCCCACTGATCTCACTTTGGGAGTCGCCCTCCATGGTATAACAAAGATTTATGGATCAAAAGCTGCAGTGGACAACCTCAGCCTCAACTTCTATGAAGGGAATATCACTTCCCTGCTGGGACACAATGGAGCTGGGAAAACTACGACCATGTGTGTATACTTTAAAGCTGCTTTGCTTCATACTGTGGGGCATGATTGAGTGAATGGGAAAGCAAGTGGGGCTGTGCAGTGTTGGGAGACTAATCAGATACTTTATTAGGCCAATACTTTATTAGGCCAAATCTCTCTTGTAGTTTTATCTTGCTCATGGATGATCTCAGCAGTCCCTTCATCTGTTAGAATTACAGGTTGTTTTCTGCTTAGGAGCAGGATCTTAAATCTAGTAGGATACCTGTAATACATGGCACAGCAACTGTTCTAGCGTTTTGTTCCATGACACTTTGGTGCCTGGGGTTAGGTTGTTCTGAAAGCTGTGGGTAGTCTGTGCACACACCAAAGCTGAAGTGTTATTAGCAAGAAAGCATAATAAAGGTATACTTCAGCTGTAGAAACTCATGTGTTGGCTGGACTGGAATGGCAGTAGATTAATACATTGGCCTTTCAGCCCTTCCAGCCTTGCCACTTATAAATTATTATTTGAGCTGTTAAATATATCACTAAAACAGATCTGTAGAACTTGGTTTCTCCACTGATATATATGTGCATCACTCTGAAAGCAACATTAAGCTGATAAATAGGAGCCTCAGAAGAGCCAGAAACCAGGAAGACAGATGTGTGCTTCATCTCAGTTTATTATCAATTCATCTCATATCCTGTTTGCAAAGTGTAGGCAAAGGTGATATGCAGAAAAGTACAATAGCTTCTTGAAACTTAGTGCAGGCTTCAAATCCTGAGTAAAATCACAAGTTACTTCTTTCCTTTTTAATAATGGCTACAAGTCCCAGGATACGGAGAAGCTCTGGGAAGGTGAAGGGCAGTTTGAGATGCTCCTTCTCCCTGCTGTCTCTGCAGGACAGCACCAAAAATGACCTGTGATGTGCAACTAGTTATTCTGAGCAGAGGGTGTTTGACTCAGGTCTGTTGGGTATTGCTAGGTAGGTGATTCTTTCCTTGAACTAGATGAAAGTGCTGCCCACTATGAGTGTCTTGTCTGAAAGTCCTCTCCCATTTCTTGTTAATCATAACAGTGAAATGAGGCTTCCATGCTCTGAAGTGGTTGGTAAGATGAAGATGTGGTTTTCAATCTCTGTGGTTAGCAATATGAGACTGGATACTGCCTACAAACCCCAAAGAATGAAGAGTAACTGCATTATATGAATTCCCAGTGATTATATTGGAAGTCAAGGGCATTCATGAGTATTGATGTATAGGATATGCAATGGTCTGACACAGGGAAAGGAAGGCTGAAGAAGATAAAAGCACCTGTGAAAAATAGCCAGAGTTCAGCGTATGAGCTTGGTACTTGCCCTCACTTTCCCACAGGGAGGCACAAGGATGTCTTTTGATGTTAATTGGCCACTGCTCTGCCAAAGCATGGTTAGACAGCAGATGAAGCAGTGCTCAGTGGTCTCTGGCTGGAAGAAGTGTGATGGTGAAGTAAGAAAACTTTGGAAGTAATGATAGGTACAGGACCGTATGAAAGAATTACTTAGAGCTTTCTGCTTTTTCTAACTTCCTTATTTATTTATTTTTTCTTTTTAGATCTATTTTGACTGGGCTGTTCCCTACATCATCAGGTACTATCTTTGTGTATGGCAAAGACATCAGGACTGACCAGGAAGGTATCAGAAAGAACATGGGGGTGTGTATGCAGCACAACGTTCTTTTTAACTACCTCACCACAAAGGAACACCTCCTGCTCTATGGGTACATCAAAGTCCCTCACTGGAGTAAACAAGAGCTCTACCAAGAAGTGAAGAGGTATGAAATTGCAGAATTGGAGAAGGGAGAGGGTGCTGCCAAAACTATTATGTGGTAATGCCATTGCCACTGCATTTTGAGGACCCTTGCAGATCCAGGGTAGATTTGAAATAATGCCTTGTTCTGACTAGAGGAATATATTGATATCTGTGTCTGTAAGAAAACAATTTCTGTTCTCCAGAGGGTTTACAAGCAATAAATGTGGCAATACTTTGGAGATGAATTTATACAGGCCTAGGGGTCTAGTCCTTACTGCTTTACAGTTTTCCCTAGAAAGAGATTTAATCATCCAGTCAGAAAGATGATGTTGACTTTATTGGTTCTGTGGAGAAGTAAAGCAGCCAGAACATCCCAGGGAATTTGGATCTTGGTGTTCTCAGTTGATGAGGATGAGCCTTTAACCTTGACTTGTCAGATGGAAACTTTGAACACCTCCTGAAAAAATGTTTTAAATTAAAATGCCAGTGACTGAACTACAGGGTAAATCATCTCCCTGCACTGTGACCATGCAGTAGATCAGTCCATACTTGAGCAGTTTTTCATTTGCAGTTATGTTTTGGTGGGGTTTTTTTGTGTTGTGTTTTTTTTTTTTTGGGGGGGGGGGGGGGGGGGCAGGGGGACACACACGGTATTTTTAGATCCTCTGCCTTTAAAAGATGCCTGAAGGACAACCTTTTGGGGTTGTTTTTCTTTGTTTTCAAGGACTTTGAAGGAGACTGGACTGTACAGCCATCGTCACAAGCTAGCTGGCTCCCTCTCAGGGGGGATGAAGAGGAAGTTATCTATAGCTATTGCTCTCCTGGGTGGATCAAGGGTGGTGATACTAGACGAACCAACCACAGGGGTGGATCCATGTTCTCGAAGAAGCATTTGGGAAATTATCTCCAAGAATAAAAAAGGTACCATGATGAGATGCTGGGGAGTGGCAAAAGCAATTTGTGCCACTTTTGCAAATCTGCTGTCTGTGGCTTTCAACTGTGGGTTTTGGAGACCACAGAGAACTGTGGGAGACTGAGATTTTGCAGCCCTCAGAGTGCATCCTGGTTGGTTTCTGTAAATTCACAGTGTCATTTGAAAAGTAACATTACCACAATACAGCAGTTACAATACAGTAACTTTCAGCTTCTCTCTAATGATGCCTTTTATCTAATTTCACTAAGAATTATAAAAAAGTACAGTCGATTTTCACCTGATACTGCCTCCCCTCATTCAGCACAACTTTGACCTGCCTCCTGTACTCACATGTGTTTGCTCTGCAGTGGCTGACATCAGTTTTATGTTTTCCAGGCAGAACCATCATTCTCTCAACACATCACTTGGATGAAGCAGAAGTTCTGAGTGACCGAATTGCCTTCCTAGAGCATGGAGGGCTCAAATGCTGTGGCTCTCCATTCTACCTCAAGGAAACCTTTGGTGATGGATACCACCTGACTCTCACGAAAAAGAAGGTTTGTGTCTGACTTGGTCCTAAATTTTCAGCATCTTGAATGGGAAACTGAATCGGTCATATGAAGAAAGGAGACATGTCATAATGTCCCACAAAAAAAAAAAAAAAAAAAAAAAGGAAGCTTGCTGCAAAAGGCTCATCTCACTTTGCAGAAAAATGTTTGTTCCAGTAAATTTTCACTTTCATGGAATAACTGCTTTATGCAACCACTCTATGCCCAGGTGAAAATGGGATGTGTTTGAAGTTGAAATCTTTGGGTTTGGACACACAGATTCAAGAATCTGCAGGATTGTTTCTCTGGGCTGACAGTAAGATCTCTTTTTCATATGCCTCAGCCAGTGTGATAGGTGGATTGCAGTGCAATCTGCTCTCCAGCTCGCTCTACCTGTCCCATGCTGGAATTCACAAGCTTTTTGTATACGCAAGCTTCCTTCAGAAAGACAGCCTATATGGAAAGTTCTTCACAGCACAGGATTCTTAACTTAAGCCCCTCTACACAAAGCCTCGCAGCTCTGACTGGCAGGGCAGAGGTCTGAACTTGAGTATTCTGTATCCCAGGTGCATGACACAGCCATTTTTACGCTCCCTTTTTTGTCCCATGGGCACAGTCACTGCAGCAGGCACTGCTGGTTACAAGAGGCAGAGCTTCTCCTGTTTTCAAGCTTGCATGGAGCTCTCAGCAGCTTCACCTCTGAGGGTTGCCAACAAGGCTTGCTCAGAGATGCAGACACTTACAGCTATAGCAGCATGAGCTGAGTGACAGATCCAAGGACAATAGTGGTACCAAAGAACTATTGAGAATCTGGGACTGAGCATGCTGCTTGTCCATGAGAAATGCTAACAGAATATGTGGCCTCCACCTCCCATGAAGTAGAAGGAGATTTTGCAGCAGAGACTCTGTAGCCCTCAAAACACAGGAATGTCAGTGCTCTGCTTTGCTGAAAAAGAATAGGGTCTCCTCAAGGGTTAAAGGCAAGGCTGGGTGAGCTCTGGACTTCAGAGAAATAAAGCAGATGGGAAGAGTCCATTGACATTAACTGTCCCCTGGCAAAACGTTGTGCTTGCAAGGAGGGGGCAACTCTGCTGTTGATAACATTTATTACAGTGCTGTTGGTAGTCTGAGCACACAGAACAACATGCAGATACCACAAGACATCAGCCCCTCTTCTAAATCACTGGCAATATAAAGAACATAAAAAAAGACCCCTGTGCAAGTGCTGTTTTTCATGGGGAAAAGGGTATTTGTGCTGGCAACCAAGTTCAGGTGTCAGCTCTCTTGTGGCTAGGCATTTTCTGTTGTATTACAAACCCTCTAGTTTGTACAAAGTGGTTATTTCAGTCCAGTCCCAGTCCCCCCATAGACAGAGGCAGCCTTGCGAATCTTGAAGGGACCTTGAACGTGGAACTCACAGGCCAGACACCCACTTTCATCTCATTTTGATGTTTAACTGGAAATGTTGCATACCTGGACTGAGATTGCTAATTATGCTCTGGTGCAGGACTTGGGCTAAAGCCTGAAGGAGGAATTTTGACCTTGCAGCCCTTTCAGTGACCATAAAGTGTTCTCTTCCTTTTTCAGAACATGATAGAAGAGTGTGACACCACAGCAGTGACCTCGTTCATCCAGTCTCACCTCCCAGAGGCTTACCTGAAGGAGGATATTGGTGGAGAGCTCGTGTATGTGCTTCCCCCCTTCAAGTCCACGGTCTCAGGAGCCTACCAGGCTCTTCTCAGAGCCCTTGATACCAGCTTGAGTGATCTCCACCTTGGTTGCTACGGGATTTCAAACACAACTGTGGAAGAGGTATGAGCTCAGGATCCACTCAATTTAATGAAGCATTATTGAGATTAACTTCACAGCACTGTGTAGCTCTGCTTCCTGGGCTAGACAGTAGAATGGTTTGGATGTGAGAGTTGCAGGCAGGGGAAGAAGTGTTTTGGTAGTTCCCTGTGTTACACTCATGAGCATGTGAATGTGTAGATGTATTCATAAATCTATACACAACATAAATACACAAAGTGTACCACTGTCTCACCTTGCTAACAGCTTTTTGGCATTTTACCCAGCAAATGAACTACTGGAGTTAGACTACGGAGAGAGGGCAATGAGGTGTTTCTGTTTGAATTATTCTCCTGGTCTCCACAAATCAAGTTTTGTCTACAGATGCAGTCAGCAGGGAGGGAGTTAGCAAACTGTCTAAATTATCAAGTTCAGCCTGGATGCTGTATTGTGCAAGTGAGTCACACAGGCATCTTTCTGCCCATGGGGACTCTCTGGGCAATAAACACAAATATTTAGGTGCATCAGAAACAAAATATAAATAATAAGCAGTGATGACCCTTTTCTTGCAGAAAGAAAAGAGGGAGATTTGTTACCTTTCTGCTCAGAAATTCTTGCTTTAAAGCTGTTTTCCTGAGGCAACAAGAACAAGTTATACAGCAGGTCTCACATGCAGCTCAGGTGCCACAACTGTGCACACTCCCAGTATGGAGGCAGCCAGGATTGTTGGAGCCTAGAGGGGAAAATATCCCAGGAAACAGCCCTTCTTTTTTTTTTTTTTTTTCCAGGTGTCATGCAGGGAGTGCCTTCTGCATGCTGCTCACTGTGTGGGTGTGAAGGGAGTAGAATTATGTAGGACCTGAGCTGAAACAGCCTCATTTACACTTACTCAGTAGTCAGCTAGCAGATCCTATTAAGACAAAGTAAGTCCAGGGGGCAGCTGCAAAGGTGTAGGTTCCCACTGCTGCAGCAGGAGAGAAACAGGAGGTGACAAGGAGCTGTACAGCAAAAATTTCCTATTGAAAAAAGGTTAGCTTCTCTCACAGAGCACAAAGGGAACAGAAACAGGTCTGTAATCCACAATTGCTGCACAAGCTATAGCTGCAAAGTAGGAGAGTGCATTCTCATTATTATTGTTTTGGTAAATGGAGTAATTTGGACCAACTTTCCTTCATATTTTCTTGCTCCATAGGTGTTTCTCAATCTGACAAAAGGGCTTGTGAAGAACCAGCAAGAAGATGCTGAACTTCCCCAACAGCTGCCTGGAGCCAGTGGTCAAATTGGCAGTGATGAAATGTCTATGAGCACAGATACCTTCACAGAAAGAGATGGTACTAAATTACCTCCAGATTCATTGCAAACAGTGACAGATGGACTGATTTGAGCTCCCAGTCTTCTTTCTTTGTAGAAAACCACATTTCACCCAAGCAGGAATCACAAAACCAATAAAACACTAGAAGTACAGTACTCAACAGTTGTTTAGATCCACTGGTTTGGAATAGTCTGAATCACAGAATAAATTTTAAATGGGGGGTTGTTTGCATCTGCTTTCCTTTAAATTGATCCAAGTTTTAATCAAATCCAATACAGTGTGTGGGTGAAAGAGAAAGTATATACCTCTGAAGGCAATTTCTGCAATTGATGTAGAGTTGTTTCTACATAACTAGTAGAACTGGAGAGAAACTTTATGGAAACTCCTTAGCCTGTTGCAAAAGCAGCACAGCTGTGAGCTGGGTCCTTCTCACTGCTTTTTGTTGTGTCTCAGCCATGTGGTTATGGTAAAACAGGGCCAGGCAGGGATAAATTCATGTGTAGAAGAGAATCAAGCTACACCAGCATCTCTGAAGGTCTGAGACCTGCAAAAGGTGGCATGGCCCAAAAATGAGCAAATACCTGGTTAAAATGTTCTCTCAGAGGAGAAATGTTTTGTTTTGGTTTGGGGTTTTTTGTGCTTAAAAATACACTATATATAGTTTAGGATGCATCCAAGGGACAATGAAGAGATATTTCCATACTCACTTCTCAAAGCTGACCTGAACTGTAAATGTTACTGTTCACAGTAACTCATATGCATAGAGAAGTGTTTTGTGTCACCTGTAATGAGAGCACTAAAAAGGATTTGCTTTGTGTTGTATTATATATGCTCATATTTCATAAAGAGGAATAGGTTCTACAGGATTTGGCTCTGCTTTTAGTATACCACAACCCTGCCCATGCAAAAGATTAATGGGTTCACAAGCCTTGTCTTCTTACTTCACGATTCATTATCTTATTGTTTTGTCTGAGGACCTGCTTTCTAAATTATGGAAAAATGCAGTTTACAGATATAAAATAAAAATGCATTTCCACTGTAAGTTGTAGCTGGGTAGGTAGGATGTAGATAACTTGTTGAATCTGGAAGCCTATGTTACTCTTGTAAGGTCTCAGAATGAATGCACTACATGTACACATTTAAAATCAAACAGAAAATAAGCGGTGCTACGTGAGATTATGACTAATAAGCTCGAATCTGAGGCCTGTCCGAAGCTTGACCCTTGTGTACATTCTCACTAAGCTGTTTGGATGTGCTATCTGTGAAGGAGTGCAGGAAGCTAAACATACTTGCAGAGTACTACATCATCAGTTCCCTGCATTCCACAAATACTGATCCATAACCAAATACCTTCTCCTTTGTACCCAGATCAGCTCCTGATCAGATCAAAAAGCCTGCAGGGTTTGCCATTGCTGCTGAAGAAGACATCAGCTTTGTTCATTAAGAGATTCCACCATACCCGGCGGGATGTCAGAGGCTTCATTGCTCAGGTCATCCTCCCAGTCCTCTTTGTGACGGCCGCGATGGGGCTTGGGACGCTGAGAACTAAGGAGACCGAATATCCTGAACTGCTTCTTTCCCCCTCTCTGTACGGCACATCTGACCAGGCAGACTTCTTTGGGTGAGTGGTGGTCTTTGTCATCGTTAAACCCACTCGTTTTACAAAAGGCAGTTTTGCCATCAGGATTATTTCTGAGCACAGTGGAAAAGTGTTCCACAGGTGACATGTAGCTATGTTATCTGTGTAGTTACGTGATGCAGGTAACGTGTAGGAATCCTGTTCCTAAGGGATCTCTGAGGGAGATCGTTTGGCTCAGACCAGCAATCAGAAATCTTTAGGGGAGGGGGAAATAAAAATCTCAGTTGGACTTAACTGTGAAATATGTGAGAAATATTCCTTGTGTTTCTCACTGATGTCCTCCAGCCCTGTGAAAGCCATACTGCCTCACAGGAATTTTCATAATATCTATAATCTTTCCCTGATGTGATATGGAAATCTTCATGGATCGAATTCTATCCATCTTGAAAGATGTCTGCATTGCTCTCCTCTCTGTCAGTACAGGACATGCTTTCCTGCCCAGGCCCCACTAGTCCATGGCACACCACCAATTTGAAGGGCACATGCTTTTTCTGTGTGATTAAGATGTCACCACTTCATTGTGTAATTGTGCTTAAAACTCCTAATGCCAAAATCGTTATTATTTGTATCAGTCTCATTTCATGATGTGCATGTCTGTCTTTCTCCAGTAGTTCTCAGCTTTAAGTTAGAAATATAAAATTTAGCTCTAAAGCAAGCATGTGTGCTCTTAGGTGTTCTTTCTCAGGACTGCTCATGCCTTTCTGCTTCAATCCTGCAAGACAGAAGAATGAGCCAGAATTGCATGTCTGAGTCCTCTGTTCCTACTGTTCTCTGCTTCTCCTGATGGATCATTGCTAGACAGCTGGGTCAGAAGAGAAGCATCTCCTTGAAAGACCAAAACCAAACAAGAGAGTTCATTGAGACAAGACCGGAAGTAGTGACTGAAAATGCAGTAGATGCTTTTTGCTTGGAAACAGAATCCTGATTGTCCAAAAGTTGCTTAGTTCTAGAGGCAGCAAATCACTGGTAGCTGTGCAGCTCTAAGCAATGAGCATTCCTTTTAAATCTGTGTGACTGTCCTCACGTATTGCATGTACTTCAGTGCTCTGCAGGGTTAGCACCACAATTAATCATTTATTTAACAACTTAAATCCCATTTTCATTCAGTTTTCCTTTGCTCAGCGTAGTAGAAGCACTTTGAACATTTTCCTGTTTTCTTTTTTTTTTCCCTTTGTTAAATCATAGGAATTTTAATGAAACCACAGATGCTTTAGTTGCTTCAATGCTTGCTTTCCCTGGAACAGATAACACATGCATGAATGAAAGCAATTCGTAAGTAATTCTTGGTTTTCTTCCATTTAATTCTGACTCTGCAAGAGAATTGATATAACACTGTTGGCCATTAGACTTTAATAACTGCCTTTGATTGTCTGCACAATTTTCATACATTGGTGCCACATGGAGGGAAAAAAAATACCTCCTGCCTCTCTTCAGATTGACTTGCAGGCTCTTTTAGCTCATTAGGAGATGTCTAACTGCCCTTTTGCAGGCAGGTGCCAGCTTGCGCTGCTCAGAGACTTGCGCTGGCAGGATGCAAGTGGGTTCTGAGCAGGCAGCTGTGTAGCCATGATTGGTGTGAAGCAGACCTCGGCCCTACTGAGAGCCTGTGTGGCTCCTGAGCAGCTTAGAGTGAAGGTTTGTGTCTGTCAGCACAGAACTGTGGATATTCTCAGACAGGAAACTATAGCACGCTTTAAGGCTGAGACTGGGATGTCCACACCTTCCCAGGACCTTGACACTGGTCTTCTTTGCTTGCCTCCAGAAGTATTCGCCACCACAAGTGGACTCTTTTACTACTGTAAGTAGTAAGGAAATAGCTTTGGTGGTAGCAGGATGCCATGACAAGAGCTAGTTACTCTTATATCTCGGAAATAGTCCTTACCTCCCCAGTAATCCCAGTGATAACACTGAGCCCACCCAGAAAGTTCTCAGCGTAGTTTTTGTTATATGTATCTAAAAGCTCTTACGTGAGGGCTGGTTTGTTTCTTGCTCTGCAGATGAATTTTCAAGGAATTGGTAGTAAAATCCTGGGCAGGCTTGCATGCTCACACATGCCATGTATCCGCAGGCAAATATTTCTACTGAGTATTTGCAGTGACTGCCTAGTCAATCCAGTCTATTGCAGGGCTCCCCAGTCATTGCAATGACAATAGTCCTTATTTCTGCCCTCTAAGGTGATTTTGTCCTTTGGGTGCTATCTCCTTACACTGTCTACAGTGGGAATGAAGTGATGTCTGAATTCCTTCTAATCAGCTGAATGAATACAGGCACAGAGAGTAGTAGTGTGGGCTCTCTGCTGAAGGCAGTGGGAGGATGGGCATTCCCTGAAGCACCCAGAGCTGACCAGAAGGTCTGCTTTTCTGCTGAAGCTGCTCACTGCCATCCTTGCTGTCATTGAACATGACAGCAATTAATATCATTTGCACACCTGAGCAGAGAAGACCTCAGAGGAAAATGTGTTCACTTTCAGGCAGTGTTTAAAGGAGGACATGCTTGGCCAGTGGGTTATGAGCGGAAACCAGAGAACTAAGTATTCTGCCTGCAACTGCACACATGGAATCCAGGTAATTTGCATAAAACCCAAAGTGAGAGGGTTTGGGGGGGATATTTGAGTGGGTTTGTGGGTGAGCATGACACTAAGAGGAACTCAGTGTTCAAATTCCTCCTGTCTCTTTTTGGCCTTGTTTGATTTTGTGCACTGGATAACCACTGTCTGCACCAGTTTGGTAACAGGAAAGGGAACAGTTTCCTCAGAAGATTTGCTTGCCAATATACTTGCCTTGCTTCCCATGGTGGAAAAAGGTTTAATAGTGTTTTTGCATGTTGGATGACTGCCCCATTTAGCAGAGGTGACTATGTATTCAAAAGGAAAATTGCATTTTATACAAGTACTGTCATTATATGAAAGCACAGCTATTTCTGTTGTTTGCTTTTCGGAATTTAACTTTATGCAAAGTCTAGATCCAACTGATTTTATTCTGTTTTCTATTATAAATAGAGATGATTAATAATATTAGTTATTTGCATTATTATGTCACATAAAGAAACAGATATGGGCAGTGCTGGGCTTAGTGTCTTTAGGGGGGAAGAGGCAGATTCTGCCCCAAGGACATTACAGTTTTACAGGCCAGTTTGAAGTTGAGCTCTTCTCCCTGCAGTGGTGTTCACCTACCTTCAGCCTTTTTTCCAGTGGGAAATCAGACTCATGGCACATCAATGATGCCATTTGTAAGATAAAGCATGTCCTTAGCTGAATGTTCATAGTCATTCCTTTAAAATGCAGCTATTTTATGCAGTTTTCTGGACATATGATTAACACATCAATAAAAGTATTGTTATCATTTCTCTGGTAAGTAAGGATAATGTTCAAAGCTGATTCTCACTTCTAGCAGGCACAGGCAGGTGTTCTTCAGAATAAATGAAGCTATTTTGTGTATTCTGATATTAAATTATGAACAGATACACAGTGGGGGAGGCCAGGATTTTTGTTGTGGATGAGCTGAAAGGAGCCGTCAGGATGCTGCCTGGTGGAACTCTTAAACCTTGTGAAACAGTCAGTGTGACTTTGACCCTCAGCATGTTAAATTATATATTCAGGACTAATCCAAGGTTTCTCTGAAGCTTAGGAAAATATTCTCAATGACTGACAGTAAAGCAAAAATGCAGAGCATCACTGCTGTGAAATGCAAGATGAGAGTCTGAGGCCACCATGGAGTTTTCTGCTTCGTGAGTTTTTTGCCCCCTGCAGTTGTCTGTGCAGTCACTCTGGCACTCTGCTAAGGAAGATCAGCCTTAATTCAGCAAAAATCTTCCTGCGTAGCATGAAGCACATTTCAAGGTCTCACTCATGTCAGTAGAACTGAAGCACAGCTTTAAGTGACAGTTGTTTTTAAGCACCTCGCTGAATATGTTCAGCACAGCACACAGGGATATATGCTGTGTGTCTTTGCACCCTGAGCTCCAAACCGTCAGCTTCTGTATGAATCAGTCCCAGAATATTGCCATCGTCATCTCCCAATCTTGTCCTGATATGCTAGTTTTTAGTTAAAACACAGGCACTAACATTTTTATTCATTTGACTCCACTCAGACGTGTCCACAGACAAACTACACTCCCCCTCACAGAAGGACCTTCTCCACACGGACACTCTACAACCTTACAGGCCACGATGTGGAGACCTACATTCTGGCAACGACCAAAGACTTCCTGCAGAAACGGTACTGCATATATAGATCTCCAGTCCTTCTCTTCTGAACTGCACTGGGAGCAGCCTCTTATGCTTATCGTATCTACTGTGCTTGAGAGATGACAGTGCAGTAGGGGTTTAGAAGGGCCTCCCTGCTGGTGGTCTCTCTGAATCTTGTGAAAGGAGGTAAAATGTCCTGCAATCATGGAGTCAAAGATAAAGGTTTGTGCAAGTGTTCTGCTTGATCACGGCAGAGATAGCCTAGGGATAACACGTGAATTAGCTGATACCTTAATGGCTGGATCTGTAGACAAGCCTTTATCTGGCACAGAAATTCTTAAAAAGAAGAAAATATGACACAGCCTGTCATGAGGTAAACCCTGGGGAGAGGTTTTCCTCCAAGTTTGATTCTCTGAAGAGTCTCATATTGTGCTTCATTTAAACAAGTGCATCCATTCCAGTGAAATTAGAGGCTGAATGTTTTTTCACACCATGGGGCTGTCAGAGCCATTAGCGTGTCTGGACTCAGCAACACAGCCTGCACGGCATGTCTTGGGGCAAAAATAGCCTACCATTAAGGCTGTCAAGGAACATGTTCATCTACCATTGATTTAAACTGAGCTGCTCCTCTTCTGGTTAAGAAGCAGACATCTTATTCCAATGTGCTAGGCAAATGAGTTAGAAGATAACACAGCTCCAAAATGTTTCTCAAATGGAGGCTTTCAGCACAGTTTTGAGATAGTTCTGTCAAGTTTCTGTTTCCCTTTTTTTCACCCAAATAAGGGCTCCTACATCAGTGTTGGCTGGGCCACACACAACGTATTGGGAGAAGTTGTTTTAAGTCAGGCTAGAATTAAGTGGGGGGATAGCAACAGCTGACATGCACCAACCAAAGGTGTTTAAACCTTTGAATGAAAACAGCAATGCATTTCCCTCTGGTCTTCACTCAGGTATGGTGGCTGGAGCTTTGGACTGCCTTTGACAAAAGATCTCCAGTTTGATATCAGGCCAGTGCCCCCCAACAGAACGTTGACTAAGGTAACTAACCTCCATCTGTTCATTCTAGCATGGGAAATGTGGAACCCAGGAAAAATTACACTGAGCTCAGGGCTATTTCAGAAATGAAGGTGAAACCCTTGACATCTGCAGCTTGGCATGGAAGCAGTGACCTCCAGTTCATTTCCTTGTCTCTCTCCATTCTTCTTTATTTGTCTGACTTCCCTTGCTAGCAGGAGACAATTTTCCTGCTGTCATAATTTTATTACACAGAGATGAAAAGATCAATTAGTAGCACCTTTATCTCACAAGAAAATGTATGTCCCTTAACTAGGGATGCCTGATGCTCTTTGAAATACCCATTTCTCTGTTTCTCCTCAGTGAAAATGTTGTAATGCAGCAGAGTTAAAAGCACTAAGGCTGAAATCCGAGATAGCAGGGAAAAGCAAGAGAGCTGATAAAGTCCTGTGATCTCTTTGCAAAACCTAGCTACCAGGAGAGTATTTCTGCAAGAGCAATGCTGGTTTCAGAGGTGCCTCCAATAAAAGGGAGTCACAAGGTTTATTTCACTACACTTGGAGTTCATGCAATGAATCAGCAGATGTTTTCACCCCTCCAATCTTGCAGCTTCGTCTTGGATCTGAAAGCTACAGCTATTTGCTTATCACGTGTCAGATTTAATATCTGGAAAACATGATAGTGTTGGAAATGGGCCAGACTTCAGTCCTTCTCTGCTAGGTCAAGAAGAATGAAGTCATTGACCATGCAGGATTTGGGGATATGCAAAGGTGGACACTATGGGCTTTGTTTAGGTCTCTATCTTTAGCAGCCTAAGATCTCTGTCCTTTGGTAGGTAAATTACACCTCCAAACTTGGCATGTAGGTTATGCCTAAAGCAAGTGATGGTAAATTCCTCCCAAAGTGAGTGTCCTGTGGTCTGATTTTTCCTCTCAGTCCTCAGTTTACCATGGCATGGGTAAGAAAAGTTATGAGGAGGGAAGGGCTGTCACTGAATGAGAAGTTGGTGACTGGCTAATTTTTGCCCTAAAGCAACATTTTTTCCCCTGGCTTTCAAGGGATGTTAGACATTTGACTGCTTAGTCTTCTTTGGGAAGTCACCGTTGACAGTGTTCATCAGTTCAGAGCAGCTTATTATGAAAAGAAACCAAGTTTCTGCACACTTTGTGTCACATACCTAGTTAGTGCTGCTTTCTTCTCTCCCAGAAGGCAAATGAAACTGATGGGACTGCCTTTGGTGACACCAAAATGTGTTTTTATACTCATTCAGTACTTCATGTGGTTTAATCATTGGACTTTAACTTGTAGTGCTTATGGCTTCAGATAACAACCATGGAATGATTCATTTGTGCAAGCAGAATGAACCAGAATGTTATCAGCAACCATTTCTCTCCCAAATTGTTTCAATTTCTCAATTGTTTGCAGGTGTGGTATAATCCAGAAGGTTATCACAGCCTTCCAGCCTATCTCAACAGCTTGAACAACTTCATTCTTCGAGCTAACTTGCCAAAAAATGAGACTTCTAGATATGGTAAGTGTCCCTTTACATGAGCAGGTAATTTCTCCCCTTTGTGGGGGAACATCTTGCTTGGTTCTGTTGAAATTGATGGCAACACTAACCTTGACTTCAATGAGGCCATTTTTTTATTCCCAGTTGTGTAATTACTTGGAAAACAGAATAGAAAAACATGAATAAATCACATACTTAGTTTGTCTTAGTCAAAGATTCAGGGGACCAAGACAGAGAGGACCCCAGCTCCTGGGTACAATACTTCATCTAAAAAATGCCAGTGGTTGCTATTTGATTTATTGCCTCTCATCAAGGCACTGAAATAGCTGCTTCTGGAAAGGTGCCCATTAGTTATGCATAGAAAGGAGGCTACTTTAGGTCATCTCTAGGGGTGGTTTAGATTATTGAATTTTAATAAGTCACCCTTCTGCTGAGAGTAACTCAGGATGTGTGGATATGTGTATGTTTGTGTTTGGGAATGAGAGTGAGATTAAGTGAGGAACTTAATTTTCAGCTATATTTGTCCTCTGACACACCACACACCCAAATTCCAAGGAGCGTTTGTACCCGTCTGGGGTTATTAGTTCTCATAGCTTCTCCTCAGTAATGTAATGCAGCAACCCAAATTCCTCCCAATAAACCAGGGCACTTTATCTTGCCATTTACAGTTTAGCCTACCCTAAGGGTGCAGCATGGGCACAAATGTTTCTGTGCATGTACACCTGTTGCTAGAGATGGAAGGGGTGCAGGGAGAAGAGAAAGATTTCTGTTGATGCCATTTTGAGACATCTTATACAAAGATTTATGGGGTCTGACAAGAGTAGCAACTGTGTGCAGAAATGCCCAGCTGATTGATTTTCTTTGACAAATAGTGCCCTTCTGGCCATGTCCTGCTCATGCCTAGCCCCCTCACCTCAGAGACCTGCAGTCCAGGTGACAGTGTCTCTTTGATTATAAGATTATTCCTCACTGGTGTGCCTGAATTGAGCTATAATGAAAAAGGCATATGGTCTGAAGCTTTTGAGTGTGATGCCGTGAATTAAAGAAACAGCAGAATACTGATTATAAGTCAAAACATCTCCTCTCACCTCCGCATACCAATGCACCGACACTCCCCTCACCACAAGCTCAGTTCACAACAAGCAAAACCAGTGCCTTGTCCCCACTGCCATCCCAAAATACCCACTGGCTCCTGCCTTGAGATGTGCAGCATGGCCCTCCGGGGCAGAAGGTTCAGGCTTTTTGGTGTGTGCCGCAGGGGCACATCACAAAGCTGCAGCCCCTGCCCGGGTGTGGAGCGAGGAGACCTGAGCCAGACGCCTCCAGCGGCAGGAACATCCCAGAGCAGCTGAATTATTAAGCAGTGAAGCTCCTTGCCGCGTCTCTGTATTCCCAACACGTGCTGCAGCAAGAGAAAAGGCAGGAAGCTTGTGTGAACCATCAGAAAGTTTTCACAGAGCAAGTTTTATACCAGCAAAATAACAATTTTCAGTGGGAAAGAAGAGCAGCAGCTTTTATTCCATCTGTCCTGCTGCTTATGTGTTTTGGGAAGGAAATGTTTAAGTAGTAAATGACCAGACAGATAATTCTCTATTTCCCAAACTATAGAATGGGGGAGATAAAATGAATGGATGAGGATAGCTCCCCTGGGGTAGTGTAAACCCAGTCTGAAATACAATTGAACAGACGTTCTGTGTGGTATGTTCCTGGCAGCTAAATCTATTTGTTGTTGTGACAAATAAATGACAGTTTAAGAACCACTGAAATGGCCAAATAAAACTGTGTTGTCATCTCAGCAGTTTGAAAGAGGTGCCAGTCCCACTTTAGAGGTTTGACTTAGACTGCATATATTTTTTTAAAAAACACACAAAAAGCTTTTTACCTTGTCACTAAGCAAGTCATAATAGCTTTTGACTTATGTATATTGTGCTTTCTCTTCTCTCAATCCCCACCAACAAAAAAGAGAAAGCATTGAAATGGAAATTTTGACTTCTAGCCTAAGCTTTAGTAAAGGAAAATGGCTTTATAGTGAAGTGTTAACAGATTAGACAGAGAGTATCTTTCTCTCTCTCTCTCTTTTAGAGAAGGGAAACATTTCCTGGCTGTTTGTATGGCTTTATCAGCAGCCTGTGATTTTAATTCCATTTCTCTCACTGATGGAAAGACTGAAGGTTGTTGGGTTTTTTCCCCTTTGAGATGAATCTCCTATGAAATCTTCCCTGTCACATTTATTTGCTCAGTATGGTATTTGATCAGCTCAACCTACAGTTTCCTGCTTTCTGGTCTCTATGTCAAAGTGCTCTTTCTTAGGGAAAGTAGGCCAAAATAGTTCTTCCTCATATAACTGCAGAAAGCCAGGCACCTGGCTGTAAGGAGATTAATTTCAGAGGTGGCATGTTCTGGCAAATCTCTCTGGATTTAATAGCACACAGAGATCATCCAGCACTCCCTAAGAACTGAAGTATTTACTTAGGTACCTAAGTACAGGTTTGATAGCCTTGTTTTGAGGTATATAAACATCTTAGCCTAAACCCTTTCTCATGTGCTGGATTCTTAGAGACTGGGCTGCTGTCTTGTTGGGATCAAGGCAGAGACATTCACTGGTTAGGAGGTTAGAACTGGCCCATCACAGCCCTTCAAGATCCTCTCTTCGTTAGCAAACTCTTTTCATAGGCACAGATTACCTCTGAACAAAGCAAATGCCCTGTGATGAACAATGCTGAGGTATTTTGAGGTATTCTCCTTGATAAAGAATTAAACTAAATCTTATGAAGATATCTGCACATGAGCAGAAAATATCTCTCTTGCAGCTTGTGCTTGATTCAAACCCATTTTTAAGAGATCTTTTTGGAAAACATCACACTGGGCTTATGAATGCAGCAACTAGGGTTTTTCTTTTTTTTAGCTAGTTGCTTCGGACAAGATGATATTTTCATTTTTTCCTAGCTGCATAAACCAGACTACTTCACAATTAACTCATTGCCAAACCAGCAACAAAAGTGTGTAGCTTACTTGGATTTATGTTAGCATCTCAAGAGATGCCCATATTGAGAAAGACCTATATCATAGGAAGACAACAATTGTGGGGAGAGACAGTAGGGAACGTTTTGTTTCTGATGATAAGAGAACAAAAGAAATGAAGTGAGATCATCAAACAGCTGCTTTGAAATGAAGCATATTCATCAGTTTTGAATGTGTCAGGGTTGAGCAACCTAAGCTAAAATACAGGGTCCCACAAGCATGTGCCTTATTTTAGGTGTGGGAGTGCTCTCACCAAAGTGAATGACACTACCAGCCAGGTAGATGCAGAAGCAAGGGCTAGGGCTTGAATTTCAGTTCTTCTGTGCATCAAAGTGAAGTCATGGTAAAAAAATGAGGGTGCTCAAAACTCCACCTAAGGTCGTACCAAGATGACAGAGAAGAAAACAGCTTTGATCTGCTTATCTTCTCTACTCAGTTTTCTGTATTACTGTCAGTCTCAGGAACTGGTAAAGGAAGTTAGCAACATTTTCAATTTCTTTCCTTTTTGTTTTTGTAGGTATTTTCTTATCAGCTCACCCATATCCTGGAGGACAGAGTCAAGAACAAGTAATGTAAGAAGATTCATTTGCTTGATGCTTAAATTGTCCAGAGAAGCAAACCAGCTTCTTGAAAACCATAAAATATTCTAAATTTCTAAATATTCTCTACATCATCATCTTCCTTGTCTTCATTCCTCCTATGCATGAACAGCAGCCTTCATGCCATGGAGCTGCAGATTGCTGTTAGATTTTCTTTGCAGGATGCCATTTAGATCTAGAGGACACAGTTACAGCATCCCATGCTTTTGTGCTTTGGCACAACGGTAATGATAACAACGTAACTTTCCCTTTTGCCTTGCCATGCTATGGTGCAGTGTTACAACCCAGTGCTGTGAGTCCTTCTTGCTAGGCTTAATTACAATCAGCAAAAAAATTAGGCACAGAATCAGGACCTCTTTGCTTCAGATCTCTAAACACTACCTCACAATGAGGGATGTCTGCTGCTTTGACTCACCATGTAAGTTTTTCTCCACTTTCCCCACAGGCTCAACAGCTTACTTGACATCATAGTTTCAATGTCTGTTTTGGTTGGCTACTCTATCACAACGGCAAGCTTTGTGCTCTACGTGGTAAAAGAACATCAGACCAAAGCCAAACAACTGCAGCATATTTCAGGCATTGGGATGACAAGCTATTGGGTGACTAACTTCGTTTATGATCTGGTAAATAATTCACATTCCTAAATGCACCAAGAGTAGCATTAGGCAGCAAGGAAAAAGTAGTTCTTTATTTAAAGCTGGTTGCCTAGACTTCTTAATATTATTACTACCAAGAGTGTTATGCAGTAATTGTTCTCCAAGGCACTGAAGGCTATTAAATGTGAACTGCAACACTGGATTTTGCTAAGCGAAGGCATTCCTTCTCTCTTGAGTGTATGCAAAACACTCAGCACATTTATATGAGAGCAACACAGAGCAGGCCAGGGCTTGATTTCAATTTTAACATGCAAGCAGCAAGTTGCTTTTCTGTTAGCTCACAGGGCTTGATTAGTTGTCATGCAGCCTTTGTACATCTGGGGTAAGGCTTTAGGGCTTGAGGCTACAGCCATTGTGGAATCTCTGGGAGGACAGGGTGTGACATTAGCACACATCTCACAGCTGATTCTCCCCTGCTGGGCAAAAATGTTGTGTTGAATGCTCTCTTTAACATTATATATTATAAAGGTTTGTAAAGCTAAGGACAGCTACTAATGCAGATATATGCCTTCCAGGACCTGAGCAAGTTCCTTTCTACAGTGCTGCACTTTGCTGTATAGATTTATCACCTTGTTCCCATGGGTAGTTGAGCTCCCCAGCACTGTGCTGCATTACTTGGCATAGGCATGCCCTTGTTCTCCCCAAAGTTAAGTTTCCTTGTGGTAAAGAGGGTTAATAGCACTGCTGGAAAGCATTGCTGTCTTAAGGGGATAAATATGCAGTGCCTGTAGACCAAAGTACTTGGTGTTTCATGAATTATCCTCAGTGCACAATGTCAAAGCCTTGCAGTTAGAGGTCTGTAAGTGCAGACTATCTCTGCTCCTGAGCTTTGGCATTGCCAGCTATGCTGTAATGGCCATCAGCTCTACGTATTCTACTGATGCAGTTCTGCCTGTGCCTAAAATTCCACTGATATCATCGGTGCCTGAAAACAGGAAATCTTCAAGGGCACTTGGGTGGCCATGTCCCTTCAATGCAGTGAGGTCCCTTGGGGAATGTTAGACCTGACTTTCTATAGAGCACAGCCTAAGTTTCTAGGTGTTTTGGTAACACCAATGCACAATAACGAGCAGCCCTAACTAGAGTTTCCACCTCTGAGGAGTCTAAACTGTCTGCTTATAGGGGCTGCTGTGATTAGGCAACAGCACAAGTACCTCATGCCTCACAGGAGGGGCTTGAAAGGGGTTTGAAGACAGCATGGCTGCAGTCTGACTTGGCAGAGCAGCTCCAAGTTGTAGTACAGGGGTGAAGTTTGGGCAGGCCTGTGTCTGCTTCCCTCATCCAGGCCCCCTCTCTCCAGTACTGCATATTTGTAAATCAGCCTGTGGAAAAATCCCCAGAGTACTTGCCACAATCAGTATTCAGTGGGCTGAAACTAATCCAGCGCCCTTGGCAACTTGATATTTCTCAGTGAATCCCTGCCAGTAAATTCTGTTAAATCCCAAAGCTGGGGAAGAGAGGAACTTCTCAAGGCAGACATTTGGTAGGTCCCTGGCTTGACTCAATATTGTAAAGACCAGATTTACAGGCCACAATGAAGTGGTCTGACTGCAAGGCTAACATAAACCCCAAAGGGGTATTTTTCATTCACAACCTTTTAAGGCACTTTCTGCCCACAGACTGGAATGCTGAGGCTTAGTCTATTCAAAGTGGCTTTGCAGCATTCATTTGCTAGACTCCTGAAAGCCTCAGGGAGTGCTGAGACCCCACCTGTATTTGGTTTCCCTTAGAAAACCCAAGCCACACTTGTGGGACTCCATTCAGAACTGGCATGGTTGCTCCTGCATAGTTCTAGAAAAATGTTTAAGAATTATTGTCCTAATATATTTTTGATATATTTTTGCAGGTGCTTTTTATGGTCCCTATTGGCCTTTCAATAGGAGTGATTTCATCCTTCCAGATACCAGCTTTCTGCAATGACAGTAACTTACTGGCAGTATTTCTCCTGCTGTTACTCTTTGGGTGAGTATGGAACTTATTTATTTAAATATGATTGCACAGAGTGAGGAACTGGCTATTGCAGGCTGCTGCAATTTGAGGAGGAATACATAGGCTTTTTTCTCCAACCTGCATTTTACCAGTGGTGACTAGTTGCTCCTTCCAGGAGCAGTGAGCTAAACTATTGTCATGCCTGCTTTATTCAAACCAAACTCTATGTAAGAGTATGAAATATTCAAGGTCACAGTGACAGCCCAAGCTGTAATGAGATGCTTACTGAACTACTACAAAGTTCAAAATATAGAAGCATTTCAAAATCAGAGAGGAAGGGGAAAAAAAAAAACAACCAACCAACCAGCAACACGTTTCAGGAAAACTCAGCAAAATTGTCTCCCAGGCTTTGAACCCTCCAGGCCTAGTCTGTCTGTTTGCAGCTCAGGCTCCATGTTCACAGGATGTATCTCAGACTTTTTATCCGAATTCTCAGATTCAAAGCCATTTTTCCTTCTTCAAGCTCCTGCAATACGGCAAACTAGTCACATCCCGGCAGAACTGATACGTTGTCTGAGGTCTTTAGTTGTTTCTTTTCAATCACACTTTGAGCTACTGCAGTGTGTTCTCTGCACTGTTGGCAATTCCTAGATATGCAACGTTTTCCTGGATGTACCTGCTGGCTGGGGTTTTCAAAGAAACAGGAATGGCCTTCATCGTCTATGTCTGCGTCAACTTGTTCTTTGGCATCAATACCATCATCACGCA
Source organism: Indicator indicator (assembly GCF_027791375.1). NCBI lineage: Eukaryota > Metazoa > Chordata > Aves > Piciformes > Indicatoridae > Indicator > Indicator indicator. The sequence continues at coordinate 10,065,445 of NC_072014.1, read as the reverse complement.
CTCGGTTGTATTTCTGATCTCCCAGGAAAAGGCCACGGACCAGGTAGGAGTCCTGCTAATACTAAAATCTCAGTGACACAACAGGAGGCTTCTTGTTGAGCTTGCTGGCTTTGAGCAGATCCTTAGCAGCTGGCTATGGGAGACCAGGCAGATACTTAATGGGGTTCCCTATAGAAAGGGCATGAGTCAAATATAAATCTTGCTTGCCTGTAAATCTGCGTTCCAAGAAAAGAAGGAAATGGTGGTGACAAAAGAGAGAATGCAAAAAGAGAGGGAAGAAAACTGTCCATGCAGAGAAGGGCAGGAGGTGTGTGTAGATGTTTGTTTAAAAAAGTTGATAGGGACTTTGAGCTATTGCTAGGTTTTTGCAGCACAAACTGTGGACAGTGACAACTAGATGTCATTGCCCTGAGTCTGACATGTGCTGCATTAAGCCCAGCACCACCTGTCTGTCATCTAGATACTAAATGGAGTCATCTTCTCCCTGCAAAGATAAAAATGACTCAGAGACAGAGATGATTCCCTAAAACAAAGCCTTCTCTTAAACTTAGATATTCCTGGGAATCGCTGGGGTAAAATGTACACCTTACATTTAGTTTTCTTGGTTTATGAAGGGCAATTCCTTTGTAGAACAATAGCTGAGCTGGAGTTTTCTCCCTAGCTGGACAGTGCTTGTTAGCAACCTTCTGGGTTTTAGGGATGTGCAGTGGTCGGGAGTCAGTTTCTTTCCATGCTAATTTACTGCCTCTCCACTTTGCTGTGTGTGCTAATCTTTTTTTTCTGCTAGAAATGTACCAGAGCTCTTAAGTGTGAGCCTGCACACTGGGCTGCTTTGCCATGAATTAACTGGAAAAGCCCTTCTATGTCTGCTAAAGCCAAATCATGTGTTTATGGAGATGCTTGTCCAAGGAGAACAAATGGTACAGTCCTCCAGGGAAGTGGGCTGTGCTCCACTGCGAGCTGGTACAGGGCTCTGCAGTCCTGTGCAGGGAGGCACAGTGCAGCTCAGTGGCAGGATCCAGCTCTGGCTCACAGGCAGATTTCAGGCTGCTGCATGCACAGGGTGAGGTGGTTGGAGCAGCAGTGAGGGAGTACACTGGGAAGCAGTTGCTGTTCACTATGGTGATCACAACCTCAGCACAGCCTGTTGAATTTTCTGACCTTGCACCTCTGAAAAGAGCTGTCTCCAGAGTTCTTTGCTCTCAATTTATCTCTGCTCTGAGACACAAGCAAATCCCAATGTAATTGTTACACTTCAGTCCCACAGTGAAACCTACAAAGTTATTCCATGAATAAAACCAGTGACTGACTGTGCTGCTTTTTGGTGGTTGTTTTGTTTTGTTTTCCAGGGCTTGCGCGATCTCGCTGAAAACTTAAGGCACGCGTTCCTCCTGTTCCCACAATTTTGCTTTGGCTTCGGCTTGATTGAACTGTCACAAGATCAGGCACTGCTGGGCTTCCTGAAAGCCTATGGAGTAGACTACCCTGACAAAACCTTTGAGCTGGACAAGACCACATCCAAGCTATTGGCCATGTTCATCCAGGGCACCGTGTTTTTTGCCATTCGTCTTACAGTTCATGACAGAATGATTCAGAGAGTCTGGAACAACTTACTAGAGTAAGTAACATCTGGAGTCTCACAATGAAAACAGACCAAGCCAGCACTCAGGGGTTTAATTCTGAGCTCTCAAGGCACCACTGTCAATTATGAAGCCCATTAATTTCCAAGACACTTTGCAAACATGGAGTAAGTTTTCCCTGGCAGCAGACCTATTACCTACCAGCAGAGTGTTAACTAATATACAGGTTATAGGTATGGGTTCCTGGAGTCCCTCGGCTGAGACTACGCCGTTGTTCAGGGCTCTGGGTTTGGTGGGCTGATGTTCAGCTGGTTGGTAAGAGCAGTCAGTCCATTGACAACCACCTCTTTTTGATTCTTGCCATTTCCATTGGCTTGCATGCACACCAGCAGGAGCAAGAACAGTCCTCTCACCTACTTTATGAGTCTGTCCACAAGGCAGAACTTGCTGCAGCTCAGAATATTTACTGAAAAAGAGAAGAAATTGAGGCGGAGAATGAAGATTTTTTTAAAAATTCCCTAAATGCAGCAAATACCAGGAGAAAATAGAAACTACCTGTATAGCTGATTGTTTTTTACATGCCCTGAGATCTCAAAGGAAGGCTCCTTAGTATCTGTCCCACTGCTGTCTGCTTGCCAGGAGGTAAAATTCCCCTCTCTGCCCTCTCCATAGGTACCTGTTTGACAGAGTACATGGCAAAACATCACTTCTTCCACCTGTGGCTGAAGAGGATGGGGATGTCCAGGCAGAGAGGGTCAGAGTGGAGTCTGGCAAAGCTGACTTCGATGTGGTGCAGCTCCAGAATCTGACAAAGATCTACCACCTTCCTCACAAACGCATTGTGGCTGTGAAAAACATCAGCCTGGGGATTCCTGCTGGAGAAGTAAGTGTGAACAGGAAAGGTTGTGGGCACCTTCTGCCCTGGGGAGGGAAACTGGAACAGATCCACAGTCCCATTGTCATCTTTTTTCCCAGTCCTTGCTGCTGTCCAAGTATGACTGTAATGGTTTGTTCTGCTCTGACCTCTTCTTCCCTTTCTTCATCTTATTTATTGATTCTTTGGGTTACAGAACTGATGAAAGGTTCCTGATGAGTTTAGAACATGAAGTGTCAGTTTAAAGGCCCTAGAAAGAGGAAAAGGGCATGGGACAGTGATGGAGCAAAATGTCTGCAAGCACCTAGCACAGTGCAGTCTTGGGGGCTCACTGTAGATTACCATAGGGTAAAGGAAGGCAGAAGAGTTTGTCCAGTTGCAGTTACTCACCCGCACTGCATTGGAGGCAGTGAGTTGGGCTTATCTGCTTGTACTTTCCCATCAGAGAAAGACAAATCATTTTGGCTGAACACACAGGTTCATGAATCAGGACTTAAAACTAACTCTAAATGAAAAAACACCCTTTCATGACAGTGCAGTTCCCTGCAGAATCACTGACTCAAGTAGAGAGAAAAGACCTGAGGATTTTCAGATCAGCTGCTCTATTCTGACAATACCAAACTAACAGTAACAATGGTGATTGCTTATGCAGCACACAACTGAATATGTCCAACCTCAGCAATAAACCAGAGATTTTTAGCATGACGTACTGAACTGCACTACAGGGAGCCAGTTCTTAATCTTATTAATGCAGTGCATTAGTGGGATTATTTGACAAAAATCTTGTGTTGCATTAAGGTTTTACCAATGACAGCACAAACCTCGCTCACCTCGCTTCTGTGAAGAGCTCTGCTCCTCTCAGTGGGAGGCTTCATGCAAATGAGGTGATCAGGATTTGGCCTGTCAGATGAGCTCACTGCAGAAATGCACCTTGCAGTAAAAGGAATGACTCTATTAGAGGCACATCCTTGATTCTTCACCATATTAAACAAATGGTCCTAATATCAGCTACAGTATATTGCACCATAAACAACCTCCATTATAACGTTCGTATGCTCTGCATACCTCTGCCTCACTTGCAATTCATCTTGCTCAAAGGTCCAGAGAGAAGAAGAGACAAGATGCACTGAGCACTCATCTCAGAGCAATATTTCTGCATTATAAATACAGCACGGTTACATTTCTACTTTTCTTTCCTACGACCCAGTGCTTTGGCTTGCTTGGTGTGAATGGAGCTGGAAAAACGACCATCTTTAAGATGCTGACAGGTGATATCGGAGCATCCAACGGAAGGCTGAGGATCCAGGATCATTCTGGGTATGGAGGATGTGATTTCTGGGGCAGGCATGTGAATAAATTAGCCTGAGAGCAGTTTTTAAGACTGGATGGCAAAGGAAAAGAACTAAAAAGTCTGAAACAACCCAAAACATTCAAAACAGAATAAAAGTAAGTACAGTAGGGGAATTTTATCCTCTGAAGATGATGTCCCCAGGGGACTGCATTTTGCTGTTGTACCTCTGCTGTTCTCAGTGGTGTTTCTTCTACTTCATTCCACTGAAAATGCAATCAGACTCAGATCCTCAGCTGAGTCTGAGTATCCCACTTCTGAGTTAGTACCTACAGACCCGTAGGACTCATCTCAAAGTGCTCTTTAACAGGATTAGGTTTGGTGGCAGCTGTGCCATCTGAAGTGCTGGTGGTAATTAGAGAGTGATGCACTAGACATTGTGGCTAACAGACATTGCAAATACAATTCTTCCTTTGCAGAACTTAGGGCCTAGAAGCTGAAGGTCTGCAAATCCATAGCATTTTCCCTCAGGGTTTGGAGAATCATAGAATCATAGAATGGTAGGGGTTGAGAGGGACCTCTTGACATCATCGAATCCAACCCCGCTGCCAAAGCAGGATCACCTAGGGCAGGTCACACAGGAACCCTTCCAGGTGGATTTGGAAAGTTTCCAGAGAAGGAAACTCCACAGCCTCTCTGGGAAGCCTGTTCTAGTGCTCAAAGGCATAGGAAGCCAGAGAAAGGGGTTTTTCTCTCTCCTGTCTGAGTCCAGAGTGCATTGGCCACTCAGTGTGTTGAAAATGACTTGCCAACTTCCTTTCACAGGTCCTTGAATGACATTAATGAGGCACACTGGTCACTCTTTGGTTACTGTCCTCAAGAAGATGCCTTGGATGACTTGCTGACAGTGGAAGAGCACATGTATTACTATGCTAGGCTCCATGGTATTCCAGAGAGAGATATCAAAGGAGTGAGTAACACTGGGGCTTGACTTAAAACATTTTCCAGTCATTGAGAGACTTCACATTGATTTAATTAGTCTTTCAGTAAATTGATACGTGTGTGGTAATTTATGTCTGGACACTATTGTGCAAGCAGTACTTGTGCTCCCATAGGTTGTACTCCAGCTTCTCCACCGGTTGAATCTGATGGCCTACAAGGACAGAGTCACCTCTATGTGCAGTTATGGCACCAACAGAAAATTGTCAACTGCTCTGGCTCTCATTGGGAATCCATCAATTCTGCTACTGGTGAGAAACAGGAGCCTTCTTCAGGGGAAAGATGAGCAGATCTTTGGGCTGGCCAGGGGTGTTTTGGCAGTCTAGCAATACCTCCTTGGGCACAGCTCACAGGTACCCCTACTTAGCCTGACAACACATGCATCAGAGGAAAGTTTAGATTACAGCAAGCACACAAATTTTCTTTGAGGGCATAAGAGAGTGATGAATCTGCCACTTTCTCATTTTTGAAGAGTCAAAATTAGAGCCTTATATTTGCCAATTCCCAGCTCTTTCCTGCTTTTTTTGTATCGACTAACCTGTACAGTCCTGTAGGAAAAGCAACATCCAAGGCAATCTGTAGGAGATCAAAGGAGCAACTTCCCTCAGGATTAGAACATAAAACTATTTTTCTAGGTTTGGCTTCCCCTTTTGTCTTTGAACTTTCCAATTCTTCTAGGAGATGTGCCATTGCTAAAATACACCTTTTTGTATAGATTTTCCACCCGCTGTGTTTTGAATGTGTGCAGTGCTCCTTGAGCAAGTTTCCCAATATTAAATTTGATACCTAGTGGACACAAATGTCCCTTGCCCCAGCTTATATTGAGACCACCGCTCCTGCCTTTACTTCTGACCACACACACCAGTGCTCTAGCTTCTGTTGTGTGATTAAAAATAAAGTAAAAATCAATAAAAATAAGAAGGTGGAGAAAATTCCACCATATTGCCTGAATCCAAGCTGGTTTATTGCTCCCTTACATAAGGCCTTGTCCTCAGCAACAACAATTTGTCGATCAGAAGCTGGCTAAAAATTTTATCAGCAATGCATTAGGTAAGAGAGAGTAGACCATCTTTCATCTCTGTCTTACTATCTCTCTGAAAGAAAAAATGCAGCACTTTCTTTGTCAGCATGAGAAGGCAAAACACAGGTGCACATGGGAACCAAGTGCCACTTGATAGCTTCCTGTATGACATTATGCCTGTGGTGTTTGTGGATATTTAAACATGCCATAAAATGCACAGTAGAGCTGATCTTAGATAGTGTTATCCCAGCCAGTCAGTTCCTCTGGAGCCTAATGGAGGCATTCCTACCAGTCACCAGAGGAGCTGCCCAGCTCCAAAGGGTATTAAGGATGGAGGTCGTAGACAAGTAGACTTGCTTCTTCTTGAAGGGAGAGGAGGATCACAGAATCACAGAATATTAGGGATTGGAAGGGACCTCGAAAGATCATCCAGTCCAACGCCCCTGCAGAGCAGGATCACCTATACCAGATCACACAGAAACCCATCCAGGTGGGTCTTGAATATCTCCAGAGGGGGAGATATTCAGTGTCTCAGTCAAATCCATAATGCAAATGATGATAATCCTTCTCCCTTATCTGTACCTGTGTGAGCCTCCTGGGGGTCCTTACTAGCAAAGATAGCTCTAAATGATGAACCTAAAAAGAGCACAAGTATAAGGAAGGTCAGATTTTGAGTGCAATTTTACATTCAGTCCTGTCTCTCCCAATAGGATGAACCAAGCTCTGGAATGGATCCAAATGCTAAACGCCACCTTTGGAAAATCATCAGTGAGGAAGTGCAGAACAAGTGCTCAGTGATACTCACATCCCACAGGTAGGGCTGGTTTGGCTCTGTCTCCAGTTTCAGGGTCCACTGTGGGTATGAGAGACCCTTTCTTCACACTCTTTGGTCACTGCAGAATTTCAGGGCACCGAGCTATGACAGGTTTGGGGGTTTGTTGTGGCTACTTGTGGTTGCTCACAGAGAGCCACAATGCTTCAAGGAAGAACAGTGATGTTTTCCAGTTACTAAAATAACTATTTCTCTGTGCCTCTCAGTGGCTTAGTAGAGTTTCTTGGTTGGTTTTTCAGCATGGAAGAGTGTGAAGCCCTCTGTACCAGGCTGGCTATTATGGTGAATGGGAGTTTTCAGTGCATTGGCTCTTTGCAGCACATCAAGAGCAGGTCAGTAAAATGCACCTATTTCCCTCCTGCAGGATGGCAGATGGAGTTAGCTTTGAGGGCTCAGAAAATGAGACCTTTGTTACCAGGCCATCAGAATAAAGTCATTTTCTGATTTGTTTCTTACTACACCATTGAAATTCTGTCTTAACTAATGCACTTTCTACTCTCTCACCGCCTTTTTTTTCCCAGAGGTGTGTTCCCCAAAGCAATCTGTTCACTGCTGAAAATGTGAAATGAATGTTAGGGTTGAGCTTTGATTTTATTAGTTATCACAATAGCTCGGCTTCTTATTAAGTTTCACTCCAAGTTAAAATGCCTGACCCCATTCAAGCTACACTCTGCCTGGATTAGATTTCCCCAAAGAGTCTGTGCAGCACTCTCGAAGGATTTTCTTTCTGTTCCTTTTTTCTAATTGTGATTTTCTTTTCCCCCTAGGTTTGGAAGAGGATTCACTGTGAAGATGCACTTAAATAGCAACACAGTTTGCACTGAGGCACTGACAGAGTTTATGAAGTCACACTTTCCAAACACATGCCTGAAGGTAAGCAGGACAAATACTTTCAGGAGATTCACTCTCAATCTCTTCAAATTAACCAAGAGGATCCTGCAAGGTAGACATCTTGTAACATGCTATGCACATGGATCTGTGCTCTTAGGGCATAAGGAATTCAAACACATACACTTGTCAGCGCAATCAGCAACATTGCCCAAGGGCTGGAGCCCCCAGGTTCCTTGGTGGCTCAAATAACTTCACCCATAGAGCTGCAGTGGTCCTATAACACAGCTATTGGGTGACCCTCTGCCTCTGGGAATGGTCCCATGGAAGCCTGGACTGCATGGAGACACACTTCATACTCAGTGGGTAATGAGATTGTTCCAGTAACTGAGTAACTGTAAAACCAGAGTAACTGAGTCACAAATTCCATCTATTGTCCATAACCCAATCTTTGCATTGATCAGAGTGGGAGACATGGAACTGGAAAATGTTATGACTACCCTCAAGCTTTCAGTTCTGGGGCTTAGTTATCATCTCCCAGTCACAAACCCTGCAAGAACTCCCAATAGGGAGACACCAGTCAATAGCAGATAATAATATTCTTCACTTTTGGGAGCCAGAAGGAGAAAACACACCCTATGCCCCTTCTTTCTGCCATGGCTCAGCCCCTCTTTGCTTTTGTTCTCAGCTGTCAGGACTGTTGGCAGTGACGCTTAACTTGAGCTCATCATTCCTGTTCCCGCAGGATCGGCATTTCAGCATGGTGGAGTATCATGTTCCAGTCTCTGCAGGAGGGGTAGCAAATATATTTGATCTTCTGGAAGCTAGCAAAGCAGCCTTCAATATCAGGCACTTCTCAGTGAGTCAAACAACATTAGAGGAGGTAAGGAATTAAAGATGTGTGGCCACCCATTTAAAACTGTTAACAGGGGAGCAGACTAATAGTTGCACATAATGGATGGCTGCACACAATAGACTACGTTTTGAAAGGGATTTCCATCTATATTCCTCCTGGGGACACTTTATCAGTAGTACTGCCTCCAGGTACCTCTGCTGGCACTTGGAAATGCAGACAGAAAGCTGCCTGTAGCATGAAGGATCTGTTCTTCCCTCTGTCACTGCTGATTTCAGCAGCCTTGTGGATATGGATGAAGGGCAGGACTTTTACCCGAGTCCAGTGCTAGACTTTCCACCAGTCCTGCAAATTTGCTTGATTTCTCTTTCCTGTACTCTATGTAGGTTGTAAGTTCATATAGCATTCCTCCAAACTTAGCTTCCTGGTTAAGTTCCTTCCATTTTCCCCTGGAATAACATTTTCACTGGCATGAAAATCTTGTAAGAAACATAGCAGCTGAAGGGATGCCACAAGGACTATGCAGAAGAAATCATCCTGTTAAGCATCAGCATCTGATGTGTTAGGTCTGTCCCAGAGAGAGGAGCAAAAACTGCAGCCCTGTAATCCTATAAATTGTTAAAGAGAGATCGGGGGAGGAGGGAAGGAGGTCCTCCACCCTGTTTTAATTAGGGGCAATGGTTGTGAGAGAAATGGGCAGGCAAACAGCAGGAAGCCCCAGGTGATGTTTTGTGGGAGGACAGCTTGGATTTGTGTGTATGCAAATGTGATTGCAGGTAGTGTTCTAGCAAGAATATTTTATGTATTCATTATAGACTGTTCAAAGGAAGGCTGTTACGTGTGATTATATATACACCTATCTATATGAGATGCAGTTGTGAATGCACCGATGTCAATTACACAGAGACAGATGGGTTTATAAAGTAATAATATAGCTGTGATCAAACTGAGCCACCCCATGGGTGTCACCTTGCTCCTCCTTCTGAAACATGAGCTGCAGGGCAATTAGGTTTTGTAGAGGAATCTCTACCTTTGCACCCCGGGGGGGTCGGTTCAGCAGAACAGGAGCCTGCATCCATTTATTTAGCTTAGCCCACGGAAGCCCAACATTTGCAATTCTCCAATCCAGTGCAAATCCCTTCCTGAGCACACTCTCCAGGCTAACATGAACAACCATTCCTTTCTTATATTAATTCATACCATAAATTATTTATACTGTCAAATACTGAATGTTTTCCTTTCGACTTCTAGGTTTTCATCAACTTTGCTAAAGATCAGGCAGATCCTGATGGTGCAGATGTGGGTCCTGATGTGACACTGGACAGCTCTGACACAAGCAGCCAAGTTAGCACCATAAGCTCCATCTATTGAAGGGACCCAACCAGAGAAGGTCATAGAAGCTGGGGAAAAAATCTGATGATCCCTCAGGGTTCTTCCAGCCCTGTTTTCTATGATGCTGGGATGTTAGGCATAAAAAGTCCTATATTCTTAAAATGCTCTTTTTTTTTTTTTTAATATGCACATATTTTGTTACTAGGAACATGGTAGTCATTTAAGACTGACATTTGGTTACAAATCAGATGGGTCTTTCCAAAGATTCTTTTATTTTTTTCCCCAATTCTTGTTTTATGATCACTTTAATGCCTATGAGGACTTAGTTGACATTATCTGCTGCTCATGGCCACTTGCTTACAGCAGTGGTGGCTTTGATGGAGCAGAGGAGCTGTTGGCAGTGCAGGATGCCCTCTTGAAAAGTCCACACTCCACTTCTTTCTCAGCAACAGACTTTCTGGGTGATCATGAGAAAGTCACTCAGCTCTGACAGGTTCTCCACTGGTAAAATGGGGTTCATGGCCTTGTCCTACCTCACAGGGGTGTTGTGAGGACCTAGGTGTTACATACTGAGAGTCACATATGCTGTTGGTGGAGGCCATCTTTGGTGATGACATAAAGCTTATCTGTATCTGTCGATTATGTCAGTACTAATATAATTGTTTCAAAAGTCAGCGCTTCTCTGGGGTTTTGGTTTGTTCCAGCTCTGTGTAACACCTCAAGTAAGTTTTCCCAACCCAGGTAATTCCTGATTCCTGACACCCATCAGAAGGTCATTGTACCAACCAGCCTCATTCTTGTTTGGGCTGGTGTTCAGGGTTTCTCTGTTGCAGCAGAGGAATGTTGAATCCTCTGATATGAAGAAGTTTGCTTCATAAAATTCTCTTTCCCTGAGCTGAGTAAAAGCAACAAGCACCTCCCTTGCTCAGAAAACCTTCCTCTCCCAGGCAGCTCTGCCTTTCTGCTTCCTTTTCAGTGACCTGCCTCCTTAACACCTGAGTGGTGGCTGTCCCAGTAACTCTAGAGCTGTATTTTCCCACATATTAACACAGAAGGAGCTTCTCCTTCAAAGACTCTGCCTGCTGGCTTTGAATGAGACCTCTGCCTGCCTTTGAGCAACAGCCCCCCAGTGGATGAGTTCAGCACACCACCATGCACATCCTGCTTTTCGCCCCCAGAATCATCAATAGGTAGAACAGTTTAATATTACTGTTCATTGCATCTATCAGCATAAGGCCTGAAAGACTCAGTTTTGGGTCATGGCACTGATGTACATGGTGCTGTTCAAGCACATAACCAACTTAAACTCTTTGAGGTCAATAAACTTTGTGTTGCTGGTTGAAGAGATTTGCTGACAAAGTCAGGTCATACTTACCTTGTCAGGCCTGAGAAGGTCCTCACAGCCCTCAGGTTTGGGTTCATACACACAATTCCAGAGGGGTGTTTTTTTCCCTTTTTTTCCCCGCAAAGCTAATTTGAGCCAAAGGAAACCTGAGATGAAAGGTGCAATGACACATCTTTCTCACCCTGACCATCAGAGGAGCTTTTCTAGTTCAGTCGCTATTTGATGCTGAGGCTTGCTGAGATAATCACACAAGGAATAAGTACTTTAAATATCAAGGGTGTTTGAGATTTTACAGTGGGATACTGAATTTCAGAGTTTAGCTACTGCAAGGAGGTCATGGTTTCTCCTTGATCTTGGAGTAAATGTCTTACTGATAGCAGGAGGAATTTTGTTATGGTTTTAAGGTATTGTCAAGCCCTGAATTATGCCTTAACCTGCTGCCTGTAATTAAAAATGGAATTCAGCTTCTTTCCAGAATGCATTTGACACCTGCAGTTTATAAGGAGCTGAGAAGCTGCCCAGACATTCATTGTAGCTTCTATTATTATGTCTCCAGCTCTGCAAAAGCTCTTTTTTTCCTCTCATTTTCATTGCATATCTTATACAGATCACAGTATAAAATTAAGCTTTTCTCTAATGGAGGGCTTCTGCTCCCTGCAAAGGACTCAGAGCATGAATGCCAATGATTTAAATGCAGCCTTGTAATACCAATCAGAGTATTATTTTATTATGTCGATGGCTTTGCAACTGCCAGTGAAAGATGGATCTTCAGACTGTCCAGATGTACTTTACATTTAATTGAGGGAGACTGATACAAAAGCTCTTCTTTTGTCCCTTTACAGCCTACAAATCAAATCCTACATTCACCGGAATATGGAAAACTTCAGCAAGTTGCAGTTTAATTGGGGAAAATAGAGGTGGTTTGGTGGTTTTTCTTAAAAAAAAAAACAACAAACAAAACCAACCCATACTTTGAATTTTCACCCAATTCTGGCATTAACAGAAACATCTGCTGTACGTGAGATGTGCCACAGCCATGATATACGCTCGCCATTTTCACTTGCAGGTAGAAATAAAACATCTGCTATTGCAATCAGGTCTGTGGGTATTGGTCCAAACAAGCCAAAGTTTACATGCTTAAGGGAATTTAATTGAAACCTGGGGAGAAGCAGTTACAACTGATTAGGGGGTTGAAGCATCTGGCAGGGAGATTGTATATAACATCACCAGGGGCTGAATTACCTCTTGTGCCATCTTATGAATATCCCTGCTCCCTGCAGAGCCTCATAGATTCAACCTGTCCTTTTCAGAGGTAAGACAGCTCCCAGGCTGTATTCCAGGGCAAAAAATATGGAAGCTAATACTATCCTGCCTCCAAACACCAGCTCCAGGTTTCGCACCACCCTTTTGTCTTCCTGAGAAGAGTTCATTCTGCTTCCACAGGTGGCCAGAAATTCAGAGTCCTGCTTAAGGAAACAACTGATAAAATCTGTTTTAAAGGCTGTATATATTCGGGGGAAGGATGGGGACAATCCTCCCGTCTTCTGTGCTTGTGGTCATCTTCACTCTGCTGACACATAAGCAGGTGCCCTCCATTGTCAGCCCTCTCTGCATCCTCTCAGAAATTATTGCTTTACCTGACTGCTTTCAAAAGCAGCCCAGTGGCCAAGCAGCTTGGTCTTTCCTAGGGTATGAGCAGGCAGGCAGGAGCATGGAAAATACTGCCCCTGGTGTCTCTGGAAGGAACACAGAAGTGTTCTGCATACTACTGCACATTACCTCTCTGGGAATCAGAGGTGAATACTGCAGCCTGGGGGGAAAAAGAGCTTTTCATCTCACTGCTTTAATTCAGTCTCACATCAGCCACCCTAATAACCCTTGTTGGAGGCAACAGTGCTGAGCAAACCCTGCCAGAGCCATCACACAGCCCACATGTGCTAATTGGAACTGCATGGGCCTCGACTGAGCTTAATTTAAAAATGCTCTAAAATATTACAGACACAAGGAATATGCAGCACGATCGCTAAGCAAGGCCAGGGCCAGGGAGTTAAGGAGGACGTTCGTAACAGGTGATGTGGGTGGTGAGACTGATTCAAATCAGCTTTGTAAGTGGAGCTGTGGACTTTGAGACAACAATTCAAATCTTCATCCTGGATCTCCTTCATTGAGCACTTTGCATTACTGCTGAGGGCATGGTGCTTCTCCAGCCTGGATGGTCTTGAGGCAAATAGCTACTGAGGCTGGACTTGCAGGGTCAGGAAAGGTCAGGCAGTGGCTGAGGAAAGCTGTCCAGAAGGGTGAATATTAAGCAATAGTTCTCTCAGCCCTGACTGCTACCATAAATATAAATTCAAATCTAATAGGATTATTTTGTCCTTTCGTGAGTTGTTTTGCTACTGGATTGGATCAGAAAACATGTTTACAGGCCAAATGTACACATCCAGGTAAACATAATTCAATGACCAGCGGCATGCAGGGGCAGGTGATGGCTGCAGAGCTGTAGCCTGTCTGGAGTCACTCCTAGGTTCCAGAATTTGCTAGATCCAGCCTCACAACGGGCTCGGGATGGGGCCTCAGCCTGTCATAAGGGCTTTGGCTCCCTCACACTGCTGCAGCTTCCCTGAAGCTGCTGTGAGGGGTTTTGAGCTTTTTACAAACCAAGAAAACTGTATGCTCCTGCACTTAACAGGGGAAGGTATTTTTGTGAGATGATGGAGGAAGAAAAATGGTTGTTGGATGGCAACAGCACATAGCATGATTTTACTCTATTTTTTTTCCAGACAACAGCTGTGATCTTGCATAGCTCTAACAAAGTATCAACAGTGCATTAAAAGAGAGTGCAACAGAGTACGGAATGATGAAAAAAAAAAAAAAAAGAAAAAAAAAAGAGTTCACAAGAATTATTATTCCACAACAGTATTTAAAATTTAAAAACCACTCTAATTAATGTAGTTGTTCGGGGAGAGGGTGGAAATAAGGAAGATGGCACTGAAATAGTAAGAATGGTATCAGTAAGGTAGTGCTTACTGTTGGCTCTGCTCCTCACACTATCGCATACGCAGTGCTGGTAATGAGGGAGGACGAACAGCCCCGCGGCAGTTGGCTGCGGCCCCTGCCCAGAGCAGCACAGGGACCGTGACCCATTTCCAACTAGACCAGGCCCCTCAAAACATGTGTAGCATAGGAGGAGCTGCACAAGACCACCCCAAAGGGTATCAAGATTTTGTGACTGGGGCTGAACCTGGTACAGTACTACAGCACCTGGAAGCTGGCACATGCCAAAACAGGGGAAGAGACACAGTGGCCACATTCAGCCCAGGGTGAAGAAAATATAGCTTGCACTTGCAGCCCACAGAGCAAAGCTTGAAACCAGGTGCTTCTTCATAGTGCTTGACTCCTTGGGTTGTAGCCAGCTACTATATTGCTGATTTCTGATATAAGAGACTTTTGGAAACAGGCTGTCACCAGGGAGAGCAATTCTGAGGGCCCCATACTGGGAGACGAGAAATAAATGGTGATGTTTCCACAAATTTTAAGGCTCAAAGCAATAATCTGATAATCTACCTCAGCTTCCAGTCTAATGGAGGCTCTAGAATTTTAAGCAGAGGGTCTTTCACTAGAGACAAACATGCTGAGTAGAAATGAAAGACCTCTTAGAAAAAGCTCAGGTCTTCACTGCTTTCAAAGAAAGAAACAAAAGAATGCACCCTCAGGGCACAAGAGAATTTATGGTAACACATACCAGATAAAATCCAGGTGAAGACAGAGTAGTAATTGAGGTTTTTACCTCCATTAGCAGGTCAAGGTGAACTCTCAGCCCTCTGCTATGTCCTAGTTACCAGCTAAAGGGGTTTTACACAGCCCTTCGATTTAATGCCTGGTGGCTTTCTCACAGCCAGAGCCTAACAAATTGAAGCACATCCAGAGTGCTGGGAAGGAGGCAGCAGGATGATATGCCTCTCCATAACCAGACCCAGCTGGGTTATTCCTGTGCATGACAGCAGTGAATTTAAGTTAAAACGATACCAACCAGACTGAAATGCAATTAAAGGCATTCCCTTAGGGTTGCACATCCAATTAGTAGAGTACCTTTAATTACACCAGTGCAGTTCCAGATCGACACGTGCTGAGAGGACCATCAGCACAGAGCTGAAGTCTGCCTGGTGACCCATATCCATGAGGGCTCCAGAGGACTTTTGCATCAATTTGTATCACCAAGTGGTGGCCTGCTGCTCCACTAGAAAACATCTGCTGGGGGCTGACCCCAACCTGGCCTAGGAGCAGAATAACACCCTGCACAGGGCACCTGGTGTTCCCTGGGCTGTCAGCTGTGAGCACCTCTGTATGAGGGCTTTTCCCCTTTTTGCTGCTTCAGCCTCAACATACCAGGAGTGGTGGTGGAAAGGCTTTGGATGCAGCTTGGCAGGAAGAAGGCCTGAATCACCTGCTCAAGGATTCCGTTTGCTGGCTTGCTACTTACCCAGCTTACCAGAGCTGGGTAACCTAATCCCAAAGGGGTGCCTCTTACTTATCTTCAGCCAGCACTAGAAGCAAGACAAAGGAGAAACACAGAAATAATTTTCAGCTTTTTAACAGCAATTTCCACTAATAACTGTTTGCTGGAAAGAAAGTAAGGTCCAGGTGCTTCTGAAAGGTAAGAGCTTTTTACACTTTTTTTATACAAAAGATTTCCCTTTTGCAATGACAGAACATACCCTGCTCCCAGGAGCTGTGGAAGCTAAAGCATTTGAGTTGACTTTGATAAGAGAACTAATTAAAAAATTAACAATGAAGCATTAAAAAATGCTAGAAATACCAGAGTGTTTCTAGGTGTTCCTCAGTCATATCTAGGGAGTTATGTGAGGCACAGGAAATCAAAACACCTTTCCACTTTTAATCTTGAGCACCACAATAACCTTAAAGCAGACAGATGCAGTGGGTGTAAGTCAAGAGTGTGGTTCTGGGCTTGAAACCTTAGTCAAAGTCCCCATCAAGGTCTATAGTTAGACTGCCCTGGACTGCAACAGGCTGTGGGACCAGGTCTTGCTCCCCCAAAATTCCTATTTATAATTCTGTCAAAGACAGAAAATAAAGCTGAAGGAGGTTCCTCTTTGCCCATTGTACCACCAGCTTGAGGGAGGGCTGGTGCATGTTGATAGCCAGGAGATCCAATTTTAATGCAAAATCACATCACCTTGCCCTGAGATCAACACTGATAGGCGCACAGAAGCATGTGTTTCATATGTCTTCATATGCTCCTCCTCAAGTGTTTCTTTAAGTACCTTCAATGTCAGTAAGACGAGCAAAATTTGAGACCACAGGCTTAATCAGATTAACAACTATAATCACCGCCATCCATCACCCACAAGCAGGCTGCAAGGCTGCTAAAGCCGTTCTGCTTCAGGAACCTGGGAAATCAGAGCTGCACCTGATCAGCCAGACAAGGGCAGCTTGAGGTTTGCTGTGAAAGAGGGAGCGAGCGATTGTTTGCGCTGACTTCTTTATTCTTTTTTTTTTTTTTTTAATTAAGCTTTCACATCCTCCCTAGAAATTATTAAAGCTTCTCCAGGGAGTGCAGCACCGCAAAGGGAGCTCATGGGCTGCTGCTTCATGCGGTGATAATCCCCTGCGTGAACACGCCAGAGCAGCAGTATGAGTGCCCTCCCTCACATGGGCAGTGAGGCCTCTCCTTTAACCTGCTTTCTACAGCTTCAGCATCTGCCTGTCCTCTTTTATACAAGCAGCAAGCAGCGTTTTTAACCCATAAACAGCTCCTTGCCACGCATTGGTTATATGAGTCCTTGAAAATGCATTTTCACTCTGCCCCAGCTGAGATATTCAGAGGTGCTTGGCACTGATCTAATAAAAAACAGAGGGTCTGTGCCACTGGGCTTTCCCATCCCCGAGGTCCTGTCTGTGAGGTGGGGCAGGAAAAAGGAGCCTTTGGGGCTAGGATGGCTCAAGGCTTGCGGGGTTCTGACAGTGGGACAGAGCAGCATGAGCACATGGCTGGGTGTATGCACTGGCTCTGGAAGAGGAGGTTTTCTGCAGAGGAGCTCACAAAGCATCTCACTTGCCTCAGAGGTGAACTGAGAGGAGGCATTATAAGAAAATCAGAGCACAGAAATCAGGGCTAGTGCTGTGGCATGGTACCTCTGAGTGACAGAGGTGGGGTTTCAGCACTCTTCCCCACAGAGGCTGGTGAAGCCACACCTGCCCCCCCCAAGCCAAAGGAAAACCGCCCCCTGCAGCCCTTGGGTCAGGCTGGTGTGTAAACTTTTGGCAGTGTACAGCAATCCTATTTGTGGATTAAAATGCAGCCGCCAAGGCTGCTCATACAGGATTTACGATGTGGCCTCAAAATACAGAAGAAAAGGAAAGTTGAATTCTCCTTTGATGTTTGCAAGTGTAAACTGCAGACCTGAGCTGAACGCACTGTAAATAAGGATCATTAATCATCAGCTAAGCAGCGTATGGTTGCTGTTATTTGTTATAACAACATAAATCATCAGGAACTGCTATCATGTTAATTTGGGTTTGGTATGGATTAGTATATAAAAAAAGAATATCCTCACCCATTTGAAGAACTATATACCCTTACTTGTAAACACATATGGATGTGCTGGGGCTTTTGTTCCTTAGTTTCCTCCTGCTAGGAAGTGAGTCTGGAAAATGTTTTGGCAGCTCTGCAAGATGTGAGCCCTCTGCTCCTGCCTTTGGAAGGGAGGCTTAGCAGGGAAGGAACATTTTAATTTAAATTAAGGGAGCATTACCCACGCATTTCATATTCTCCAGAAATGCAGCTATACTCCTTGCTGCTGTATATTTTTCCCTTTCCTCCCCCCACTTATTCAAGCTAAAAGGTGTAGCAGAGCTACTCATGCACCAAAGCAAGGCCAGCAAAGACACCAGTATGACTGTACCTATTGTTTCAAGTGTGGAGCTCATGCTGGGACCAGAGAGGTGGCCCCATCCCTCTCTGCAGAGCATTTCTGAAGTTGGTGGGGATGGAGCTTCACCACACAGGGATCTCCATTGTGGTACTTGGACACAGCATCAGTTCCTGTGCTTGAGCACTCAGGCATAGCCAGGTGTTTTACTCAAGCCCCTCAACATAGCTTGAATTCTTCACAGTGAGGCAGGTTTGCTGTTAATAAGTCACAGCAAATTTCTTCCCCAGACAAGCCTAGTGCCTGCAGTTCTGGTAAGTTGTTTTATCCTGATGAAACCAGAGGTGCTGAGCCCTGACCAGTGGCATAGAGATCCCTGACTGACCCCGTGGAGCCCACAGCAACCAAAAGGTAAATTTAAAAGCAATGACTTCAAAGGGACACTCTGCTGTACAGCTTCAAAAGGAGATGCACAAAACAAAGGGAATTAAATCCTTACAGAAAGCAAATGACTGTGCTTTCCTCATTTGAAACAACAACCCACAAAACCCAAAATGCCAATGTTTTCAGTGGACTGTGTGCTGCCTTTGGCACTTTTCTCTATAGGATGGGATGGACATGGAGACTCCAAACAGGTGGAGTGTCCCATCGTGATGCATATGTCATGGCCCCATTATGCTTTTGGAACTGTGATCTGCTGTCCATTGCTCCCTCAGATCAACCAGGAACCCCCAAAGAAGCCTTTAATGTCACCAGTGCTATCCTAGCTGGGGGTTGGTCCTGGTTAAGCAATAGGCCTTGATATCTGGGAAGAAATCAGAAGAATTAAGGTTTAGGTCTTTAAAATGTATCTGAAAGGGAAATAAAAATGCCCAAGATTTCCTACAGGCTTGATGCTGCAATGAGACATGTAAGAACAGGCTCATAAGGCATGAATAAAGAGAAGGAAAGCACAGGTGCACCCGTACCTTGACTCTGCTATATCTGAAGACACAAGCAATTTCCTTTAGTTGTGTCTGCTGCTTTTAACCTGTATTTTGCTGTGTGCCAGATGAACAGCTAGAAAACCAGGGAAAATTTCTTGAAGCACTGAGCCAGAGCTGAGGCTCATGTTAATTAAAATTTGGTTAATAATAATAACTCTAGTACAAAAGGGATGGTATAGTAGGACTAATTAGAGTGAGACTAATAATGAGAGGGTTCAAGCCACAGCAGCCACTGTACAAAACCTGCACCAAAGTTCTTCAAAGGTTTCCTTGGACTTTGTATCTCACTCAACTCAAGGACTATCCAACATCTAAAAGCTGCTGCAAAACTTTGACTGTGTTTTCCCAAGCATTCGGGCTTGCATCTCACCGACCATATGTCTGCCTCTGCCTGCTAGCAGATTGCACCAAATATTTTCCTTTTTTATCGTGGGTGAGCAAACAAACACCATCTGTGGGGCTCGTCGAGGGAAATCCTGGCCCACTCTGTGCCAACAGGAAAGCAGCCACGTGCATCCATGGGGCCTGATGCTTCTGTCATCCATACCTGGAGATCAGGGCACTGGTGGGGAGCCCTGGGAGCAGGAGAGCATCAGCAGCCACTGAAAAAAAGGTGTGCATGTGGTCCCCACATTGCTGGGTGTAGAGCTTCCTCCCACTCTGCTTTTCTATTTTCCATGCCTTTCTGTTGGAAACCCCTCTTCCGGAAAAAAAAATTAACAGTAATCTTAATTTTGTAAAATTCCCCTCAGTTTTGACCGGCCAGGGATCCACAGAGTTCTCCCACTGAGTGATACGCCCAATGGATGCAGATGTAAATTACCTGTCACCTCTGCTGCTTTTCTACTTCTGCTTCTGCAGCGCTGGGTCCAGGGCACGTGCTCTGACCAAATCTTTTGTACAAGTGCCCTTTGGATTTAGCAATTCGCATGGTGAAGGCAGAACCAATGAACCAGAGGCTTCTCTGCTGCTGCCTTTAATTAAAAATGCCATGTCTAACACCAGCAGATGTTCCTGCTATCAAGACTTGACTAATAATTTAATGCCGTGTAATGCAATGCTGACTGTGCTGCTCAGTCTGAAAGTGTAATAGACTTTTAAAAATATTATTATTTCCTTTTGAGGATCAAATCCCTCAATATTGGAACTCTTAAAGCTTGCTAGCCTAATGGCCCTAACCAATTACTGTACTGAATAATTTTAGCAGCCCTGTGTCTTTCAAGTCAATGCTGCAGCTTATGCAGCCTTTGAGACCACGGTGAGCCCACAGGGCTTTGGGTACTTGGCAAAATTGACCCCAGAAGGGTGGCCTGAGGAGCAAACTAAGCCTGTTAAAGGCTTTGATTCAGACATTAGGGAAAGAGGGAATTCAAGGAGCAAGGCTGCTTCTCCTTCCACTTTTTTTTCCCCCAGTTTTCTGCTGAAGCAGATCCACTCTGTTATTTCCTGTGGGTGCTCAGCACACCAGAGCTCAACAACCTTTTCTGGTGGGGCACAGTACTTGTGGGATGCACTCTGTGTTTGGATGGATGAAAGGAGGGGGATCTTCTCTTCACAGGCTCTTGGGCTCTTTTAAACCCCAGGAAAACAACTGACTTGAGAGACTCGAGGGAACTGCCTCCCTCTGCATGCTCCTTCCTGTTAGATGAGGCATCAGGTAATAATTGTATATTTATTGAAAACCAGCTGAGGAACTTCGCTAATGAATAAAATATCAGGTACAGGTGTATTTACATAAAAGGATCTTTACCAGATGGGCAACATTTTGAAAGCAAGCAGGAGGTATCTAGAGGAGGATATTTTTTACCTTCCTCATCCGCCAGGGAGCCAAGTGCCATCCTTCAGCGTGGGTTTTTCTCCGAGCCCCCGCGTTGTTTGAAAACCACGTCATGAGTTTAAGCACAGTGAAGATGATCACTGCCTCAGCGGGATCTGGAGCGGCTGATTCATGCACGTACCCAACGCGACTGTCGCACTATATCACCCCGCTGCTGAAACCGCTTTACTGGCTTTCTGTCATGCAACATATTTATTTTAAAGTCTGTGGGCCCTCATACTGCCTGGAATGGCTTTACTTGTACTTTAAATACTGCATAAACCAAATTTAGAGATATATTTCTTGCTTCCCCCCTGTTCCCTGCATACTTTTTTTTTTTTTTTTTTTTTTTTTTTTGCTTCTGACTGCCCAATTGGTTGCAGTAATTCACTGCAGAGGAAAACGTTTCTTAGCTTTCCAAGAGCACTAACTCCCTAACCTTTATAAAATTAGGGAGAATGAATCACTTGTGACTTTTACATCTTCCTCCAACACGAGTATTTGTTAGATGCTGGCTGCCCTGGGCTGTGCTTTGCCTCAGTTTAACTTAGTTTCAAATGTTTGTAAATTCGCACATAATGTCTCAGCACAAAGCAGTCTATGTGTGCACATGGATTTATCGAGAGGGACACTAAACATATTTCAGCTGGAGGAAAGGAAGACGAGGTGTTTATCTGCTTTATTGTCCTATACAGTATATATTGGCATCTCATATTTCGTGAACATAAATGCCAGGTTGACTCAAGAGATCTATGGATCAATTGTTTGTAACCTGTGCTGAACGCTACAAATTGCGTTAAACTTTCATCTTGGCAGCAAGGTCTTTTAGCATCTTCAGTAACCCTGTTGCACAGAGAGGTGCTGGGTGCTGTTTTTTTGGAGCACAGGGTGAGCACACAACAGACAAGTGAGAGGGAGTGGGATGTTAAGGTTGCATATGGAGACTCTTCATTTTTTAACTATTTGAGCTTATTTTGCGAGTTTACCCTGGTTTTGGCAGCGTGAGGGAGCAGGCCCCTCTTCCAGCTCCATTCCCTGCAGCCTGAAGACATGAGCACGGGTGCCATGTGCAGTTGTGTCCCTTGCTGTCACCTGTCTCCTGCATCCAGATGTTTTCATTTGGGCACCCAGGATGGGAAGAAGCACCATGGGACATGCCAGTCCCCCATCTCACTGAGCTTTGGGATAACCTCCCCTTTGGGCATCTCTCCCTGCCCCTTTCTTTTTCCAAGATAGGCAAGGAAGATGCTGTGCTCTGAAGCAGCTCACCCACAGTCAGCTCCTGCCAGAAGCATGCCCAAGCTTGCCTGCTGCCCAGGAGCACCTGAAACCTACGTAAGTTTCTTAACAAGGTGTAGTTTGCATTTGATTTTGATTCACTTTCACACTTGCCTCCACAGCTGTTGTTTCTTTGCCCAGAGCTGTTTCCCTCCATGGCAGAGGGCCTACCAATCCCCAATGCCAGGGATGACAGACAGGCTGTTAGCACTGGGGACACCACTCTGTGTTATTAACGCAGCAGGGGCGTTTCCTGAGCAGCAGAAAACAACAGGCTATTGCAGAGATACAACTGCACTTATCACAGCTGGATCCAAGTGCACAGATGCAACTACTGCACTGTAGTCTGGATGACAACAGACAGTCTTCTCTCTGTGAAATTGAGATGACATTTGAGTGGGGACAGCTCCATCCATTCCTCTCCTTCAGGGATCTGGCCTTGACTCTGCAAGGACAGAGTCAGAGTCACCTTCAAAGGATGGGATGTTGTTTAGCCCTTTTGACTCTCCACACACGTCCACACCTTTCTCATGGATAAGGGTTAGGAGTTATCATGAATGCAGTGAAAGCCAAGACAGTGTTTTCTAGAGTCAAGCAGGTTGGGAAGTACAATAAGCAGCGGTGTAAGCAGGGGTGAATACATCACAGTTCCAATCAGCATGACAGTGTTTTACCCTATGACACATCTGCTTGTCCCAGATGACAGTAGCACATTTTCTTGGATCAATGGAGATGAAAGATTTCACAGTTCCCCGTCCTGTGTTGTGCTGCCCTCTTTGCACCTCTAGCTAACATTAACAGCCAAGATAAATATTTAAACTTCCATAAATAAATAAAGAAAAATAGATCCCAATTTAAACCATTTTCAGTCTTCAGGAGCTACAGAGGGAACAAACTACTGAAACAGAAGAATGTAAAACTTGAAAACTGAAGAACCTTCTTCTTGGAAGACAAGGATGATTTATTTTAAAATATTTTCAGCTCTGATTTAACAATTATTTGAGAAGAAAACCTTCTCTCTAGATGAGGTTAAAGTTGCAGAAAATGCCGCTGTTGACACCAGTGGTCACACAGTCTGAATCGTCAGGCTGCCGTCACTCAGCTGAGCACTGGTACTCGACATATCATTGTGTGTACTGTGCCTGATGAGTGGGGACGAAGAGAAACCATTCACCTGCAGGAAGCAAAAGGAGGGAAATGCAGGGCAAGAAATGCTACTGAAATTTTGGACAGGCTGCTGGGACACCACTCTGATGGCTGTTTCTTATGATCGTCGCCAACCAAATTTTGTGGCTCCATGCCATCGCATCCTTTTATGATGAAGTTCCCTCAAAGAATAACTTGCTTGCTTTAATCATGTTTGCTCCAAGATTTATGGCTTGATGCCTATTCACTGGTGGAGCTTCTCGATGTGAAATGTCAGTAAGCCTGTTATAAATCGCTCCTGGCATTCCTGCTCTATCTTTTATTTGGCCAGGAGTATTTCTACCTGAAAGTGATAAATTCCTGCTATAACTGCTTTATGTGCTTCAGTAATTACACTGTTCAGGGATGGTGGGGGCTGTGTCTATGGAGGTACCACCTCAAACCCAGAAAACCGTAAAAAGCAGGAGATTGGGCTGAACCCTGAGGTGCTACTGGGTGCACAGGCTATGGAAAAAACTGCTCTCAAACTCCTCTAAGTATCTCTGCCATACTGAATCTGCTGAATGAATAGAAGAGAGGGAAGAAAATTAAATTCTTGAAGTTGAGGTGCAAAGACACTGGCAGGAGGCGGACACATGGCCTGTGCTGGGCATTAGCGTGAGGGTTGGAGTCCCTCAGTACGAGAAGATCATGCCTGCCCACCTGAGGCCTTGTTTGGGTAGGAGGTGTTTGTGCTGCCTTAGACATCTTAGCTACTGGAAGCACAGGTACTGGAAGGATGTATAGAGATGCATAGTTTGGTTGTTTGACCAGTTTGGATGCTGTTGATGTATCTTGATTCCTCATACTCAGAACATGAGATAGCAGTGTGCCCAGATAGACAAGAAGGTCAACAGCATCCTTGTCTGTATCAGGAGTAATGTGGCCAGCAGGAGTAGGGAAGTGATTGTGCCTCTGCACTTGGCTCTGGGGAGGCGGCACCTCAAACACTGCACTCATTATGAGGATACTGGAGTGCAGTGAAGCTGGTGCAGTGAAGGTGGTAAAGGGTCTAGAGAACAGCTCTTCCTATGAGGAGCTAGGAACTGGGATTGTTTAGCCTGCTGAAAAGAAGGCTGATGGGAGACCTCATTGCTCTCCACAACTATGTGAAAGGAGATTGTAGTGAGGTGGGTCTCGTCTCCCAAGTAAGCAAAAGGGAATGCCTTCAAGTTGAACCAGGGGAGCTTTCAGTCGGACATTAGGAAAAATTTCTTTCTCAAAATAGTTGTCAAGCCCCGGAACAGGGATGTGGTGGAGTCACCATCCCTGGAGGTACTTAAAAGATGTGGTGATCAGGGACATGGTTTAGTGGTGGCTTGGCAGTGTTGCGTTAACGGTTGGATTCGATGATATTAAAGGTCTTCCCCAGCTCAAATGATTCCGTCATCCTATCCCAACCCTGAACTCCAGGATGCCAACCCGCCCTCTTGCTCGGCCCTCCTTCTACGAGTGCCCAGCCCCGACCCCGCCTCGCTCCCGAAGCGCGGGAAGCGCCGGCGGCGGCCAGTGCGGCTGTCCGTGTGCGTAGCTTCCGGCTCCTGCGCAGTGGCGGCGGGCGGGCAGTTTGAAGTAGGAGCAGCAGCAGTGGTGGGAAGCTGTGCGGGAGGTGCTGCGCGGCCGCTCCGGCAACCAGGCGGCCGGCCGCTCACCGCCGACCCCATGGCGCTGCCCGACCCCTTCTGGGCTCGCACCCGCGCGGCGTTAGGGCAGCTGGAGAGGGCTCTGAGCTGCTCCCGCTGGTAACGGGCACCCTCACACTCCCTTCCTCTTCCCGCTCGCTGCCGTTACGGCCTGGCTGCTGCTGGCGCTGTGCCCTCGACGCCGCGTGTGTTAAAGCCAGTGTTTCTCTTTCCTCTCTCCGCAGCGCCGGCATGCTGCGGGAGCCCGTGTCCCTGGGGCAGTGCGACCACGTCTTCTGCCTGTAAGTATCGTGGTGCGCCGGGGCATGGCCGCTCCACCTCCCTTCCCGGGCCCCGGCGCTTTGAAGGTGCCCACAGACCCCCACCCTCCTTGCCGTCACGCTTCGGGGAAGGGGCTGGTGCCTGAGGGAGGTGTGCTCCGATGGTGCTTTCTCGCCCCAGCGGCTGGATGGGAGAGGAAAGCGAGAGGTGCCCGTCCGCGGTAGGTTCCGGCTCTCTGCTCTAGGGCGGGGTTTGGCCTTGCCAAAGTGAAAGCTAAGCGTCCTGAGCGCCGCTTTAGGCTCGGCCGGATGTAAAGAGAATCCCCACCCTGACAGAAAAGGGAGCTCACGCATAGAAGCAAAACCAGCTTACAGTTCCTCTTGTCACTTCCAGTACCTCCCTCTTTCTCGCTTCCAAAGAAAGCAGGCAGGGAAGATGTTTCCTGTTTTGAAGGGCGTTTTGCTCAGCTTGAGAGGGTTGGGTGCTGCTTGTCATTGCTTTGGCCTTCTGCTGTGCTAATGGTTCTTCTACTTCAGATCTGTAACTGTTCTCATATTCGTGTCTAGCCAAACTTACTGAGGTAGCATCAATACCTGTGCCTATGGTTTGTCAAATAAACTGCTTAAAAAGGCAGTCAAGATACATCCTGCAGTTCTGAGGAGGTGGTAGTTAGCTGGCCTGTCTTAGGATAGCTCACTCCACCATGAGGACAGACAGAGCCTGAAATGTTCATGCCCCAAGACTTCACGTAAGGAATGTAGTGGAACCTTTTCACTGTCCTGTATGTCACTGCTCTTCATGACTTGCAAATGCAAATGCTGATGTGGGGAGTTAAAAGGTCAGTCATGTATCTGCAACACTTTCTCTAGACAGCACAGATGGGAGCTCTCTATTAAAATCTTGTTATTGTGGAGGATAGAGACTTTCTGACCTCTGCTGTAGGTTAATCTCTATCTGACTGTGACTGTAAGCCAGTTTAGATACTCAGTTTTGCCTCTTAACATTGTAGTTACTATATCAATAAAAGCAGAGGAAATACTCTGCCCCTGCTCCCCAGCTATGTATTCATTAGCTGTAGACAGCTGCATCTTTCTAATAGGAGTATTGAAGGCCTGAAGAGTAAAATCATAGAATCATTAAATGCTTTAGGCTGAAAGGGACTTTTAAAGGCCGTCTAGTCCAAGCTTCCCCTTGCAGTGAGCTGTCTTCAACTAGATCAGATTGTGCAGAGTCCTATCCAGCCTGACCTTGAATGTTTTCAGGGGTGAGGCTTCTCTGGGCAACCTGTTCCAGTGTTTCACTACCTGCATCGTAAAAAATTTCTTCACTGTGTCTAGTCTAAATTTTCCCTCTTTTGTTTTTAAACAATTACTCCTTGTCCTTTTGCAACAGGCCTTACTAAGACGATTATCCTTATCTTTCTTATGGTTCCCCTTTAAATACTGAAAGGCTAGAAATACTAGAAAAAGACTTTCTTGGTTTTTAGTGAATAACTGATTATGGGACAGATGCCCTTAGCATCTTCCCTCCAAATATGGTTACACACAAATGATTTATTTGTTTGCAGACTGGTTCTTCTCCTGCTTTGGCCATTAATTGCTGTAAAAGATTCTGCCTTCTAAAGCAAACTTTTGGTTGTTTATTCCATATGTATTGCCTGTCCCCAGGGAAATAACCCCTAGAAGCTTGAGCAAGTTATTTATAAATATGTTTGTATCTGTCTTCATAAAATGTTGGATTGTTCTTTTTCTCAGGTGTAGTGAGGATATGGAAGGGTAGGATAAGGGTGGCCTAATAAACATAGTTACTTAGTTGTTTGGTATCTAGCATCTAGTGGTTTTATTTTAGATGATCTCAGTGTATTCTAGGTGATAGATTTAAGGCATCTGCTGTTTGCTGAAGTATTTTAAGTTTTCTTTAAGAGCAGTTTTCAAGATGTCAGAAGATGATTCAGTTGGCATTGATCAGGCTGAAAAGGATAGCTAATAGGAGTCTTAAGCATTCATTAGCAGCTATGTCTTACTCCAGAAAAAGAGTTTATTTGCTGTTATCCAAGTTATTTGTATACTTGATCTATTCTCTTGTACGCCTGACCTTTGAGTCATAAATTTAATGTGTCCTTTGATGACTGAATCTTGGATAGGAGCTATTTTTTTAAATAAACCCAAGGAAATTTAGATTAATTTGTTTACCAGTGAATTTGATAGAGGAGGAATTGAATTTGCAGTATTCTGACATGAAATGATTCTGATCCATTGCTAAAGTCAGACATGTATCTGGGAAGGAGTAGGGTGAATGGCCAGAGCTGACTTCTGATATATGAAGTGAAATATGTGGAACTAATGAATTGCAATAGCCGTAGAAGCATAGAATAGTTAGGGTTGGAAACAGCTTTTAAGGTTCTAGTTTTAACCTCTCTGCTACTAGACCAGTGTTTCTCAACACCCCATCCAGCCTGGTCTTGATGCTTCCAGGGGCAAGGCATCAACAACTTCTTGGGGCAAGCTGTACCTGTGTCTGGCCTCTCGCAGAGTTTCTTCCTCATATCCTATCTAAATCTCCCCTCTTTTGAGTTTAAAGCCATTATACTGTGTCTTGTCACTACATGACCTTGTAAAAGGTCCCTCTCCATCTTGTGTGTAGGCCCCCAGGTCACACATAATGTAACTGGTTCTTCCTCAGCATGAGTTTTACTATGGGCAGGGATATTTATTAAGGTCAGTTTCTGCAGTTTTGTCTGAGTAACTATAAGTTAGTTATAGTCATTATCCATTAACTAGAAAAACCCAACAGCTAGAGATAATTAGGAAATGTCGTGGTATAAAAGTCATCCTGCGTTTCCTTTGTCCTGCCTTTTATAGATGTGGGAGACCTGAGGCCAGCTTTCCTTGAGAGGGAGACCTGGTTGGTTCTTATCTTTGCTCCAAGTGATTTGTCAATGTCATCTAGAATACGTCAGAGCCAAGAATTGCATTTCAGTCTCCTGATCATAGCAGTGTCTCAACTGTGCGGTCTTTGCCCGCTCAGATCAGGCTATTTAAAGCATAAAGCACACCCAGCAGCAGTTATTATATACCAAATTTCTCATCTTGGAATTAACTGGAGGTGTGATACTCTTGTGTTGTTTGAGAAAGGGATGCCAGTGCAGAGAACAGATCTGAAAATAACTCTCCTTTTAAGGGAAGTGGTGGTACTCATAATTCTGCTGTTAGTTTGGGGGTGTATGACTGTCAGCTTCCAAACTGACTATGTGCATCTAGCCTCTATAAACATAGACTTAGATCTTCCTCTCCAGGTAGCAGTGGCTTGATGTTACTTGCATTCTGTTCACCTGAGTGTTTTAACATGATCTGCTCACCTTTTATTTTGTACCTTTAGCAAGAACTGTGTGTGTTACGTGGTGGTAAGGTAACAGAGACTTTTGAAATTAATTTAGCCTTGGTTAGGTGAAATTATAATCTGTATTTAATAGGGTAGATTTGAGTTGAGAAGTAACAATGACCCTGAATGTTGCAGTTCAGATGGCAAATCAAAAGTTCCTCTCACTGGACTAATAAAAATGAATAAAAGAGTTTAGGCTTTTCATGGGGAGAGTAGTATTAATAAGAAGCTACAAGTGTTAAATGACCTTTATTGAGTACATCTGTTTCCCTACCCACCCCACTTTGATCATCTGACATAAATGCTCTGAAAGAAAAAAGTGATGGTGTGCTCTGAACATCTGCTGATCCTCTTAGGACTTGCAGAAAAGTGTTTGGACTAGTGAAACTCCACAATATCAAGGAAATTTTAAGGAGGAAAAAGTGGAGATGATAGTTTGCTATGGGTCAGCTCTCTTCTCACTTGTTTATGAATGGAAAGCTGCAGAAGAGTAGCCCTACCTTTAGCTGAGGTGTTAAATAATGTGTAGTTTTAACTGTTCGAGCCTAATTGCTACCTGGAGACAAACAGCAATGGAGCTTTAGCATACCTTGAAAATTTGGATCAGCTTGTGAGTCTGTGGGAGTCACAAGATATCAAGTCTTCTGTGACAGTGTCCTGACAAGGCTCTGGACTTGGCTTACTTAATTATGGCTTGTCACTTGCTGTGATAAAGATGTCCTCTCCTGCGTTTGTGGGCTTTACAGTAGCGGTGTCAATGCCAAAATAAGATATTCTAGCTGAACGTTCAGCTGTGAAAAGGCTGACAGTGACTACAATGGATAACTTACAGTGGATAATGGGTTTTTACGTTTGACATTTCAGATCTTGTGTGGGTGACTGTATTGGCACAGAATGCCCGGTGTGTTGCGTACCAGCCTGGGTGCAAGATGCACAGGTAAACCGGCAGCTGGATACCATGATTCAGCTTTGCAGCAAACTGCGGCATCTGCTGGGGGCAGACACCTTGGGTAAGAGCAAACCTGGGTCTCTGACAGCTGTCGAGTCCACACCACTCTCTTTTGTTTCACAGGCTTTGCAGAGAATGAGCAGTGCAGCCCTGTTTAAGATTCTGAGAGGCTGTTCCAAATCATGTTTGGAAAATTTGATTTGAAGAGAACTGTCTGTATGGATTGCTCGTTCTTTGAATCTGTTTTACTAAGAAATCTGCATGAGCAGGTTAGTCCATAATTCATTAGAATCTGCCTTCCAAAATTAGGTGAAAGTGGGGTAGATTACCAAGTCACGTGGCAGCTAGTTGCACAAACCAGGGGCACAAGTGGTCAAATCTTGTAATGTGTAATGTTCTGCAGTGTGCACTTCTTTAGGGGGTCCCTGTTAGAGGATTAATACATCTATTCTTTTGCCTCTTGTGTGTTTGTGCACCGAGATGTGCATGCTGTCCCAGTAATTTTCAGTTTAGGGTTTTTGCATACAGAAAAAATTGTGTTCCTTGCTTGAAAGGGGAAGAAGGCAAGTCTGAACTCATTTATTGTCTGTTTCCTAGCAGTCAGCTAGTCTGCTAGAATGAAATTTTGTCATTGCTGACTGTGCTGGATGATTACAGAGATCATACTCTGGGAATTCATCTCTATCAAATTTTAGGCTGATTGTCTAAGTAGGGAAAAAATGAAGTGAAATAAGCGTAGGTGAATGTATGTTTCTTCTGCAAGCTCAGAGAGGAGTGTTTTCTGTAATACCAAGTTTTAGAAAAATACTCATTTAGCTGTCAGGTACAGAAGAGGCAATTCCTACTTCATTGTTGCTTCCTAATCTGTTTGTCTACATTAAAGATCCTTTTTTCAAAGTCTAATCCCATCAGCACTTTTGTATTCATTTGTGGGGTAGCTCTTCATGGACATCAAAATGGATTTAAGTGAGGAGGCTGGAAGACCATGTCCAACTGTAAAGGGATACATGTTATACAGACAGAAAATCCTGTGGTGATTAAATTGTCTGGAACATATAAAATACAGGTGATGGCTCAAATAAGATTTTGGGGAAACATATTAAATGATGATAGCTTTTAAAAACAGAATTGGAAGAAAATCTCTGAGAGGAGCTATTTGTAACGAATATGTTATGAATAAAGCATTTAAAATACAAAATGTTAGTATAATTAATACATTTTAGAAATTGTGGACAACACTTAAAGATTAATCCTTAAAAATTGGTCTGATGTTTAACTGTAGTAGAAGTTCAATAATGCCATAGTTCTTCTAAAGTAAAATTTGCATGGTGTGGCTAAACCAATGAACAAAACGAGATTCTTTATATCTGTTGTTTGCTTTTAAGGCAGAACAAGGAAATGGAAGTTTGAGCATTTTATTTGGAGCTGAAGTTATGAACTGGCATGGGAGATTACTTTTGATCACTTGTATTCTTTACAGTGCACTAAGGATTAATGGCCTTTTAAATGTTTCATATTGAGATTAAAGGAAAAAACCTCCCAAGCTGGAGATAATTCCCTGTCAGAAAAAGTTTGGATATGTAAGTAAAAGAGCACACCTCTAAGAACAGCCAGTTATGTGTTGTAGTTTGGAAAAATCACAGAACGCTGCAGCTTTAGAGGTTTTGAGAACGATTCCTTTAGGAAGTTTTGTCGCTTGTCTCTGACAAATCTGTCACCTCCTGTAGACGTGTGTCTTGAACTTAATGTATTCAATGTGGAAGATGTTTGAGTTTGGAGAATCAGGGCCTGTCTTGTCCTTATGGCACTGAACTTCTGCCACATTCCTGTCAACAACATTTTCTTGAAGGTTTTTGTTAGAAGGTCAGAAATTGTATTTTTTGCTCCAGTAAAGGAAACATACTGGAAAAAAAAAATCAATCTTTCTGTGGAGGAAAGGAACAGAAGCAGTTGAAAAAGAAATAAGTAAATATTTGGTTTATATCCTTTTTGCATGTTTCTTTTATATGCCTTATTTTGAGACAAACATGGTTTGTCTCAGGGCTTCTGTTTGAGACCCTTGTTGACTGAATTTTCTAATGCATATGCACCATACTGCCCATCTTTTAGTCTTTCACAGACCTAGTGAGCACAGTAAATTGTGTGTCGTATTTAAAAGACCTGCAGAACTATGGTGACTGAAAAGCATAGGGTTAAACTCGTGTTGAATATTTCAAGTATAAAAATCCCTCTACCCTGAGGTTCCACAGTAGATGAGAAGGATCACACTTTGTACACCATTGGGATAAAAACAGCTTTTTTGCCAAACAGCATGTGCCTCCTAAGAAGCAGCAGCAAATAATTTGGGAAAGAGTGCACAAAAAAGCTTATACTTCCCTTTTAAATTAAAGGGAAGCAGAGCAAAGGACACTACAGAATAGTACTGGAGTGACTGAAGGGGAATTGACAAGCAACAAACTTGAAACTGTCTAGAAAATACAAAATAGGTAGACAAAGAGTTTCACAATTAGTTCATGTTAGAGACATTCTATCCTTAGTCTGTGGCAAGGTGAGTAGAGCTGCCTGATTTCTTTACTGCCTTTATGAGGCTAATGGAGAACTGACTGGCAAGTTTCATAGCTAGGATTCTATGAAAATCTTAAGATTTAATGTTACAGAGTCCAAGACATCTTGAACTTGAGCTGGTGGGTTGATAGGCTTCATAAGTTGGTAATTAGTAAGAACTTGAATCATGGCCATGGTGGATATAGTATACTAGAGCTGAAGAAGGTTGATTTGCAATAGTGAATTTGAAAGTGAATTTCTAAGTACTTCATCAGATTTTTCTGTGTGATGCTCTTTAAGAAAAGAGATTGTTGTAACTTTTCACAACCACCACTTATTTTACCTTATTCTTTGTAAAATCATCTGCTTTCCTCTAACACAGTCAAATAAAAAGCTTTCCCCTCCCTTTGTCATACAGAGCTAGACCCTGCAGGTGTTGGTCAAAGCTTCCAAAGCTCATGTTGATGCTGGTGGACAGTAGGAGAGATTAACGTTTGATTAGCTGTTATAGTATCATAATTTTGTTTCACATTTACTGATGTGGAAGAGAAGACGTTGAACTCCTATTACATTGCATTTCATGTATGCTATGACATTTTTCATAATAGCTAAAGATGAGGTTTTGAATAGCTGGAATTTCTCCCTTTTCCCCCCTGTGCAGAATACTTAACTTGCAAAATAATCATTCTTCAGTGAAGGCACTAATGTTGCACAGATGGTACCAAAGCACTTCCCTTTGATTTTTAATAAGGGACTAGTTTGTCAAAGAGATTTCTCAACTTCTGTTCTGAAACCCATAATAGAGAATAATTTGAAAGGCACACAATGTGCATCATTATATTCCTTTGATGCAGATTAATGATAGCTAAACCACATTTTCTAATTGCTCCTTTTTTGCTGCTCTAGCCTGTTATTGCACTGCAGCAGAACTTGAAGATGTAGCCCTCTAGCTCTCTAGTAGCAAGGCACTGCATATCCCCTAATACTTTTCTGTTCTCAATCCTTTTAAGAAATTCAACTCTATTAAATGTCAGCATTAAGAAGCTTGTGCTTATTATGAGCAAATAAGTCTAATTTAGAAAGGATTCCACTGATATACTGTGTATCTGAATGTTACTTTTAATAGGTAATGGAAACTAAATTTACTGCTTTTATTACAGGCTGATTCTAATACTGTTACTGTGGATAGTCTTTACACTTGTATATTCTTTGAAATCTAGAGCTAGTAAGGCATGCTTTACTGATTCACCTTGTCTTAATGCTTCTCTAAAAATTTTAGAGGGATGCTTCTTATTTATCAAAGACAATTCTTAATCATATATAGTTTTTTTTTTTTTTCATTCCTATTGAGGCATGGGCTCTGGCTTCCAACTTGAACACAACAAAGAATTCCTTTGGATCAATTTCTCTGTGAGCCATTTTCTGTGAAGGTAGTTTAACTGAATGCACTTAGCTACCAGTTAATACCCTCTTTATATAAATGGACATTTACATATTAAACCATAAGAACTTCCTTTCAGCTTCTTAGCACTGTGTCTGTTTGTTTTTTTTTTTTCTCTCTTCCTGTTACCCTTATGGGTCCATGAAAGGATTAGATCTTCAGGGAGGGTAGATTGGCCTCACAGAATTGTCAGGGTTGGAAAGGGCCTGAAGGATCATCTAGTTCCAACCCTGCTGCCATGGGTAGGGACACTTTGCACTAGATCAGGTTGCCCAGAGCCACATTCAGCCTGGCTTTAGAAGCACCCAGGGATGGGGCTTCTACCACCTCCTTGGGCAGCCTGTTCTAGTGTCTCACCACCCTTATGGTGAAGAACTTCTTCCTAACATCTAATCTCAATCTACCCTCCTCTAGCTTGGATCCATTCCCCCTAGTCCTATCACTACCTGGCACCCTAAAAAGTCCTTTACCAGCTTTCTTGTAGGCCCCCTTCAGATATTGGAAGGCCACAGTAAGGTCCTTATTACTTCTACTCCTTTACCTTGTCTGCTTTGGAAGTGGAGGAAAGGTGCAGCAGAGTCTAGGAGTAACATTTTTTTGCATATACTATGGAGAACTGATCAGGTAGAGTTGATGTTAGCTACAGAGCATTCTCAAGTGTGGAACTGTTGAAGAATGGCTGAGACACAGCACCCACCATGGCAGAAATTGCAGTTTCTTCCCCATTAGGCTGTGGAGATGCCCTGGGTGTTTGTGACTGGCCTCTCAATGTGATGGCTCTCTTTCATAGTGTGATAGCCTTTTAGTGGTGCTCCAAGAGTGCCTCCCTGTTCTAAAACATGCAGTGTACTCTTTACACCTCAAGTAGTTGCATGTGAGGAAGAATAATCCTGGCAAAGTATTTTTGTTGTATTTTCAGCAGATTTTAATAACCTGACTGGTTAAGTCCCTGCTGAGCAACCAGTAATGAACAGGTCAGTTGAAGAACCCTTGTGGTTTTCACAAGGTTTCTTGCTCCCAGAAGTGGTATATACATGGCTTCCAGTGTAAATACTTAATTCTGTTATGCTTAGATCATACTTCTGAAGGACAGTGCCTTTGATTGAATTTGTCACTTGGACTTTAAAGTCTTACTGTGCTGTACACATCAAAAAGAGTTCTGCCATCACAAAAGTGTTGCACAAATTACTTTTCCACGCCGATTTCATTCTCGTTCTTTACTTGGAGATGACTGAAAGTTCTAGCAAGGTAAATATTTTAGAAGGAAATCTGCTGGTTTTGTCAGCAGTGAAGGCAAGACAAGTAAATACTAGCTGATTTTATATTTTGCATCTGTTTGCAATCAAGCTCTTCCTGTGTTGTTCTTTTTCCTTTTTTTAGCTATAATTGTCAGAATGAAATTGGATATGGTATCCTTCTGAAGGCTAGAGAGTTATGAGATTTCAGTCTCAATTTCAGTGCTTTTTTTCCCCAATTGCACCAAGCTGAGCCCTACAGGAAGATCAAATAGCTGTGGTTCTGTACTTGATGATTCTCTTTAGATACCTAAATGATTGATTAGGTAGCCTACAGCTGTAATCTTAAAGACCCTTTTGGTGTGATGTCTTACATATTCCTCTAGCTAACTCTCCTAATATCTCCTATATTATAATTCAAAGGATAAGTAAGATAATTTAAAACAACATAGAGGAAAAATTTAACCGTGAAATACTGCTTTAAAAGAAAACTGCAAATATCTGTTTTGGTGTTGAATTACTAGCTACTCAGTGCTGGTTGAAGCAAAATTTCCAACTTTTTTTTTTCCTTTTTTTTTTTGTGGCTAAGGCGGTTTGGGTTAGTTTGTCTGCTACCTGTGAATTTATCACAGCTTGCTATGCAAAACAGGCTATGGTTACTAACACCCAAAATAGAAGAGAAGGTACGGAGAAGACAAATTATCCATAGAAAGTTAATGCACTGAAGTAAAAGTAATGCATTGTTGTCTGTCAGTTTTAAAAATCAAGACTCTGTATAGCTTATTCAAACATGTTAAAAAAAAAAAAAAACTAACAACAAAACAACAACAAAACACTATTATTGCTCTTAGTTCTGTTTAAAAATAATATCACCGAATCAACCAGGTTGGAGAAGACCTTTGAGATCAAGTCCAACCTACCACCCAACACCATCTAAGCAACTAAAGCATGGTACTAAGTGTCTCATCCAGTCTTTATGACTTGCCTCACTAGACAAAATTAATATTAGTTTTCCACTGATAGCTATAAATCACAAATACCTGAGGTTGGAGGCAACAGAAGGAATAAGCTGGATTTAGTTGGAGGACTTGTCCAGGTAACCTAGAATAACTTAGATTTCCATGAAGGGATCTGTGTTAAAAAAAAAAAAAAAATCTGTTCTATTTTTTTTCACTGAAGGAATTGTTGTCAACTTAAATTATTGTCTAACTTAGAGGTCACTTTATGCTCCTTAATTTATTC